>NW_028318726.1:1055000-1382500 GCF_062004578.1 Staurois parvus
TGGCTGTCAAATTGGGAGCAGCTGTGTCCGTGTAGCCACTGTATCCCAATTGGCATAAATGGGACTGCCTGTACAGGGAAATGAACACCTGTGCGTCCCAGTGTGGGCAAACACGGCCCTTACGTGGGCATATGCTTAAGTATGCCCACGTGTACAAGGCCTTAAACATTTCTTATCGACAGTTATCCAAACACAAGTATCCTGTTGTAAAAATGGCTGATATGTCAAGATCAGCACTGAAAACATGTGTTATTCGTGGCTAAACAAAGAAGTATCAAGATGTTTCTGAAGATACCTGTTGTTTTAATCAATAGAATGTACATCCTTGGCTATAAGTCCCTTAGCTGATTACAGTTTAACACATATCTATGCATTCAGGGATATGTTTGTGGAATGGTCTTTAGGTCAGTTATTTCTACTGCTAGATTTTATCGTCCTCTAATTTTTCTTTCTGTGTGAATAATCACATTAGAATCTGACCCTAAAATTCTATTTAAGAACATCTGGCTCAAGATTATCTTCAAAAGTTATTTAGATGGTACCATGCTGTTAGTTACTCATAGTTTGACATGCATACAGCTTTGCCAGACAACAGGCATGTTTCAATTGCTGTAATTACCTATCTCAGTAATTAACCAGACTCTGAGGATGAACTATGTAGAATTGTTGAGATACCCTACTGCTAAGGAACAAAAACATATAATTATAAAATAGCTCTTCAGGCAGATTGTGATGATTAATAAGTTATTTAACAGGTGCAATGTTCTAAAATTATTCAGAAGATATATAGATGTTTACATTTACATTTTTTCTAATGCCTTGCATGGAAGTACAAGGTAAATGTGAAAAAATATTAAAAAGTATTATTGTACAGAAGAAACAAATAGTTTATAAGCCACTGCTGACTGAAACAACGCTGTAGGGAGTCTGTAGCACTGTAGTGGCTGGAAGGTATAACCACAGATGTTAGATGTGAAAGATCCTACTAGCCAGTAAATCTCTGCAGGAGAGCCAAGGGCAGAAGGAACGATAAGTATTAATAATGTTGTACTGAAGGTTTGTTTGTTTGTATTTATATATATATATATTTATATATATATATATATATATATATATATATATACAGTTGCAAGAAAAAGTATGTGAACCCTTTGGGATTACGTGGAATTTTGCATGAATTGGGCTTAAAATGTGCTCTGCACGTCATCTAAATCACAACAATAGAAGAACACAGTCTGCTGAACATAACACTACACAAACATTAGATGTTGCCATGGTTTAATTGCACATAACATGTAAACATTCACAGTGCAGGGAGGAAAAAGTATGTGAGACCCTAGCTTAATGACTTCTCCCAGAGCTAATTGGAGCCAGGAGTGAGCCAACCTTGACTCCAATCAGTGTGATGATATTGGATGTGTTGCTGACAGCTGTCCTGCCCTTAAAAAACACACACCTGTTTTGGGTTTACTGGTTTCAAGAAGCACTGTCTGATGTGAACCATGTCTCACAGAAAAGAGCTCTCAGAAGACCTACGATCAAGAATTGTTGACTTGCATGAAGCTGGAAAGGGTTACAAAAGTATCTCCAAAAGCCTTGATGTTCATGTGTCCACGGTAAGACAGACTGTCTACAAATGGAGAAAGTTTAGCACTGTTGCTACTCTCCCTAGGCTTGGTCGTCCTGTAAAAATGACTGCAAGAGCACAGAGCAGAATGCTGCATGAGGTAAAGAAGAATCCCAGAGTGTCAGCTAAAGACCTACAGAAATCTTTGGCACATGCTAACATTTTTTATTGACACATCTACAATAAGGAAAACATTCAACAAGAATGGAGTACATGGGAGGACACCACGGAGATAGCCATTGCTGTCCAAAAAGAATATTGCAGCACGTTTGAAGTTTGCAAAAGAGCACCTGGAAGTTCCACAGCACTACTGGCAAAATATACTGTGGACAGATGAAACCAAGATTGAGTTGTTTGGGAAGAACACACAACACTATGTGTGGAGAAAAAAAGGCGCAGCACACCAACATCAAAACCTCATCCCCACTGTAAAACATGGCGGAGGGAGCATCATGGTTTGGGGCTGCTTTGCTGCCTCAGGGCCTGGACGGATTGTTGTCATTGATGGGAAAATGAATTTCAGAGTTTATCAAGACATTTTGCAGGAAAACGTACAACCATCTGTCCGCCAACTGAAGCTCCGCAGAGGATGGGTGATGCAACAGGACAATGACCCAAAGCATACAAGTAATTCAACAAAACAACGGCTGCAATAGTACAGAATACGCCTTCTGGAGTGGCCCAGTCAGAGTCCTGACCTCAACCCGATTGAAATTCTGTGGCATGACCTTAAGAGAGCGATTCACACCAGACATCCCAAGAATATTGCTACACTGAAACAGTTTTGTGAAGAGGAGTGGTCCAAAATTACTCCAGATCCTTGTGCAGGTCTGATCTGCAACTACAGGAAACATTTGGTTGAGGTTATTGCTGCCAAAGGAGGGTCAACCAGTTATTAAGTCCAAAGGTTCACATAATTTTTCCTCCCTGCACTGTGAATGTTTACATGTTATGTGCAATTAAACCATGGCAACATCTAATGTTTGTGTAGTATTATGTTCAACAGACTGTGTTCTTCTATTGTTGTGACTTAGATGACGTTCAGAGCACATTTTATGCCCAATTCATGCAAAACTCCACGTAATACCAAGGGGTTCACATACTTTTTCTTGCAACTGTATATATATATACATATACATACACACACACTCACCTCACCATCCTCTTTATTAGGTATACTGTACCTGTTCAATTGCTTGGTAACGAAAATTGTGAAACAGCCAATCACATGACAGCAACTGAAGTTCAAACGGAGCATCAAAATGGGGAAGAGAGGGGATTTAAGTCACTTTGAACTTGGCATGGTGTCTGGTGTCAGACGGGCTGATCTGATCTACTGGGATTTTCATGCACAACCATCTCTAGGCTTTTCAGAGAATGGTCTGAAGAAGCAAAAATTTCCAGTGAGTGGCAGTTGTGTGGAAGAAAATGCCTTGTTGATGTCAGAGGTCAGAAGAGAATGGGCAGACTGGTTTGAGATGATAGAAAGGCAACAGTAATTCAAACAACCACTCGTTACAACCAAGGTATGCAGAATACCATCTCTGAATACGCAACATGTTGAGCCTTGAAGCAGATGAACTACAGCAGCAGGAGACCACACCAGGTGACACTCCTGTCAGCTAAGAACAGGAAACAGAGGCTACAATTCACAGGCTCACCAAAACTGGACAATAAAAGATTGGAAAAATGTTGCCTGATCTGATGAGTCTCGACTCCAGCTGCGACATTCAGATGGTAGGGTTAGAACTTGGTGTAAACAACATGAAAGCAAAGATCCATCCTGCCTTGTATTTTCTCTACACTTTGGGCCCCTTAGTACCAACTGGGCATTGTTTAAACTCTACTGCCTACCTGAGTATTTTTGCTGACCATGTCCATCCCTGACACTGACTACAATAGAACTATCTTCTGATACCTCCTCCTCAAAAAGCTACACTCCCTTGGCCTCAGAGACTCTGCTCTCTCCTGGCTCTCAGCCTACCTATCACAACGCTCCTTCAGCGTTACCTACAACGCTACCACCTCCCCCTCACCTCCCCTCTCTGTTGGGGTCCCTCAAGGCTCTGTCCTCAGGCCCCTTCTCTTCTCCATCTACACCTCCTCCCTTGGCCAACTCATACACTCTCATGGCTTCAACTATCACCTCTATGCTGACGACACGCAAATCTATCTCTCCACCCCTCACCCCCTCAGTCTCCGCCCGAATCACAAGCCTACTGAACGACATATCAGACTGGATGTCGCTTCACTTCCTTAAACTGAACCTGTCCAAAACCGAGCTCCTCATCTTCCCCCCTGCCCGCACACCACCCCCCACTGACTTCTCCATCATGTCCAACAATGCCACCATCAGGCCTGCCCCACAAGCCAGAGTACTTGGGGTCATACTTGACTCCAATCTATCCTTCCAGCCCCAAGTCCAATCACTAACAAACTCATGCAGACTCTATCTCCGCAACATCGCCAAAATCCGCACGTTCCTAAACCCGGAAACCACTAAGCAGCTCATCCACTCCCTCATCATATCACGACTCGATTACTGCAACTCCCTCCTCACTGGCCTGCCTCGTCACAGGCTATCCCCGCTTCAGTAGATCCTGAATACGGCAGCCAGACTCATCCACCTTACCAAACGCTCCGTTTCCGCCACCCCCCTCTGCCAATCCCTCCACTGGCTTCCGATTGCCCAACGAATCAAATTCAAAATCCTAACACTGACGTACAAAGCTGTCCATCATAGTGCCCCAAACTACATCACCGACCTAATATCTAAATACCATCCAACACGCACTCTCCGCTCCTCACAAGACCTCCTTCTCTCTAGTTCCCTGGTCTCCTCCTCCCATGCCCACCTCCAGGACTTCTCCAGGGCGTCACCCATCCTCTGGAACTCCCTACCCCAATCCATCAGACTATCACTTACTCTCCTCTCCTTTAGGCGCACCCTGAAAACCCACCTCTTCAGGGAAGCCTACCCCACCCCCTGCTAATTGCCGACCTCCTCCACTCTTCCTACCACTCCATCCCCCACAGCCATTTCCTCCTGTACCACTATCCCCTCCCTCCTAGATTGTAAGCTCGAAAGAGCAGGGCCCTCGAACCCCTCGTGTATCACATTGTATTGTTATCGTACTGTTGCATGTTTTGTCTCTCATTGTAATGTACAGCGCTGAGTGAACTGTTGGCGCTTTATAAATACTGTATAATAATAATAATAGCTACTTCCAGCAGGATAATACACCATTTCACAAAGCTCGAATCATCTCAGTCTGGTTTCTTGAACATGACAATGAGTTCACTGTACTCCAATGGCCTCCAAAGTCACCAGATCTCAATCCAATACAGCGCCTTTGGGATGTGGTGGAACTGAAGATTCGCATCATGGATGTACAGATGACAAATCTGCAGCAACTGTGTGATGCTATCATGTCAATATGGACCAAAATATTTGCTGACTGTTTCCTATACCTTGTTGAATCTATGCCACGAAGAATTACGGCAGTTCTGAAGGTAAAGGGAGTCCAACCCAGTACTAGCAAGGTGTACCTAATAAAGTGTCCGGTGAGTGAGTGTGGGTGTGTGTATATATACATATATATATATATATATATATATATATATATATACACACACACACACTATATTGCCAAAGGTATTGGGACACCTCTCCAAATCATTGTATTTGGGTGTTCCAATCAACTCCATGGCCACAGGTGTATAAAATAAAGTACCTAGGCATGTAGACTGCTTCTACAAACATTTGTGAAATAATGGGTCGCTCTCAGGAGCTCAGTGAATTCAAGTCCATCTGTGAAATTTCCTTGCTACTAAATATTCTACGGTCAACTATTAGTGGTAATATAACAAAGTGGAAGCAACAACAGCAACTCAGCCACATAAAATGGCAGAGCAGGGTTAGTGCATATTGAAGCTCACAATGCGCAGAAGTCGCCAACTGTCTGCAGAGCCAATAGATAAAGACCTCCAAACTTCATGTGGCCTTCATATTAGCACAACAACAGTGCATAGAGAGCTACATGTAATGGGTTTCCATGGCCGAGCAGCTGCATCCAAGGATTAAATCACCAAATTCAATGCAAAGCATCGGATGCAGTGGTGTAAAGCACGCTGCCACAGTACTCTAGAGCAGTGGAGACATGTTCTCTGGAGTGACAAATCACACTTTTCTGTCTGACAATCCAATGGACGTGTCTGGGTTTGGCGGTTGCCAGGAGAATGAAACTTGCCTGACTGCATTGTGTCAAGTATAAAGTTTGGTGGAGGGGAAATTACGGTGTGGGGTTGTTTTTCAGGGGTTGAGCTTAGATCCTTAGTTCCAGTGAAGGGAACTCTTAAAGCATCAGCATACCAATACATTTTGGACAATTTCATGCTCTCAACTTTGTGGGAACAGTTTGGGGATGGCCCCTTCCTGTTCCAACATGACTGCACACCAGTGCACAAAGCAAGGTCCATAATGACATGGCTGAGTGAGTTTGGGGTGGAGGAACTTGACTGGCCTGCACCTCAACCCAATAGAACACCTTTGGGATGAATTAGAGGGGAGACTGCAAGCCAGGCCTTCTCATCCAACATCAGTGCATGACCTCACAAGTGCACTTGTGGAAGAATGGTCAAACATTCCCATAGACACATTCCTAAACCTTGTGGACAGCCTTCCCAGAAGAGTTGAAGGTGTTATGGCTGCAAAGCGTGGGACAACTCAATATTGAACCCTACGGACTAAGACTGGGATGTCATTAAAGTCCATGTAAGCGACATATCGGCATGGATGTCACTCCACTTCCTCAAACTCAATCTTTCCAAAACTGAGCTCTTAGTATTCCCCCCAGCCCGTGCCCCCTCCCCTGACTTCTCCATCAAGATCAATAACACAATCATCAGTCCCTCCCCTCATGCCAGGGTACTAGGTGTAATCCTAGACTCCCATCTGTTCTTTCACCCCCAAATCCAATCACTGTCCAAATCTTGTAGACTTCACCTCCGCAACATCTCCAAGATATGCCCGTTCCTAACCACGGAAACCACTAAGCAACTTATTCACTTCCTTGTTATATCTCGCCTTGACTATTGCAACTCCCTCCTCATTGGCCTACCTAATCGCAGGCTATCCCCTCTTCAGTCTATCATGAATGCTGCTGCCAGACTTATCCACCTTATTAACCGTTCTGTATCTGCCACCCCTCTCTGCCAATCCCTCCACTGGCTTCCCATTGCCCAACGGATAAAATTCAAAACATTAACAATAACATATAAAGCTGTTTATAACTCTGCCCCAAATTACATCAACGATCTTGTCTCTAAATACCACCCAAACTGTACTCTCCACTCCGCGCAAGACCTCCTACTCTCTATCTCTCTTGTCTCCTCCTCCCATGCTCGTCTCCAGGACTTTTCCAGAGCTTCCCCATCCTCTGGAACTCTCTACCCCTATCTATCGGACTATCGCCTACTCTGCTAACTTTAAGGCGATCTCTGAAAACCTCTCTCTTCAGGGAAGCCTATCCTGCCCTCAGCTAATAATGGAATCTTCTACTCTTCCTACCAGTCCATCCCCCACAGTTACTACCTTTTGTACCACTAGCCCCTCCCTCCTAGATTGTAAGCTCCGAGGAGCAGGGCCATCCTATCCTTCTTGTATTGAACTGTATTGTTGCTGTTTTGTCTCCCATTATATTGTAAAGCGCTGAGCAAACTGTTATATAAATCCTGTATAAAAATAATGAATGTGTAAAGGCAGGCGTCCCAATACTTTTTGCAATATAGTGTAATATATATATATAATATCTCACTTGAAAGACTTACTAGCTAACCTTTACAATACTCCTGACAACATACCCTATGTATTAGCATCTCCTGGCTTTGTAAGTAGTTCAGTAAATAAATTACTGCCAAGACTTGGACATTTTGACCCTGTTTTTTATATTTTGATTATTGAATATTTAATTCCAACTTGTAAATTTTCCCCCTAGTGGAAGTTTTTATATCAGTGAAAGCGATTAGCATATTTGCTTAAAGTATATAAGGTGTATGTAAACCTCACAATGAACTTTTCCTTCATGCTCCATTTTTAGATGGAAAATATAACATTGAAAGTGTTTTGTTTTTGTATGGAAAATATAACATTGAAAGTGTTTTGTTTTTTATTTGTTTGGTAAAGTGTTTTATTTGTTTGGTAAAGTGTTTTATCAACATGATTACCAGGTGAAAATAAAGGGAAAAAAGCCTGAAATAAAAACAAATACATCCATCACATCCAAGTACTGGTAAGCTGCAATATATAACATTTTTATTCTACAGTTAATGCTTTAAAGATTAATTCATACCAACATACAAAATGAATCAGTAAACTCCTAATGTACTACATCTGTCCTTAAGTAAAAAAGATCCACTGCATTTACCCTTAGTGCAACTTGCTTTCTGGGAGGTTATTGGGAGAAGTATGAAATGTGTTACATCCTCTCTCTTCCTGATCTATCACTAATATTCAAACTATTTGAAAATGTGAATCTGGCATTAGGCTTTCTATCTGTGAAAGTTAACAAGGAATCTGAGGTGTGTCCATTTAGATATACCTATTACTCTTTTACAGCCCATTTTGGAAAACAGAAACTGACAAATGTTTGCATATTATAAAACTATTACTCAACTTCCCCGTTATGCTCAAGCGCACAAAGTAAAATAACAGGGATGCTAGTCTTTGGGCGATTGTTGGACTTTGATTAAGTCTGCTATACCATACTTGTCAGGTGCCATAGTAAGCAGGGATAGCCTACATTTACTACAGTAAAAAATTAAGCATATTATAGAAAAAACAGAAAATGTTTAGTACATTAATGACCAAAACACAAGGTTTTTAATTTTGCTTTTCCAAAAAGACAGACTGTGGTACATTTGTTCCGCTTGGACTATATAAAAAGGACAGACACAAGTTCATACTAATTTACATATAATAATGAACCTATGTTGAAAAAAGCATGGAAAATGTGTGATCCAACCTCCTGACCATTTGAGATTTGAGTAAATTTGAGATTCTAACGTTTCAGCATTCAGAGGATTACCAAAAAATGTTTTGGCTTTACATAATTTTTAACAGTCAAACACTCATGAAATTATTAACATTAACCGCTTAAGGACTGCCCTATAGTAGATTTACTGCTACAGGGCGGCACCTGTGCGCAGGATCACGTATATATACGTCATTCTGCATTTCCGGGTAGGGGGCGCGCGCCCTACCCGCGCTGCTGATCGCGGCCCTGGGTGTCAATCACCAACAGGGAGGTAGGCTGCATTGTTTACCAACAGCTTTCCTCGCTGTCAGTTTGGGCATACTGTTCCTTATGGCTCTGCTCAGCCATCCAGAGCAGTGTGTTTACAGTGAAGCACACCGCCCCGCCCCCTAGTAAAACACTCCAGTCACACAGTTAACCCGTTGATTGCCCCTCATGTTAACCCATTCCTGCCTAGTGCCATTAGTACAGTGTCAGTGCTTTTTTTTAACACTGATCATGGGGATGTCAGTGACATCAAGTATTTTCTCCCCAGTGTCAGAATGCCCTCCACAGTCCCACTATAAGTCACTGATCGCCGGCATTATTAGTAAAAAAAAAAGTTGCAGAATACATTTTGGCCTAAATTTATGACGGAATTTGATTTTTACATTTTTTACTGGGCATGTTTAATAACAAAAAGTCCAAAATATTGTTTTTTCTCAAAATTGTAAATTGTAATTGCAAAAAATTAAAAGAGGCGATCAAATACCACCGAAAGAAAGCTCTATTTGCGGTAAAAAAAAAGGACGTAAATTTCATTTGGGAGCATGACCGCACAATTGTCAGTTAAATTAATGCAGCGCCGTAATGCAAACCGATTCTTAACTGCTTCCTAACCGCCCTATAGTAGAAATACTGCTACAGGGCGGCACATGTGTGCAAAATCATGCATATACGTGATTCCTGTTCCCGTAGTTTTCACACCCCTCCCAGATAGCATCAGATTTCTCATCAGTACACCAGTAATACCATTTAACCCCTTGATTGCAAGGAACACGCTCATACACAATAAACCTCCATTGTTACTATAGTGTCTGAACGGATCAATATCTTTGATCAGATCAGCACTATACCAGCGTTCACATTAGTATAGTGTCCCCAAAAACACAGCGTTAGTGGGATCAGCCCCAGCACCTGCAAGCACCTGCATTTAGCCCCCAGGCTTACCCTCCCTTCTCCCCAAGGAAGTGCCAGTAGGTCACTGTCATTTGATACATTGCACACAAAACCGCAGTGTTCGCAGAATCACACCTGATCTCTGCTAGCGCTTGCCGGTAAATTTTTATGACTCTCATATGCAGCAGAGTGCCAGTACTAGTGCCGCTCTTCCTTTTGTTGAACTGGTGAGCACCAGAGGCCTAGTACATCCTGGTCTTTTACATACCAGCACTGCAGTATCACTTGGTGACATGGCGAGTCCCATAAGTGCAGTACAAGCTGGTGCAATGGCGAGCATAAGTATTGTCCAGCAGCCACCAAGAATTCGCACACAGGTCTGTAGAGCCCCTAGTATCCCTCCGGATGTGCTTCTATTCCCTATTGGCAGCTATATCCCTATTGGCAGCTCACACATTCTGCAGCACCTGTACTTCTCCCATTCCCTGCCCAACCCGGTGTTCAGGTGGAAACAGCACATTTAACTACTTCCCTTGATTTTTTGTAGCTGTTTTTCATGGAAGATCTGTATGAATTGATTGTGGATCAAAACAATTTATATGCACAACAATTTATCTCTGCCAACCCAGATTCAAACCTTGCCAGACCATTCGCATGGAAACCCGGTTTCTGAATTTAAATTTCTTTTTGGGCCTAACCCTCAACATGGGCATTACTAAAAAAAAGAATTACAGTTGTATTAGTCCGCAGACCCGATTAATTCCTGTGTTCTCTGCTGCCATAGATATGAGAGTATAATGTATTTTATGCATTTCAGCGAGAATACACTCTGTCGTCCTTGGGATGACCCTGAATTTGACCGGTTCCACAAAATTTGACCCCTCGTGAATTACCTTAACCAAAAATTTGCAGATGTCTATACTCCCCAGCAAAAAAATCTGTGTTGAGTCCCTCATTAATTTTTCTGGCCGCCTTGCATTCAAACAATTTCTCCCCAAAGATATGGGGTCAAGATGTATAAGAACTGTGAGGGGGAAACAGGCTATACATAAAAGTTTTGGAATTACAAGGGAAAAGATAGTTACATGAAGCCCCCGGGATGCCAAGACTACGTGGGGAGCAGTTGCAAGATAGTTTGGGACTTGGTGTCATCCTTTTTCCATATGGGTTGGCACTTATACATGGACAATTTTTATTCAAATGTGCCACTATTTAGACATTTGCACAATCTTGGAATTGGCGCATGTGGCACTGTGCGACCTAATGTGTGTCCACTATTAGAAGTGGGTGGATGCAGGGTGGTATATTCTAATGGCGGGCATACCACACACTTTTTCTGGCAGAGATTTCTTCTCTTTTTTTTCATTCAGCCCACAGGCTGCATACAAAAAAAAAAGAACATAGCATATATACCCAACAAGGACCAGCGACGTACTGGCACATCACTGGACTTTGAATGGTTATACCAGAATGATGCCTACAGCTGAAGGCATCATCCTGCTATCATTTTTTTCAGCCAGCTTTCATGTATAAGCAATTTTTGTGGCTAATTAGCTGCAGGATTGCTTTTACATCAGTGGGAGATGATGCCCCCCCCCTGCTGTCTTCCACGACCTTCTCGGGCAGTTCCATGTTATCGGGGGAACCTGAGAATGCAGCCTGTGTTTCTGCCAGCTGACCATAGAGCTGATTAGAGACCGGAATGGTGCCAATCATCTCTCTAGTCTATGAAATCGGAAGCTATGAGCATTTCATCACTTCAGTTTCGCAGGACATAAACAGCGCCATTTGTAAATTGTAAGGGCAGAGGAGATATCTAGAGTCTGATATCCCCTATAACTTCAAAAGAAATCTGGGGTCTATTTGCATTCCCTGTGATAGCATTAAAAGTGATAAAAAAATGAAAGGGGCAGTGTAAAAAATGAAAAAAAATCTAAATAATGAAAAAAAAAAGCACCCTTGCCCCTCTGCCCGCAAGTGTTGACCCTGTGTCGGTATGTAAACAGCGGTTGCACCATGCATGTAAGGTATCGCCGTGAACGTCAGATCAAGAGCAGTAATTCTAGCACTAGACCTTCTCTGTAAATCTAAAATAGTAGCTTGTAAAGGCTTTTAAAGTGTTGCCTATGGATATTAAAAATGTATGCAGTTTGTCGCCATTGCACAGGGCATTCGCAGTTTTAACTTTTTACTTGGCATACCATCATCTTTTATACTTTACCAAATAATTGGCCAATATATTGTGTTTTTGTGCATTAAAGGTTTAAAAAGTATTTTTTTAAAAAAATGTGCATTTGAAAAATCGCTGTACTATGTGACACAAAAAAAAAAATTGCAGCTCCCACCATTTTATTCACCAGGGTGTCTGCTTTAAAAAAATATATAATGTTTGGGGGTTCAAAGTAAGTTCCTAGCAAAAAATACAGATTTTTTTCATGAGAACAAAAAGTGTCAGAAAAGGCTTCAGGTGGTTAGAAGAGTGAATGATGTGTGGCATACACTTCTAATGCTGAGCATAAAATACCAACCACTCCTCAAAACGACCCATTTTTGGAAAGTAGACACCCCAGACTATTTGCTGAGAGGCATGTTGAGTCAATAGAAGAATTTATTTGTATTTATATATATATTTTCTTTACACAAAATTGTCAATTAAATGATTTATTGCTCACACATGTCATGGGTATATGTGGAATTACTCCACAAAATACATTCTGATACTTCTCCTGAGTATGGGGGTACCAAATGTAAGATACTTTTTGGCAGTCTAGCCAAGTACAGGACCTCTAAATCCAATAAGCACCTCCAGGCTTTTAAAGGGCTTTATTTCCTCATTACACTTCCTGACTACCTATCACAGTTTAGGGCCTGAAATGCCAGGATAGCACCAACCCCCCCATGAACCCTTTTTGGAGAGTAGACACTCAAAAGGAATTTTATAAGAAGCATGGGGAGTATTTTATAGATCTCGTTTGTTGCCACAAGTTTTTGAAAAAGAAAGAAAACAAAACATTTTTTCTTTTCTTTTTTATATTTCAAAACCTTGTGAGAAAAAATTAGATCTGCAAAATACTCACCATGCCTCTTTTTAAATTCCTTGGGATATCTACTTTTCAAAAAGGGGTCATTTGGGGGGGGGGGGTTGGTGCTATCCTGGCATTTCAGGGCCTCCGAAACAGAGATAGGTAGTGAGGAAGTGAAATGAGGAAGTTACGCATTTTCAGGCTTTCAAAGTGGTCATTGGATTTCAGGCTCCTGTATGTGGCTAGGCTCCCAAAAAGTCTCACACATGTAGTATCCCTATACTCTTTAGAAGTAGCAGAATGTACATTGGGGTGTAATTCCACATATACCCATGGCTTGTGTGAGAAATATATTATTTAAATGACAACTTTGTGTAAAAAAAAAAAGTTTTTGTAATTTTCCAAAAACTTGTGGAAAAAAAAATCTTCCATGGACTCAATATACCTCTCAGCAGATAGCTTAGGGTGTCTACTTTCCGAAAAGGGGTCATATGGGGGTGTTTGTACTGTCTTGGTATTTTAGCACCTCAAGAAATGTGATTGTCAGTCAGAAAGTAAAAGCTGTGTACTGTAAATTCCATTATTTATACCATAGTTTGTAGATGCTTTGTGTGAAAGTTATAGCAATCAATATACACTTATTGGGATTTTTTTTTAACCAAAACCATGTAGCAGAATACATTTTGGCCTAAATTTATGATGACATCTAAGTTTTGGATATTTTTTCAAAAAAATGTATTTTTAAAATTTTTTTGGTTTATAGCGCTAAAAATAAAAATCACACAGGTGATCAAATACCCCCAAAAGAAAGCTCTATTTGTGTGAAAAAAAGGACATACGTTTCATTTATGTACCATATTGCATGACCGTTCAAGTAGTGCAGTGCTGTATAGTAAACAAATGGCGTAAATTGCAGTACCTATATCATAGTTTATAACTATAACTTTCACACAAAACAATCAATATTCACTTATTGGGATTTTTTTTTACCAAAAACATAACTTTGAGTTTACTATATAGTTTTTCATAGCCAAAAGTAAAAAATATTGTTTTAATTAAAAGTTTTCATATTTTTTTGTTTATAGCTCAAAAAATAAAAAGCACACAGGTGATCAAATACCACCAAAAGAAAGCTCTATTTGTGTGAAAAAAAGGACGTAAATTTTGTTTGGGTATAGCATTGCATGACCGTGCAATTATCAGTTGAAATAGTGCAGTGCTGAATAGCAAAAAGAGGCCTAGTCATTAAGGGGGGTAAATCCTCAGGATGGCAAGTGGTTAAAGTGGAACTTTACCCATAACAACTTGATTCAAATAATGTTCTTTAGCCAGGAACATATATTCCACACTAATAACTATGCTACCAAATTTAGTATGTGCTGTAAATTGCCTCCAGCATTGCTTCTGTTTCTTCTTGTCAGAGGCTGCCATTTTGGTGAAGCCCAATGTTTTGCTGAAGCTGAACAGCATTAAATATTTAGGCTGTCAGCAGATGGGCCTCTACAAATCTCACACAGTACCTAAAAATAGAGAGCAACTGAGCATTTTCAGAGCAGAGTGAGATAGTGTATAAGTGTTTTTTAAACAGTATAGGCATCTATTTTTAATGTTTTACATATCTATACCTGCAAAAGAGTCTAACCTGAAGTGATCTAGTAGGACTTTTCATTATGGGAAAACTATATAGCCTTTGTAGAGTTAAAGTGGAACTTTAGTCAGAAATATATTTTGCGCACTAACCTTATAAAATGGTATAGTGGAATATAAATATAGTAACTGGTTATGTTGCCCATTTCTTGTCATCACACCGCACATGACATACACGTTAAAGTAAACATTTTTTTTATTCTTTATTTAATCGAGAGAGAATTATCTGAATAAACGGTGTGCTTTAGGTGACCGATAAAATGGTTACCATTCATATTATTGCTCTTCACGTCTCATTAACGTTTGGAATTTTTTTGCGAGTCCTGAGGGGAGGTTTCCAGTTTACATGCTTCATTATGCTTGCAAGTAGTATATACCATCACTTCCATAAATCAAATAGTATTTTAGTAAGCATAGATATTATCCTGTAAGCCTCCAAATCAATTCAGGACCCATCTTGCACAATGGCAGCTTACATCCTTTCATGCACTTGCAAATGATCTGTGAAGGGACTGTGTATTTAATTACTGCCACATACTCCATGGTGGCTGGAAGTGTTGTGGCATGAGCGTGTCTCTTATTTCCACTCATTTTGCTATACAAACTAGACATTTTGGAAAAGGATTGGAAAAGAGTTTCTGATAATCCCTTCACTTGTGTGTGCACCTATAACCTATTCCAATGGCATAGTCAAGAGGGTTGATTTACTAAAGCAGTGCATATGTCAATTTGCTTAATGACATTGACATGTATTCACTTAAATCATATACAAAGATTTCTTTTTTTTATTTGTACATATTTGGGTGTTCAAAATGACTTCTTGTACCAGTGTAAATCAAAACCAGACAATTGTGTTTCTGGTGCTTTTTAAGATAACAATGAGCTTAAAATGGCACCTGAAGGAAGATAAATTCTAGGTGACCTTTTTTTGCATCTCATCAGATATCGTTATTGATACCGTAGATATTGAGAAACTAAAATGGATCTTTCATACAATGTCATTTTATGTTACATTGTTTTATCTAATTTTTGGAAAATCTGTGTTATTATAAAGAACAGAGATGGGCCTCCAGTTTGTAACATATCAAATTATTGCCTAGTTTGCTAGAAACCTGATGAATGATGTATAGAGTAATGAAGATGGTCCTTTCATATAGTCCATGTGCAATATCTGTCCCATATTTGCTGGGTCCCTAGATGTTCCATTGAGGATGGAACTGGGCCTTTTATTTTATAGTATCTATTATTCTTTCTAAGCACTATGCCCTGGACCCCCCCCCCCACTAAAGAGCAGCACAGTGGATAAATGGTTAGCACTTCCGCCTGGCAGTACTAAGGTTGTTGGTTCGAATCCCAGCCAAGGCGCCTCCTGCCTGGAGTTTTCATGTTCTCCCTGTGCCTGCATGGGTTTCCTCCAGGTACTCTGGTTTCCTCCCACACTCCAAAGAAGTGCTGGTAGGTTAATTGGATCCTGTCTAAATTGGCTCTAGTATGTGTATGTATGAATGTGAGTTAGGGACCTTAGATTGTACGCCCCTTGAGGGTTAGGGACTGATGGGAATGTACAATATATATGTAAAGCGCTGCGTAAATTGATGGCGCTATATAAGTACCTGGAATAAATAAATAAATAAATAGTGGCTCGAAGTTGTGCTCAGCTGCACATGGTGATAAAATGGCACCTATCGTTTGTTTCACCTCTATATATAAAGATAACCATTAAAATGGCCCCCGCACATGCTCAGTTTCTTAACAGACACCATCTTGTAGACAAAGAACTGCACATGCTCAGTACCTCAACAGATGCCATCTTGTGGACACAAAACAACACTACAGCAGCACATTATTATTATTATTATACAGTATTTATAAAGCGCCAATAGTTCGCTCAGCGCTGTACATTACAAAGGGGGACAGAACATGTGACAGAACAATACCAATACAATGCAAAACATGAGGGGATTGAGGGCCCTGCTCTTTCGAGCTTACAATCTAGGAGGGAGGGGATAGTGGTACAGGAGGAGATAGCTGTGGGGGATGGAGTGGTAGGAAGAGTGGAGGAGGTCGGCAAGTTAGCAGGGGGTGGGGTAGGCTTCCCTGAAGAGATGGGTTTTCAGGATGCACCTAACGGAGAGGAGAGTAGGTGATAATCTGATGGGTTGGGGCAGGGAGTTCCAGAGGATGGGTGAAACCCTGGAGAAGTCCTGGAGGCGGGCATGGGAGGAGGAGACCAGGGAACTAGAGAGAAGGAGGTCTTGTGAGGAGCGGAGTGTGCGTGCTGGGCGGTACTTGGATATTAGTTCAGTGATGTAGTTCAGGGCAGTATGGTGGACAGCTTTGTATGTCAGTGTTAGGATTTTGAATTTGATCCGTTGTGCAATCGGAAGCCAGTGGAGGGATTGGCAGAGGGGGGTAGCGGAAACGGAGCTGTTGGAAAGGTGAATGAGTCTGGCAGCTGTATTCAGGATCGACTGAAGCGGGGATAGCCAGCGGCGAGGCAGGCCAGTGAGGAGGGAGTTGCAGTAGTCGAGTCATGATAAGATGAGGGAGTGGATGAGCTGTTTAGTGTTTTCTGGGGTTAGAAACGTGCGTATTTTGGCAATGTTGCGGAGGTGGAGTCTGCATGAGTTAGTTAAAGATTGGACTTGGGGCTGGAAGGATAGGTTGGAGTCCAGAATGACACCAAGTACTCTGGCCTGCGGGGATGGTGGCGTTGTTGGATGTGATGGAGAAGTCAATGGGGGGTGGTGTCCGGGCTGGGGGGAAGACAAGAAACTCGGTTTTGGAGAGGTTCAGTTTAAGGAAGTGGAGCGAGATCCAGTCTGATATGTCGCTCAGTAGGTGTGTGATTCGGGCGGAGACCGAGGGGGTGAGGTGGGGGGTTGGGAGATAGATTTGTGTGCCGTCGGCATAGAGGTGGTAGTTGAAGCCATGAGAGTGTATGAGTTGGCCAACGGAGGAGGTGTAGATGGAGAAGAGAAGGAGCCCAAGGACAGAGCCTTTAGGGACCCTAACAGAGAGGGGGAGTGAGGGGGAGGTGGTAGCATTATAGGTAACGCTGAAGGAGCGTTGTGACAGGTAGGATGAGCGTTAGGAGAGAGCAGAATCTCTGAGGCCGAGGGAGTGTAGTTTTTTGAGGAGGAGGGGGTGGTCGACTATGTCGAAGGCCGCAGAGAGGTCAAGGAGTAGGAGCACTGAATAGTGGCCATTAGCTTTGGCGGTTAGCAGGTCGTTGGAGAGTTTGAGTAAGGCGGTTTCGGTGGAGTGTAGGGGACGGAAGCCAGACTGTAGGGGATCGAGGAGGTGGTTGTCGTTGAGGTGAGAGCATAGGCGGGTGTAGATGAGGTGCTCGAGGAGTTTAGATGTAAATGAGAGCACGGAGATGGGTCTGAGGTTGTTCGGGTCATTGGGGTCCAGGGAGGGCTTTTTAAGTATGGGGGTGATGTGTGCATGTTTCAGAGGGGAGGGGAAAATGCCTGAGGAGAGGGAGAGATTGAAGATGTGGGTGAGGGAGCGTAGGATGGAGGGGGAGGGAGGTCGTAGGAGTTGTGAGGGGATAGGGTCGAGGGGGCAGGTGGTGAGGCGGGCATCAGAGAGGATCTTGGAGACTTCCTCGATGGTAGTAAGGTCAAAGGTGCGGAGTGTTGGGGGAGCTTCAGTATGAGGAATGTAGGGTGGGGTGGAAGTGGAGGTCAGAGCAATGGTGGGGCCATGGGAGAGGGGTGATGAGGGGGTAGCTGAGTGAGGGGAAACGGGGTTGGAGGGAGTTTGAGCAGCGACGAAGTCCCTGCGGGTTATTTCGAGGGGGAGGGGGGATGAGGAGGTAGCTGTGTGAGAGGGGACGGGTTGAGAGGGTTTGTGAGTTGTGGCGATGTCCTTGCAAATTGTGTCAATCTTGATTTTGAAGTGATTGGCAATCTCAAGGGCGGTGCGTGAGGTGCTGGGTGGAGGTGGGGGTGGAGAGAGTAGAGAGTTGAAGGTGGAGAAGAGTCGGTGAGGATTGGAGGAGAGGGTCTTGATGAGGGTCAGGAAGTAGGCTTGTTTGGCTGCGTGGAGGGAGGAGGTGTAGGTGTGGAAGGCAGATTTGTAGCGGGTGAAGGCTTGTTGGGATTTGGTTTTGCGCCATAGTCGCTCCAGGGCACGACTGTGTCGTTTGAGGGTTTTGGTGTGATCAGTCTGCCAGTCCACAACACAATAGACACTGCTGGCGCTCTCAAGCACTGTTAATGCCCCACTAATAATAGACCAAAATTACAGTTCATACCAGTATATAGCATTTATGGAGCAAAATCAAACAAAAAGCACAGAATCCCTAATCACACACAAAAGGGAAGGTGAATCGCTCATTTAAACCATAGAGTGCTCGAGCCTAAACAGAAAATCCATTTTGCTTCAAGTTTCAAAAGAAATTTATCTAGGTCTCCTTATTTAGAACCCAGATCATATTTGTCAATAATCCAAGAGTCTAAGAGGTCAGCCTTACCATCATGTTTTTGTAGCATGTTTCTTCCTACTGGTCTATCCTTGTTTCAAGCAATATCATTCACATGTTCAAGAACTCTTCTCCTAAAGGGGTGAATTGTTTTTCCTACATACAATATATTAGAGGGCATGGGCATTTAAAGCATAAATCACCCCCTCTGTGCTGCAATTATAGAAATCTCTTATTTTAAGAATCTCCCCATTTTTAGGATTAACAAACTTCTTCGAATTGCTCAAAAAACGACATGCCTTACAGTGACCACACCTGAAGCTACCTTTTGGTTTCTCAGGTAGCGAAGTGTATTTCATTGATGTTTTAGAGGTTTTTTCTAGATGACTGACTGTGTACTAAGATGTGTCTCAAATTCCTGCCCCGTCTGTAGGTTATCTTGGGGTATTTAGGTAGGATCTGTGATAGTTATTTGTCCTCATGCAAAATGTTCCAATATCTCTTTATGATGTTGTAAATCTTCCCTGATTGATTTGAATATTTACCTATGATACAGATGCCTTGCTGTGTATCTGCTTTTATGGTTTTCTGACCCAACAGAGATTCTCTAGGAACCCCTTTCACTTTCTGATAGGATTTAATCAAATCAGTCTTAAGAAAGCCACGTCTCATAAATGTGTCAAACAATTTTTGACTCTCTATTTGGAATGCCCCTTCTGTTGAGCAATTTCTCTTTGCTCTCATAAATTGACCAGTGGGTATTCTTCTTTTTAAGGCTGCTGGGTGTGAACTTCCCCAATGTAATGGGCTATTCATCGGTTTTCAATAGATTGTTGTATTAATATTGCCTCCTTCAGCCCTTTTAATCTCCAAGTCCAAAAAATTTATGCTATCATATTTAATTTCACTCGTGAAGTACCTCCCAATATTGTTTTGATTCAAGGTGGCTACAAATTCCATGAACAGATCCTTTTGACCCTGCCATAATATGAACACATCATCAATGAATCTTGCCCACATGAGAATGTGTATTGTAAAACGCTCTAATTCCTCTGCAAAGTCCATAGTACACTCCCACCACCCAAGAAAGAGATTTGCATACGTAGGTGCACACGATGAACCCATCACGGTACCCCTGTGCTGTCTATATACTTTGCCATCAAATAGTAAAAAATTGTGCTCCGATACAAACTCCAAAAGTTGGAGAGTGAATGTGGTATGGTTCTCAAATAGTTTGACTGATAATACTATATAAAGCCTCCACATCTAGACTAGCTAACCACACATAATCTTCTTTGGTGATATCTATTAGTCTGTTTACAAAGTCTTGTGTATGTTCGATATAAGAAGGTAAACTATATACAAATGGACGCATGATGTAATCTAGATATTTGCTTGCTCCTCCTGTGAGATTGTTATTGCCCAAGATGATAGGGCAGCCAGGGGGTTTTTCTTTATGTTTGTGTAAAGGCATAAAAAGTTACAATAGTTGGATTTGCATTCATAATAAAGGCACCTTCATCTTTGGAGAGGATCAACCTTTTCAAAATAGAGTTCAACTCACTCAAATATTTGGGGGTTGGATCATTCTGAAGTATTTCATAGTTATCCTCATTGATTAATAGCTCATAACACATTTTCAAATACAATGTTCTTTCTATCAAGACTATATTTCCCCCTTTGTTGGCTGCCTTTATAACTACTTCTTTATTACTACACAGATCTTCCAACGCCTTCCATTCAGAATAAGTCATATTATATGATTTATTTTTACTCTGCCTTCTTAACCATAAATCATTCAAATCTCTCTCAACCAATCTATTTTACAAACAGTTGGATGCTGCTCCCTTGAGGGAAAGGCGGGGTATAGTTATTCCGTGGTTTGAATGTGGAAAAAGGACCCTGTATTTCAGCATCCCCACTGTTATTTTCAGCTTGTAATGATTCCAATACACTTAGGGATTCCATATCTCTAGATGTAAGACCCATCGGAGTATTAGATGGTTTGTCGCTATATTCCTTCTTTAAAGCCAGTTTCCTGGCAAACAAATTTATATCTTTAACCCATTCAAATAGATTAAATAATTGTGTAGGTACAAAGGACAATCCTCTCTTCAATACTGTTAGATGGTCAATTGTTAATTACATCTTAGATAGATTGAATGCTTGCAAATCATCTTCTTGGGTCATGTTCGTGTCAACAGGGCCTGTTATTTCTTACCTCTCTTGGCACCTGTGTATCCCCACTCCTCCCGATTTCTCAATTGCTGGGTGGAATAACCTAAAAAAGTCCCACGATTTCCTCTAGGTGGTCTTGAAAAACCTGTTCATTTAAACCATAGTGGTAGAAGGATTCACCTTCCTTCCTTTTGTGTGTGATTAGGGATTCTGTGCTTTTTGTTTGATTTTGCTCCATAAATGCTATATAATAGTATGAACTGTAATTTTGGTCTATTATTAATGAGGTATTAACAGTGCGCTAGAGTGCCAGCACTGTCTATTTTGTTGTGGACTATTGTGCTGCTGTAGTGTTGTGTTGTGTCCACAAGATGGCGTCTGTTGAGGAACTGAGCATGTGCAGTTCTTTGTCTACAAGATGGTGTCTGTTAAGAAACTGAGCATGTGCAGGGGCCATTTTTATGGTTATCTCTATATGTAGAGGTGAAACAAACGATAGGTGCCATTTTACCACCATGTACAGCTAAGCACAACTTTCAGCCACTATGTAACCTATTTTAATTCTTTATACTCTGGATGAAGCTCTGTTTTCTGGAGCAAAACATGTAGAGTCTTTGTTTTCTTTGGGAGCACTTTTTGTATGCACATGGTATTCAATTCTCTCCCCCCCCCCACCACCACTTTTTTTGGAGAGGTCTGTACTGCTTTTTACAGTGCATAATTTGCATTCCTCAGGACAGTGAGGTATTTTTGGTGGATATGGTGATATTTGGGGCTTTTCCATGAGCATGAGAGGCTGACATTTACATCCATGATGAGTGTACCCTTACTACATATCTGTAACAAGATAGATTATACTATTCAATTAGTTTGTCCATGACGTAACTCCATTTCCTTAACAGAGATTATATATTCAGGCTTATTATCAAAGTACAGTACCAGTATCAATCATTTGGATACAAGGTAAACAATTGCAATGGTATTGTTATATTGTTGTGTGCAGTACATTCCACTCCAATAGGCATTAATTACAGCTGAGTATGCATTTTTTATATATTTGAATAAAGGTTATATTTTAGATTCATCAATTGGCCAGATGGTGCACAGGGAAATACACCCTTGTTCAGTATAGATTTGTTATTTGCCAAAAATTATGATTTACAATTAGGGCTTAGTAAAATAGTAAATTTGTATTATCCCATACAGTGGGGCTGTTCCCGCACTTCATGGGTTAACTGCTCATTTTTTCCAGGGTCTCAGTGAAAAGCTATACTTATTCCATACTCTGATCCTCCGGAAAACAGCATCTCCCCACATCCAGCCATGGACTGTTCCTGCCATCCTCATGTCCAGAGCAGGTCTGTGGATATGATGACATCAGAAACAGCCCATTCATAAGATCGCTAGTGTGTGTGTGAGTGGGGGGGGGCAGGAGTGGCGGAGACCTGTCTTGTGCTCAGAGGATCTGTAGATTAGGTAAGTATATCTCCCCTTTTTAGGACCCCTAAACAAAAACAAGCATTCAACCCATTCAGTGCGGGCACAGCCCCACTGCATGGGGAAAAAAAAAATTGGCCTGGGATTCTGCTTTAACTGTATCTGTTGAGAACGGAAACACCCTTCCATCCCCAAGCTTTATTGAGTAGAAACTGTACAACGATTGGAAAAATTGGCAATAAACTGGTACCTTTAGAAAGCGTAATCCTAAATCCTAATTCATCCCAACCACATTTAGCTGTACTAGCGATTGTATTTTTCATATTTAGGTTACAACTGCTCATAGGTGCTAATTTTTTTCATTCCCCAAGCATACAAATGTAGTAGTGACTTCATAATAATGGAGTCTAAGCAGATTAAATAGTGCAGGTATTGATACACAAGTTATTTTATTTTGTAAACAGCTAAACCCTCATCTCTATCTCTGACTGCAACAGGAGGGGCATAGATGTGTTTAATATGGGGCTGTCACTGACAATCTGGTTTTAGATTTTCCAAGCTGTGAAAGAAGAAAAGTGGTGGGCCTCATTGGGGGAATAACTGAGTTTTGTTCACAGTCTGTGCACCAGTGTGATTTTTATAAGATGAAAAGTTTTTATTTGTCAGCATTTTCTGCAAACAATGGAAAAAGAAAGGGTTGCTTTACAGTATATCTCCTTATGTAGTAAAGAGAGAAAACTATCAGTAGCTAATCTAACATGCATATTTAGTCTGATAAGCAGCACTGTACACATAAGGTGATGATGAACAAGGTTCTAATTTTATAAGATCACTCACTCAGACAGTCATAATTGATGCATTAAAAGAAGTACTTGGCCTATGATCAGACACAAAGCAGGGTATTCTGTGCAGTAAACTATCAGATATGCTTATACCTTTCTGTAAATGCTAGCAACTAAGAGAATGTTGTATATTTTGAACTGTAGCTAAGACTAAATATCTGTATTTAATATGTACAAGTTCAACTTTGTTATTTTCATGGTTGTTCATCTAAAAGACAGAGTAAAGTTAGGATAAAATTCAAAACATAAAAACACTGGGTAATAAAACTTTTCTTGGCAAGCATAAAATAAAACAAACAAAAAAAATTTAACATAACTATTTGCCCAGAGGCATCAAGCTGTTAGTGTGTACAGGAGGGATTAAAGTGAAGCTGTGTGTTGGATAAAATATAAATTACAGTAATACTGCTGTCAGTCATAAGCAAAGGAATTGTTTCTGAAGATCTCCCTAAACACTGAATCTCATATATTACTGGAGGAAAGGATAGAATACATAATTTATTAACAATATTTAGCCTATGTATATCCATATATAACCTTGTAATCAAGTCTCGCAGGAACATTTGAGTAAAATGTATGCCACATTAATCAAATTACCTATGTAAACAAGAACACTATAACTAGACTCAATAAATACTGCTAGAAAACTGTTGCACTCATCATATTTCACTGCTGTAGTCTTTAAGGACATGAAAGCTGGGCCACAGTGGAACATCTTTACTTCTGACATTGTTACATATTCAGCAGTAAGAAACTACCAGATCAAGCTCCAAATTTCTAAATGGACAAAAAAGGGCAGGCCATTTGAATGAATTGCTTATTAATCAATAGCCATCTTTAGCTTAAAGTTAGTTGATGAGGAGGTTAGATGACAAACATTAAACCATTCTTTGTACCATTTCCTCCAGTTACATTTTTCAAACTCCCATTTAAAGGGCCATGTCACACTAGTTACCCTATTGCCAGGATCGCTAAGAGACCATTTACCTTCTCCTATGGTGTCATTCTTTCACTGAACTAGTGAGATGCCACCCCATCACTTACCCTGCACTAAATAACAATGTTTGGATTTACTGAGGGTGTGATTCCCAGAAAGGGAAGGTAACAGTTGCATCTTGAGAGAGTGGCATAAATGCCAGTATGACATTGAAAACAATTGTTTTTTAGGCACTAAATAACACATACAACAACAAGAGTGACCACTGATCATCACATTGTTAGCTAGATTAAAAAAACACATATGGAATTCAACCATATGAAAGAAATGGTTAAACAAATTAAAACGTTGCACCCTGAGAACTTTTATGGGAACTCTAAAGAAAGCTGAAAACTCATACAAAGAATAATTGTTTTCACCAAAAAGAGTCTTCCTGGCAATCAGACACATCCATGGATTAAAACTCTATTATATGTACATGTTAGTGACCATATTTTGTGAAGCAATCAACTAACTCTGATAGAACTGGTTCAGGGAAAGGTTGATTCATATTTTCAGGTTTTAAAGTAAATATTCCTTTCCATACACAAAGGTTTAACCTTTTTATTCTACAGTCAAGGAATGTGTCCTTTGTGGAAACCTTAAATAAAACTACATAATGTTCCATTTAATTTTTCTTATATGGACCATGCATATGTCCATACCAGGTTATCATATCCCCCCCAATTGCCATTTCTCAAGGGTTAATAAACTCAGTTTAGTTTCCCTGCATCTGAGGTCTGGCATGAACCTTATTAATTTAGCTGTCCTTTTCTACAATCCTTTCAGTTCCACAATATCAGGTTTCTATTGATTTACAAATTGAAATTTCTAAACCAAGATATCTGAATTTACACATTAGCAATGTATAAGGAATTATGTGAAATGCTTTAACTAAGAAACAAACTTATAAAAATGAATTTCCCTCTTTACTACAAAATATAAACGATCCAACAAATCCCTATATTAAACATTACTCCTCATGTGTATGCATAGAATCAACAAAATCAGTGAATCCTTATCAATGAAAATATAATTTAAGAAGATCTTAAAAGTGATCACCAACTGCGAGCATAGATCTAAATCCTGTCATCAATCATACATTTAGAATGGGAGTAAACTCCCTTTTTTGCTTTGTACCTACAACTAAACCTATAATAAGGCTTACTTGTAGGTACCATAAATACATTACATTGCCAAAAGTATTGGAACTGTGCACCAGTGCCCAAAACAAGGTCCATAAAGACATTAATGAGTGAGTCTGGGGTGTAGGAACTTGACTGGCCTGCTTAGAATCCTGACCTCAACCCGGTAGAACACCTTTGGGATGAATTAGAGTGGAGACTGCGAGCCAGGCCTTTTCGTCAGACATCAGTTCCTGATCTCACAAAAGTTCTTCTCGGAGAATGGTCAAACATTCCCATAGACGCACTCCTAAACCTTGTGGACAGCTTTCCAAGAAGAGTTGAAGCTGTTATAGCTGCAAAGGGTGGGCCAACTCAATATTGAACCCTACGGACTAAGACTGGGATGCTATTAAAGTCTATGTGCGTGTAAACGCAGGCGTCCCAATACTTTTTTCAATATAGTGTATCTCCTAAACATGCATGTTTAGGAGATATTTACATGTGAGGTTACAGGCGCATACTCACTACACTCTCAATGGATGGCATGCCATCCATTTAGAGAGCTATGCTGTAGGCGTGACTTCATCGCAGCTTGGCCATTCAAGCGGCCAATGTTGGTGAACTTAAAAGGAGGACGAGGGGAAGATAGAGTCCCTGTCAATGGTGAAAGGCTATTGCTGGAGAGATCTGCTTCACAGGTAAGTCTGTCATAATGTGCTAGTATGTGGCGCATACTAGCACATTATTACTTTATCCTGCAGGGGGGACCAGTTTTTTTTTTCAAATGTGGTTTATGACTGCTTTAATAATTTGCAACCATATTGATTTGTCCATGTTTGTCACTGTGGCAATCAAAAACCCAAACTAGGTACAACAATAAATTAAGAGGTAAAGAGGAAAGGATCGCCACTACTCCTGACTAGCTGAGGCGAATAAACAATAAGCAGCGGCCTCAGCCTACATGTCTCCAACAAACTGCACATCCGGATACATTTTTCCCTGCCCACCGGGGCTTAGTCATTGGGTCCATATGACTAAGCTTTAGTGGGTGGGGCAAAATTCATCAGGCTGTGTGTTTTGATGGAGACATGTAGACCGATGCCACGCCTTTTTAGTTTATTCACCTGGACTGGTCGGGAGTAGCAACAATCCTTTCCTCTTTACATTTACTAGCCCTCTGGATTACTATTAGGATAAGCCTGCACCCCATGCTCTGAGACACAGTGATATGCTTTCACCTCTACTTTGAGTGGTGCCAAAAGCAATATAACAAAAAACTTTAGCAGTATTAAAGGTATGCCATATGGTATCCAATAACAAACCAACAAAAAAAAAAACTAAATACAACAAAAAAAGAAAATCGTGCAAAAACTCTAAAGAAGTGAATGATGACAATAGGTTATATTGTGAAAAGAGAACAATTTCAAAGTTATATTTCATCATATTGGGGAATTAGGATGTACAGCATTTGAACACAAGTGGAAAATGGTGATAAAATAGGCTAGAGTAGGAAAGAGGAAATCCCCCAAAATGATCATTTACTGGATCATTTTTAAAGGGAGTCATGAATTAGGGTTGCAGGATGTCCTCTATGGGTATTAAAAATTAATCCACTTCCTAAGGAGCCTACTCTAGCTTTTTACTCATTTTTGCAGCTGCTGTATGTACTGGCTGCTGTAGCCCCAAACTACATCTAATTGAAGTGGTCTGGAGCTTATTTGTTATTAAATGCTTTAGCAAAGTCCAGCTTTGCTGGATACATTTACAATACATTTACACCCCCAACTACTTCTTAATCCAAGTTGCTGCTCGCTCCTTCATAAAAACATAGCATATTTGTTTGAGAACATTTGACTTTTGTAAATCCAGGAAGGGTCTACTTTTTTTTATATTGTTAACTATCAATGTTCTATTGCACGCTGACTCACCAACCTCTCAAAAATCTTTCCTACAATAGAAGTTAGTATAAAATGTGTGTTTTCATGTTTCAATGTGAATGTTCACTTAGCTTTGTAAAAAAAAAAGGCAAATATGTGTTCTCTTTGTATACACCAGATAACTAAAAATCGTGTTAGCACATGATTGGATGATTAATGTGAACATAGAATTACCTCATTTTTTTCAGTAAATAGTTTATATTCCTTAAAGTCAAGCTATAGGCAAAACTTTTTTTCTTTATTTTGGATAGACTAAGGGAGGGTTATTTTTTTTTCACCAACTGTGTGCCATTGTGGAGATTTACCTTCACTTCCTGCCCCATAGTCAAACAGGAAGTAAGAGGAAATCTATGAAAATTAAGGGAATTCTTTGGGGCACTCCAGGTCAGCAGAACTAGTGTCCCCTATGAGAAATTTCCCCTCTCTTACTTTTGCTGGGGACAGCCCAAAATTTTGGATTTTCATTTACCTTCACTTTCAATGATAAACAGGGCAAATAGGGAGAGTGAATCTCCTTAACGAGAGCGCAGGCTACAATAAAAACTGACAGGGGTTGTAATCACTATCCACTATATTAAAAAAAATGCATTTAGTTATACTTAAAGTAAATCAGCCCCAACAGCTTGCATACACAGTATTTGCACTTAGTTTTTAAGGACTTAAAACTTCTGCCCCGGACTAACCAATCATAATTCTTGCTTAGTATTTCTATATAATGAAATGTGAAGCCTAATTAATTGATATTGGCAGCAACACATGTTGCTCTAACTTTAGTTTTTCCTGTTTAAAAAAGATGTGAGAGTTTCTTTATGGATCTGAATGTACAAGCAGGCTAGAGGAGGGCTGTCTGATGCCATTGCCAGATCATAGCAGCAATGAATTAGGGAATATTTTTTATGTAATTTCCCAAACCTAACTAAATAATGTTTGTTTTGAAATAATAGTTCATGAGGACAAGATCCCATGGCCCACCTATTACATCCAATTTAGTCCTGGTTATCTGCAGCTTAAAGAAAAAGCATATAATCTGACATAATGGGATAATAAACATGGGATGTATGCTAGTATAATGTAGGACAAATTTCAGTGACAAAGTAAATCTGGCATAGATGATGCAATTTCCTTTTCTTCAACCTTGGGTTGTAGGAAAGTAAATCACTCGATTTCCCCATCAACTCAGTGTTGACAGGGGAATCCCTCCTGTGGAACCATTGTGTTTTTCCGGAGGGGGGCGGGGAGAGCCGTCCCCACTGGGAGAACACAGTGACTACTGCTAGTGGCTGCTAGCAATAATCACATGTAGAATTCAACAGGCTCGTTGTACCCAAGTTGATTCAACTTGGGCACATTCAGCCTGCTCATACATGGTTCGTGTCTTGGCTGGTCCCTGCTGAATCATCTATGGCCGGCTTAAGTAATTCTATGAACATTAATAACATATATACCTGAAACCAAAAAACTTGTTCTTATATAGAATCAATGTTTTTAACTGTGAGCTTTTTGGAACCCTTTTGGACATTTTGGAAGATTTCTAAGTATTAGTTTTGATTATTCTGACAATAAACTGTGGACAATACATATCCTTTTGGCCATGTACGTAAAAAGTAAACATAGACTGTTTTAATTAGATAGATGTGATCACAATGCAGTGAATGCAGGGCAAAGTGGTTTTATTTTCTATGTGCATATCTTTATTTGTGGTAATAAATCTATTTGTAAGCAAAATATTCTGCTTCTGTATATTTGATAAATATATATTAAAACATAGGGTTTTGCTTTCTTAAATGTTAACTGGAAAGAAAATAGAAAAATAGATTTCTAGACTGTGTTTAAATTTTTAGCAATGGATAAGACAGGGTTAACACATTCTATGCATAATGTTCTCCATTTCTCTTTGAAGAATAATCTTATTTGCGAGTCGTGTACGAAGAGCGACTTACTTCTCTGAGAGACCTTTGAAATTTTGTGTCCTCAGAGAACAAGTAAAAGATAAATACTGTTTCAAAGTGATAATATGACAAAAGGATGAAACAATAACTAAAAAGTAGTGCATTATTTATGTGCATTTCTATAGCACAGAGAGCTGATGGTCCCTCTATTGTCCAAATATCTTTCGGTCTAGTCATTTGGGTATTGCTAAAGCATACCCTGATGCATTAGAAATTCCAGGTTGGAACACAAATATGAAATATTTGCTCACAAGCACTATTTTATGCATGGACTACTGTGAAGATATAAGCTACAATGCAAGAAGTCAGTCATTTGCCACCTCCTTTGTTACTCTATCTTGATATTGTGATTGTGGAAAGACAACTATACAAATACAAAAGGAAATGTAAGTCAACTTTAGAAGTACGGCAATGCAGGATTATATATTAATGTGAATGAGAAACATACTCACAGTATATATGAGAAAAATCTGTGCCGATCTTGCAGGCAAGATTGGCACAGATTTTTCTCAGCTAATTCTCTGATCCTCAACTTTTTCAGCATACAGGCTGGTATCTCAATAACAAGAGAGTATTCGGGTCACCTGTTACTGTTTGTTCGGAAAACACTAATCCACTGCTGTTGGATGAAAGTTTTTGTCCAAAAGGTGGTGCTGCAATTAGTGGGAGTTTAGGGTCAGCTATGCTATTTCTATTATTATGATGGTGATTTGGTGAAGATGTCCCTTGGACTGGTTAACCATTCATTCCACACAAATAAATGCAGCATGTTTACAAAGAGTCACACTTTTGCAAGGAGTGGGGGCTTAATCCCCACATATTGATAAAAAAATCACTAAATCCCCAAGTTTTAGCCTTCAGTGATAAAGATAAAAGCCTATTGGGCTTAATAAGGTACTGTAACTTGACTACATCAGTATATATAAAATGCCATGTTATCATCAGCTAAAAATTACTGTATGCTCAATGTACTAATCAGAAGTGTCTGTCCTTCCTTGAGCTCTGGGAATTCTGATTTCTGATATACTGATCTTCTTATCTTTCCTAAATCCTGTTTTCAATGTGACCCTTAGCCTGTATACTTGTCTTCGTCCAGTCCTGACCTTGGTCTGCAGATGAATATGGCTTTGCTTGGTGACTTTGCTACTTGCTCATCGGTTTTTGCATATAGGATGGTCAACCTGAAAGTGTCATAATGTCATTTATACCTCTGTAAAAAGGCTCCAATGAATACTGAACACTTCTGAAACTGAAGTACAGTCTATGTTTACATTATTCCTCACTGGGAACTTTATTTAACCAGTTGTGGACCTTGGATGTGCTACACAAACCCAAATAACTTTATTGAAGTGCACAGGGCATATGTAGTATGCCCTGTCCTTCTGCTCCACTTTTACTCCCCTTCACATTTACTGGCAATTCTTGGCTGTCAAAATAACAACTGGGAGTTGCTGTGGAAATGCAGAAGCTATTACAGCTGTTATGAAATAAACCTTTTGAAACAGTGTTGAACACACTGTTCAGATGCAAGATAGAGACATACAAAGTAACTACCGTAGTTTTGTAATTACTCTGTTTTATTCCTATGCAAAGTAAAGGTATGGTCTCTTATCTCCATATGATGTCAGTTAGCACAACCTGACAAGTTAAATAAATAAATGAATGAAAGTTTGTCCTATTGCACCACTTTTAAACTCTTAGATCTTCTTTGCACAGGTGTTTTATAGTGTAAGCTGTGTTTGCCTGCAAAGGGATACACAGGTGTTCCATGCATACCTATGCAGGCAGTCCCATTCATGTCAAATGAAATGCAGCATCTGCAGAGACACAGCCAGTGCTCCTAATTTGACAGTCATGTGGGTACAGATGCATGGCCCCGAATGCACACTGTCTGCATTCTGGGCTTTGTGCCTGCACTCGCACAGTCATCAGATTGGGAACAGCAGCTTTGTTCATGTAGCCACTGTGTCCTCATTAGCATGAATGGAGCTGCCTGCACAGGGATACACAGAACATTTCTGCATCCCCATGCAGGCAAAAACTGCCATCGCACGAGTGTACGCTATAAAAGCCCATGTGAACAAGGCCTTAGTTTCTCCTAATTGATTCTTTCCCATTTTCCACTTAGTTACTATATTCCTGATGTTTTTTTAAATTATATATTTGTAACCATAAATATATAAAATGTTATTTTTTATTCATTTTTGTGTGCATTTTTTGTGTCCCTGATTTGTACCAGAATCATAATTTTATTTTTATTATTATTATTCAGGATGTATATATAGCACCAACAGTTTGCTCAGCTCTTTACAATATAAAGGGAGACAATATAGTAATGATACAGTTCAATACAAGAGGCCCTGCTCCTGGGAGCTTACAATCTAATAGGGAGGGGTTGGTGGAACAAAAAGTAATAACTGTGTGAGATGAACTGATGGGAGAAATAGAAAATTTGGTTTTTAGCTGAAGGCAGGATAGGCTTACCTGAAGATATAGGTTTTCAGGAATTGCCTAAAAGTGGACAGAGTAGGTGATAGTTGGACAGATTGGGCTGGAGAGTTCCAGAGGATGGGGAAGGTTCTGGAGAAGTCAGTAGAGATGAGCATGAGAGGATTAGACAAGAAAGCTAAAGAGCAGGAGGTCTTGGGAGGAGCAGAGAGGATGGTTTGGGTGATATTTGGAGACAAGATTAGTGATGTAATTTGGGGCAGAGTTATAAATGGCTTTATATGTTTTGAATTTTATTCATTGGGCAATGGGAAGCCAGTGGAGGGATTGGCAGAAAGGGATGGCAGACATGGAACAGTTGGTAAGGTGGATGAGTCTGGCAGTAGCATTCATGATAGACTGAAGAGGCGATAGCCAGCCATTAGGTAGGCCTAGAGGGGCCAAGGCAAGAGATAACAAATGAGTGAATAAGTTGCTTAGTGGTTTCAATGTTTAAAAAGGGGCATATTTTGGAGATGTTACAGAGGTGAAGCCTACAAGATTTGGGCAGTGATTGGATTTGGGGCTGAAAGGACAGATCAGAGTCCAGGATTACACCAAGTACCCTGGCATTAGGGGAGGGACTGATGGTTGTGTTATTGATCTTGATGGCAAAGTCAGGGGAGGGGGCACAGGCTGGAAGGAATATTATGAGCTCAATTTTAGAAAGTTTGAGTTTGAGTAAGTGGTATGACATCCATGCTAATAAGTGTCAGTAAGCTAGTAATGCAAGAGGAGACTGAAGGGTTGAGGTGAGGAGTAGAGAAAAGGATTTTTGTGTCATCAACATAGAGATGGTACTTCAAGCCATGGGATTTTATCAAGTGACCAAGGGAGGAGATGTAGATGGAGAAGAGAAGGGGTCTGAGGACTGAACCTTGGGGGACCCCTACTGCAAAAGGAGGTGGAGAGAAGACAGAGTTATAGCTAACACTGAAGGAGCACTGTAATAGGTAGGAGAAGAGCAGAGTCTCAAAGGCCAAGAGACTGGAGTTTTTTGAAAATAGCTCACTATTCAAGGAAATAAGTGGAGTAAATATCCAGGGAGATCCACTGAAATGCATATTCTACTATTTTGAGCCCAATTTAGAAATAGAAATATATACAAATAAAGTTCTGTACCATTTATTTAGCGCAGCAAAGGGCTTAATACCAAAGTTCTGGTTATTAGCAGACGTCCCCAAGATGGTGGATTGGGTAGAGAGGGTGGAAGGTACTTTTAGAATGGAAGAACTGAGATGTCTAGAAGAGGATAAGATGGGAACATTTGAAAGAACATGGAGTGTATGGAGGACATTTAGAAACTCTGAAATTTACATACAATTAATTAGAGCAAAGGAGGCAGACTAAGAAGTCATAGTAACGTTAGACGAAAGGAAAGATAAGGAAAAATGGATACAGATAGAGACAAGATTGTGATGACAAGGGGGGGGGTGGTATGGGTAGGTGGGGGGGAGTGGGAGGGGTTGGGTTAATGAATGTATGTATATTATGGGAAAACAAGAAAGCATATGATGTATAGGAAGATGTTTTAAGGTTGTTTGTATAAATACATAATAAAAAGATGAATTTAAAAAAAAAAGCGTGGCACTGGTCCAGGAGGCCTATAGATCATTGCAATCCTCAGAGAAATGGGAGAAAACAGCCGAATACAGTGAGTCTCGAAAGAAATGAAGCATAGAGAGGGAGGTGTAGGAAGGACTTGAAAGGTGCTCAGTGGGGGATATAAGCAAACCAACTCCTTTCCTACCAATGTTAAACAGAACAAATTATAGAATTAAATTTATATTTTATCTACATAACACTATTTATTTTTTATCAAAAAAGAAAAAAAAATGTTTTCCTAAAATAAATAAATATATACACACACACCATATTACTTTATCTTATGTATTTCTGAATGAAATAAGTCCATAAGGGATGTACAGGTGTGTGGTACACATAGTTATCTATAATCTAAAGAAACATCCACCTCGGTTTCCTTTCTTCACTGCCCAGGCTCTATTCCTCATTTGCTAATGCCATTGAGGGATAAAGTTGGGGTATCTTGTTGTTTGATTTATGAATATCCAATGAGATTCATTCTGCAATGTACAATTCTGGGAGTTTCCAGTGTTTTAATTACTTTATTTATTCCATAGAAACATTTCAACAAAACTGTGTACAAGCCTCCTTCTTCCATACCACGTTTTGGGGCAGTCAGAGCATGAGAGTGATCTGGAAAACTGTAAATAGCTTTAACTATTGAAGGGGTCCACATACTTGCAAGTAGAGCAAATAGTGGATCGGCAGTCAAAGCATGAGAGTGATTTGGAAGACTGCAAATAGCTTTAACTACAGCCCAAAAATAAATAATAATAATAAGGTGAGCAGACATATCCGCAGTTAATTTGAAATGTACAGTCTGGATGGTTAAAAGGTGAGATTAGAATGAATGTGAACTGTACATGTATTCTGTTGAGAAATAAAATCTGGAAAAAAACTGAATTTGTTTGCATAAGTATGCACAATTTAATTCAAAGTGCTAATACTAATAGTCCAAATCAATCAAATGAAAATATAAAAAACAATGCTTGTGTAAAAAGTCCAAATAAAGTATCTGAAGTCCCAGGTGCATGCTACATAAGTGCCATAAATGTGCACGTCACAAGTCCCATTGAGAATGTTATTCCAACGAGTAAACACTCCATATAGCAAGCATTCCCAGTGTGGTTAAATCCACATGCCCAAGTAAAAAAATATGCTTGCCAGAACTCCATGACCCTCAATTGTAGAGTGGTCATAACAAGCATAGACAGTCTATCAGCCAGCACAACTCTCTCCAGGCACTTCTAGTTACGGATGTTCAGCTTTCAACATTAGCCTACAGTACATAAAAATGGGAAGAAGAAAAGCCCACAACAGTGTTTTTAACAAATTTTTACACTATTATTTACACTATTGTGTGCATTTCTTTCCTTGTTTTTTCATGGATGTCACTGTTGCTAGCTGGACAATCGAATGCATTCTTAAAATGTTTTAGGTGTCTATCTTTCAACCTAATTATTCAGAACAGCTGCAAAAAGGAACCAAAACAAATGGATTAAACAGTGGATGTGGATAAGAAGACGGGTATGAAGAACCCTATGTACTGTATCTTACATATGCTAAAGCACTGTTTGACAGCTGCTCTCCTGAACACACTCAGTGGGATGAATTTACTAAACGCAAATACACTTGCAGTAATTGTCCCCAGAGCTTAGTGAATGTGCTAGGGAAATAAAAAAAACAGCATTTTCGCTTACACAGGATTGGATAAATCAGCAGAACTTTACCACATTTACTAAGCTCTGGGGAAAATGAGTAGAACTGCACTTTGCAAAGTGCATAGTCTATTTGCCTTTAGTAAATCCATCCCTGTGCTGTCTTTCAGAGCTGTTTGTTTCCATATATTGCAATAGGCAGCCAGAAAGAGAAAGAGATTTTGACTTGCCCAGAAGTAAGGGATCCTGCCTGTGTTTATTTATAATTATTGTGATTTTATTAACTAACTGAATATTGATTGTGCATACACTATTATAACTTAACCATGCTGTATAGTATTCACTCTAGTGACAGGGTATCTTTACATCAATCATCAACATGTTTAACCACTTCCCGACCGCCCTATAGCAGAACTACATCACTGTTCACATATATGTAAGTGATTTTGTATTTCCACCATTGGTGGCTTCAGCTGTTGATCACCGGGTCCCGGCTGGTGATTCCCCGCCGGCACCCAGCGATTGCCAGGTAAAACTGGCGGGGGAGAGGTCCGTATGTAAACAATACAGACCTCTCCCCTCTCAGCTCCAGCACGCTGCTTTGTATTGCTATGCAATACAAAGAAAAATAAATTCCAATATGTAAACCACCATTTGTAGACGCTATAACTTTCATGTAAACCAATTAATTTACATGTATTGGGTTTTGTTTTTAGCGAAGACATGTAGCAGAATACATTTTGGCCTAAATTTATGATGACATTTGATTTTTTTAATTTTTTTTACTGGATAAGTTATATAGCAAAAAGTCAAAAATATTATTTTTTTTTTCAAAATTGTCAGTCTTTTTTTGTTCATAGCAAAAAAATAACACACAGGCGATAAAATACCATCAAAAGAAAACTCCATTTATGGGGAAAAAAAGACATACACTTTATTTGGGTGCAGTGTTGCATGACCGCGCAAATGTCAGTTAAAGTAACGCAGCGTCATATCGCAAAATATGGCCTGCTCAGGAAGGGGGGTGAATCCTCTGGGAGGCAAGTGGTTAAATATGTTTTGCTGAGTTGTGGCTTTTATTTTTATGCTATTGCATGGGCTACTAAAGATATTGTCAAATGTATAAAATGCTTTAATTAGAACTGTGACAAGACTTCTGTAGCTGCATGCACTGTGGAGTAATTATTTCTCAAAGTTTTCAGCAAAACACTATTTTTATGTCAGAATCTCATTTTGCTCTCCCATGCTAGTATATAGGAAGAGAACAGCATGTTGAGAGAAAAACCTAAATTACTTTACTGTGAGGTCAATTCACTAATGGTTATCGTAAGCAATATTTGTGGATTTATACATTTTTGCATGTGATAGTAAAAGGGTCAATTTCTCAATGTAAAATATTGAATTTGCAACAAATACTGTCAGTTCTCTAATTATCTTGAAAATAAAGTAAATACTTACATCTACTACTGCCCATGTTGCTGAATAATGCTCTATTTGATTAAATCCTTCTCTAGAGTGCTTTCAATATTCCAAGAGTGAAAATCTGCTGTCCCCCCCGGGTACTCAGTGGTTTAGTCCTGGTACCCTGTAGTGAAGTAGGAATTGGCCTAAAAAACTAGCAACTGCCGTGGGGGACACAGTACATGGACACTTCAGGTGGCAGGTGAGGTCAATATTTACTTTATTCATTTATTTACAGGGTAATATTATTTCAGTAACTTTGATAAAGTTGATTTTATAATATGTAAATAATTATTGTCTGTGTACTGGTTACTGTTTTACTTTAAATTAAAACTAAAGACAAAGCCTATTTTTCAGTGTTGAATAGAGTAAGGGAGGGTTATAACCCCTGTCAGTTTTTTTTTTTTGCCATCTGTGTCCCATTGCGGAGATTTAACTTAAGTTTCTATTCCATAGACAAACAGGAAGTGCGAAGAAATCAGTCAAAATTAAGGGAATTCCTTGGGAATCCCCAAGTCACCAGAACTCGAGTCCCCACTGGAATTGGACTTCTCCTTTATTACTTTTCTGGGGACAACAAAAAATGTGGAATTTTCTTTTACTTTCACTTTTGATGATAATGGTAAACAAGACAAATAGAGAGGGTAAATATCCCTAACAGGGGCACAGGCAGCAATATAACCTAACAATCGTTCTAATCTCTCTGCACTTTATTATTATTATTATTTATCTTTAGTTATACTTTACAGTTTTAAAAATGTATGTTCATTGGCGCAGGTACCAGTATGTAACATAAAGTTCTCTGACTATACAGTACATGATGGTAGCTAAAGGTTTAATGACTTAATAGTTCTAACAAACAACTGCTCAGGAAGTCCATTATTTAATTTGTAAAAACGTTTCAGTACATGTAGAAGACCATTATTAGTACTTTTATTTTCAAATGTGTACTTACCTTAAGACATGAAAGAACATTGAAAAAAATAGTACTAATATTAAGCAAACCATTTTTTGTTCAAATCAAATTTAGCAAGCAGTTTGTAGACAGCAAATACTAATTATATTTCATTACAGAACTATAGCTACCCTAATATATGACAGGAAGTAAAACATTATAGCCTGACCTTTATACCACCATCATCATAATACACATGTAGCCCATTGTGCATCTGGACATGGTGACAGGTGCACTTTACTGTAATAACCTACAAAGGGAATTGAAGTGTATGGACATTTCTAAATAACAGTGCTGAATGCAAGCATTTTAGGCATTGTCCTTCAGGGCAGTGGAGGTTTAGATATTTTGTGGAAGAATGACAATGGGTGGGGCTTTGCCCATGGATACAAGCCTTAGAGCTGGAGTGCATTAATCATTTGTAAGAACCATACCTTTATCCCTAAAGAAATTAATTATTAACATTATGCATAAATGTGGATAGTAGCAAAATAGTTTGCCCTGGAAAGTACTGTTGTTGATGATTTTTAAGGATTGAAGGGATTGGAAATCAAAGAGAGATCAAGCAGCTTTCGCATTCTAGAAAGAGCTTGTACAAGGTGTTTATTTGTTTTGTAGAAAGAAGAACAAAAGCTGCAGGTGCAGTCATTATAGATTGCAGTGTCACTTAGGAAATTAAAGGTTTCAATAAATGTATTCTAGGAACTCCTGCATGCCATGTCACATAGTGAACAATTCCACATTGTGTATGTTACAGCGTAGAAGATTCCGTGTATACTTATACAGCATGTGATCCAAAATATACTGGTCTAGAAGCTAGTAAGCTATTCCAGGGAACTTTTTTGTTTACTAATTGATATTCAAATAGTGAGAAAGTCTGTTACCCAAAATCAATAGTGATAATGGTTCTTGTGTCCAAGACCACTTCATTGCAGCAGTTATGCATTAAATGGTATGTTGTATAATATTCTAGTGTACACATGTATTTTGGAATTGGTGTGAGCTTTAAATTAGGTATTTAAAAAAAAAAAAAAAAATATTGAAATAGCATGTGTTTGTTAGCATATATTGTATTTAGTTTTTATTAAAAAAAAAATACTACAGCCGGTTTTGCAAAGGTGTCTATCAGATAACAATACTCAGTGGAATTCCCAAATAATGTCTATGACACGCTTTAGAATTTCATCATGTCTCATTTCTGTGCCTCATGTCAGTATGAGTGACAAATTATACCTGTTGTCTATGCAAACACTCCATCCTCAGTGCAGCTGAGCTTTCTACCTGCTGCTGCAGCTGTCACATAAACAGCGCAGCGGCCAAGGAGTTATGAGCCAGGTGGGGCGAGCCTAATTGGGATTCATAGACACTAGTTCTGCATAAGTTCTGCTCACTTATGATTGACAGCAGGGAGTGGGCAGACTCATAGCTAATAATCAGTCTACTATTGGCTATAGAATCTGCCAACAGCCTGCTCTTAATGACAAGGAGAGGGTGGTCCTTATGTGGAACTAATTTCCTCAGCTTCCCTATCAGGCTCCACTAACTGTCAGTATCACTGGATGCTAGAAGTCATTTGACTGTTAATTGGACAGAAGGGGCAGACTGACCATTTGGAAACTTGGGCACCGCCCAAGGGCCCGGGGTCAGTAGGGGGCCCCATGAGATGCCCCTGGTACCTTTTTCATAGGGTTTTTGGAGTTTGGGCAAGGACACAGGGGCCCCATTATCCCCTAATGCCCAGGGCCCCATGAGTTCTCAGTCCGCCCCTGTTGGACAGTGTCCTTAACAACCTGAGGTAGGTGGGGAGGGTGTAGCATCTGCAAACATACGGCATACAGAGACATACACTATACTTTTCTCTGTACACCACATTTAAGCTAGTCTTAATTACCGCAAGTTTCAATATCCACAAACTGCTAGCAATACTTTTTGACTCTGGGGTAGTCATAGTGCCACATTTTAAAGGTTGCACTACAAAGAACTACCTGAAGCTGCTGCTTGTGTTGGTTAAGCTATCAAAATTGGCAGCATGGCTGTTTGAATCTGGTGCACACCATTTTCATAAGAGTTTTTAAATTACCCGCACTATGCTTTAATCATTGGCCTCTATGATTTTCCCAGAAATACCCAAAAATATGATATGACTGTAGTCTCTGGATTAAAATGATAGTCAGCGCCCAGTCTGGCAGACTTTTACTACTTCAACAGAATGCCACTGGATTGAAAGGTGGGAGAAGATTGGAAACAATGAGTTCCACTTGGAAGAAGGTTTTCAGGTAAATAGAGGAAAATATTGTGAAAAAAAAACAAAAGCAAATAAAAAACATTATATTTAGGGAGTGGCAGGAAAAGAGGCTAGCCATTTGTACCTGAACTTTGGAATTGGAAGATGTAATCTTTTAACCTTTGAAGAACCCCTAAACTTGCCATTCACTTACCCACCTAAAGCATAATCCTGACTTTTATAACGTTTATAACAATAAACTCACCCAACCTTCAACTACTCACCACATCGTACCACACACACCTGTGCACAAAAAAAAAACACAGCAAGTACACTTGCCAGACAGCACTGAATGCTGCTGATCCATCTTTGACATTCCTGGGTCTTTAAATGTTGGGGTTATAATTTCCTACTTTTGATTTTCCTGAAAATTGTTAGTGTTCTGAGACAAGGTTGGTGCCAGTATTATTTGCAGTTTGACAGACCTGCATCTGCTGTAAACCTCTTTTCAAATGCTGCATAGATCTGCTTTAGATGAATTTAGGAGTAAAAGTTACATAGTTAGTCTGGCTAAAAAAAGACAAAAGTTCAACCATGTGGGAGTATCAACTTTATCACTTGGGGATATCCATAACTCATGAAAGTAAGTTGGTATAAACAAAAGACTTTAGTAAATGATGCCAAATGCCAAAATCCAGGTGTATTTTCTAGCATAGCAAATACAGTAACAATCTTAAAAGATTTCCTGGTTTTTGGTACTTGCTGTGCAGACCCATGGTTTTTTCTTTTAAAAAGGTTTGAGTGTTGCTATCAACTGAAAACTGGTGTATAACCCTACTTTATCCAATGCAAAAAATCTCTAGCCATGTAAGCAAATTGGGGGGAAGGGGCGGAGGAATGGAGTGGATTACATTATTACCTAAATATGTAGATGCGGCCATACCATATAAAGCCAATCATGTCATCACTATCCCAGCTGTCAATAGCTGTTAAGCAAGCAGCAGCTGCTTGCATGTACTGGGTCCTTACTGTTCAACTACAAATGTCAGCTAGCCCATCGGCCACGTAAGCAAATGAGCAAGAAATGGAGCCTTACAAAATGGCCTAAATATTGCCACATGGCAATTTTGGGCATTGATGTCACCATTGTCCTCACCCCTTTCTTTGTATAAAGCAGATGAAAGCTCAGGAAGCTGTCATTTGGCTAATGTTACCATAACAGATGATCGTCTGCACAGGTTGTTGGTCAGAGAGGGATTTACGAGGGACTTTTTTTCATATATTAATTCTAGTTGACACATTTTTATGAATAAGTGGGATATTATGTACCCTATACCCATTCATGTGGGGGGTAGTATCTGGAGGTCCCCTTATTATTAAAGGGAGATTCCACATTTCAAAAAGCCTCCTGCAGAGCAACATAACCATCAGGCAAGGGTTGTGGGGATGAGACCTATGTCCTCATCAACATCAACATGGAGACAAGGTGCTTTGTCAGGGGGGTCCTCCCTGGCAGGGATACCCCTTCATGTTCAGGGAATGGTTCATGAAGGGGGCTGCATTCTCATCCCCCCTTACTTTGCAAGCCAGGCTGTATGCTTAAATTAAGACTCTGGTATAGATGGTATAGATTTTTTGAAGGGACTGCATGCTTTAAACATTTTTTTGCATAGTGTCACCCATAAAATCCATACCAGACCTCAAGGATCTGATTTGGATTTCTTGGGGGAACTCACATATTTTATTAATTTTTTTTATTATGAGGTACCCCTTTAAAATCTATACCAGACTCAAAGGGTAAGGGTCTGGTATGCATTTTGGGGGGTTGGTAGTTTGTGCAATGTGTTTGTTTTTTTTTTCTTTGAAAACTTCAGCAAAAATAAAGTTTTAACGGCAAAGAAAACTGCATTGCCAGCTTCTTTAAAAAAAACATTAGTATGTAATTTCCCATCACTTACTGTTCTGGTGACAATGGCCACCAGGAGAAATAGAAAGGGTTTTCAGTACAATGGGTAGAAGTTAGAATCTGTCTCACTTTCTCACTGAGTGTTCTCCTCACTTCCTGTTCTGGTGATAGCAGGATAGGAAACAAGAGCATGCCATCTAGACAGTAGGACACAATGAGCAATAAAAACAAGTCTAATGTTCTTACCCTTGCCCACTTTACTATCAAAATGTGCTTTTGTTACTATCTCTGTCCCCATTAGAGAAATATCCCATCACTTTCTGTCCTTGTTCTATCATTGGACAGGTTGTGAATGTAAATCTCCTCCAACTTGGATATTTAACCTTTCCCTGCTCTATAAAAAGCTAAAGAAAATGTTTAGATTGGAGTTGGGCTTTTATGCAGGAGCTAAATGCACACGTTTGAATCATACTATATAGACCATTATGCTAAGTAACACTGCCAATATATTTTTCACAATAGAAAAAAAACACACTTTTGTTCCAACAAATTGGCAATGGCAAATTCACTAGACAATGCTGTACTGCTCACACGCAAATATATATAATTTTATATGTGGGACAGTTCACTTGGGGACTGTCAAAAGCCTACACATTCAATGAAGTGGTACACTTACATAAGCTGTAGTCACTGTTATACTTTAGCCTCAATATCACATAATAAGTTTTGCTAAGAATATTTAGTTAGTATGCTTACATTTATTGATATAAATCCAGAACAGATAGGACGGGGTCATAAGTGTGTATAAAGCTTACTGTACCTGGTCTCCAGTGGAACATTACTGTTGAGTACCCAGCTGTCCTGAAGCTGAACTGACTCTGGAGTTGTGGCCAGGTCATTAGGAGCTGGAGCTGGTGCATGAATCTGGTTTCGTCTGTTAGTCAGAGAGTTCTTATTGAGGGAGTTGGCTGAAGAGTGGTGGTGAGACAATGTATGGTTGTGTGGAGGGGGAAGAGGAGGCCGAAGTGTTGACTGGCTGTGATGATTTGTCGGGCCTAAAAAAAAAAAAATCCATTATTGACATATTATTAATTTATTCTCATAAATTAGGTGGGAATACTACATATTAGAGAAATTCAGTAAAGCATTTTTGACACCTTTCTGATGGTTTGGCCCTATAAAAACCCCTGTGTGTGATTCATGAAAGTCTTGTAACAATTTCATCAAGAGTTATGACATATGATACAGATTCAGGCAATTCTTATTTGTGCCACTTTCACACTATGGGGTTGATTTACTAAAACTGGAGAGTGCAAAGTCTAGTGCAGCTGTGCATGGTAGCCAGTCAGCTTCTAACTTAAAGCTTAATTGAACAAGCTTAACAAAAAACCTGGAAGCTGATTGGTTTCTATGCACTCCCCAGCTTTAGTAAATCAATCCCCTATGTCGTTATGTCAGCGAAAAATTCAAAAAGAATTATCACAAGTGCATAGATAATGACACTAGAAGTACAATATTTGAGACCAACTCTAATGGTATAACCAGGCAGACCAGAGTACTCAGAAACGGGCTGTTTATTACTGTGTATGATGTATTCTTTGTTTTTATTGGCTGGAGATTTGGAGACATTTTAAAGTGCAACACTTCCCACCTCCCATTACTGGTTGCTATGACACTGTTGGCTACAAAGCATTATTGATTCTTGGGATGCAGGCCATCAGCATTCTTGCCACCAGTGATTAGGGGCTAAACACTGAAAGTGGCCACAGCCTGATGGGTCTTCCTTAATTGTGATTGACAGCAGATGGCAGTGGGCTAACACCATAGCCACTATGTAATCCACCCAGGGGCGGACTGACCATTCGATCACTTGGGCACTGCCCGAGGGCCGGGGGTCAGTAGGGGGCCCCATGAGATGCCCCTGGTACCTTTTATTGGCTTTTTCATAGGCTTTTTTTGGGTATGGCAAGGACACGGGGGCCCCATGATCCCATATTGCTCGGGGCCCCATGAGTTGTCAGTCCGCCCCTGAATACACCCACTGCCATTCAATGTCAATCACAATGGAGGCAGACCTGATGGGGGACTATTTTCTCAGGATCCTGTTTAGGCTCCACCCACTGCCAGTCACTGATGGGGAATTAGTCACCAAAAATCCCCATCTGGCTTGCCCACAAAATCACAAAAATCCTCAGTCACTAAACCTGTCTGAGTGACATGTTACCCAGTGTTACTGAGCTTCATTGAGGATTGAATGTCCCGTATGGACACACAAGCCTTGCTGCAGGCTTCCATGCAACAAATTTATGTACCAGTTTTCATCAGGAACATGAACCTTTTGTTATGCAGAAGCTCTTTCATGTTGGATTAATGATCTGAAACAAATGCACAAACAACACCAATATCCCAGTAAAAATACATATGGCTCTTCTTTTTAGGCAATATTTGTTTAGCCCACGTTTAAAAATAATATATGGTTGAAAACTATATATAGTATATGTAAACGTGTTTAACATTCCACAAAATTTTGAATGCCGTTTTGCCAGTATTGTTTAACCACTAGCCTACAGGGCACTTATACCCCCTTCCTGCCCAGGTCAATTTCCAGCTTTCAGCGCTGTCACACTTTGAATGACAATTGCGCGGTCATGCAGCATTGTACCCATATGAAATTGTTGTCATTTTTTTGAGACAGATAGAGCTTTATTTTGGTAGTATTTAATCACCTCCGGGATTTTTATTTTTTCTTACACAAACCAAAAACCACAGAAAATTTTGAAAAAAAAACTTTTTTTCTTAGTTTTTGTTATACAATTTTGTAAATAAGTGATTTTTCTCCCTGATGTGCGCTAATGAGGCTGCAGTGGTGGGCACTGATAGGCTGCACTGATGGACACTGATAGGTGGCACTGATGGGCACTGATGAGGAGGCACTGGTAGGTTGCACTGATGGGCATTGACAGGCATCACTGATGGGCACTGAAAGGCAGCACTGATACATGACACTGATACATGACACTGATACATGGCACTGATAGGCGGCACTGATAGGCAGCACTGACTGGCACTGATAGGCGGCACTGACTGGCACTGTTAGGCGGCACTGACTGGCACTGTTAGGTGGCACTAACTGGCACTGATAGGTGGCACTGATTGGCAGCACTGATAGGTGGCACTGATTGGCATTGATAGGTGGCACTGACTGGCACTGATGGGTGACATTGAAAGGCAGCTCAGATGGGCACTGATATGTGGCATTGATGTGCACTGGTATGCACTGATATGTTGCATTGATGTGGCACTGATGGGCACTGGCACTGATGAGCACTGACAGGTGGCACTTCTGGGGCCACACTGATCATCAGGGCACACTGATCATCAGTGCCCTGATGATCAGTGTACATGTCCCCTCCGCAGGAAAGCCGATTACCGGCTCTCCTCTCGAGCTGTCAGCGTGACAGCTCGAGAGGAGAGAAATGCCGATAACCGGCATTTCCGTGTTTACATGTGATCAGCTGTGATTGGACACAGCTGATCACATGACCGGGCCGACATCTTCGGCTCTTTCCTTGATCCGCTGTGTCCGAGGGACACAGCTGATCGGCGATCGCCACGCTGCGTGCTCCCTGAGCCGCGTATGTGCAGTGAGAATAGTAGGACGTCATATGATGTCCTATCAGAACGAGAGAACCACCTTGCGCCCGTCATTGTACTATAGGGTGGGCGGAAGGTGGTTAAACATGTCTGCCACAATGCCCAACCAGGATGATAACTGTACTTCCTGGTTCAAAATGTCAGTTTATTGGGCAGTAGGAGTATTGACCTGCAAACAAGGTGTTTGCGATGCCAGCAGATCTGGCATTGCACATAACATTTTTTTTTTTTTTTTTTACTTTCTAGAATGTACATACATTATCTGGCCTTTTAGCCATCAAACTTATTTTCCACTCCTACCCAAGATAAGTACACTGCGAGTGTCATTTACTACCCTCTAAAACATGCACATATATAGATAAATATTGTGCCTATTGGAATGCAGTGGATGCAAGCAATTGGACTTTGAACATTAAGCATGTTGTAGTCTAAGAAATAATAAGATATACCGAGTAATAAAGTACTAAAATAAATATAATTACAGCTAAGGAGAGGCCAAAAGGAAATTCTGGGAAGAAAGCCAGTGATGATAAAGGTCTTATAAGTCATACTGATACACAGTTGAGTAACTACCATTTCAATCCAGCAGCCACTTAATATCAATTCACTGGAAATTGACTTGAATAATATAGAACACATAAATTAATTATCTAAAAGGAGTGATATTGCAATTGACCATTGAGTTTCCATGATATATATTATCATTTTTTTTAATGCAAGGGAATACCAATCGTTCAAGACAAGCTATATGCAGAGGACACCATCAAATACTTCGTACATGAGCATCTGCTCAATTAGCTGACATGACCCTCTGTTCAACATGTAATTCTATTTCCCTCCCACACTAAAGAAGGCATTGAGCTGCAAATGCACTTATCACTATGTGAATTAAACATTTTGCATCACGTATGCTGAAAATAGGATAAAATAGGGTAAAACCATAGTTGTTACCCATAGCAATCATTTCAATTCCTAGTTTCATTTGACAGATGAGAAGTGACTGGTTGCTCTGGACAACTATTTTACTCTACTGTCTATTGCCATTTTTTCAAAAACTAGGGTGTGGACAGACACAATCCCACCGCTATAATTCCTTTGAATGGTCTTTCCAAAAACATGTAAATTATGTAGTCCAAACTTGACTGTTTATGCCAAAGCAGACAGAAGAAAGTGCTGCCAGATACCTCCTTTAGCTCAGCTAAATGTTTTCTTACACATAGAGTTAGTCAGCGGAGGGTGTGTGGTACAGTCAGATTGCTTTCACGAGGACTGGCTGAATAGTGCCAGTGAGATTATGCCTATACTAGTTACTAAGTCTTTAATGTGAATACCTAGAATAATATTCTCCATATTTTCAATATTTATATAGACCCTATACTGTTTTACTATACATAAGATACAGTATAATTTCAGAGAGGAAGGTAAAGGTAAAAGAATATAAACCAGATTTCATACTTTTGTAGATTTATAGCCATTCTTTTACATTGCTTCCTATTCTCTTACCTACTTTTTTAGTAGGTAGTCTGCAGGAGCCTCACATTGCACTCGCCATCTGCTGATTACAGGTGGAATGCTCTGCAGGCTGCTAAGAAAAAAATAATACATGCACATTTTTTTACCTGCAAAAAAATGTTCATATAATACTTTTTTTTACAGTGAACTTATCTTTTAATGTAAAAAAAGGTACCAGTGTTTGTATTGCCTCATTAAGCTCCTGTATACTTACCTGAGTCTTATCTCGCTCCAGCCCTGTGCCTGTTTACAGCAACTCTCTCCTCTCTCTCTGCTCTCAGAGGCAGCAGCGAAAGCCATTGGCTTCTGCTGCTGTCAGTCAAATTCTGTGAGAAGGTAGGGCTTAGCCATATTGTGTGTGCCTAAAGAAGTACACAGCCTGGCTCGGGAGCAAGCCCACACTTGCACTCCCATAGGAAGCTGCTTCCTATGGTGGAACACAGAGAGGAAGAGCCAAGAATGCCGGTGGGAGACCCCAAAAGAGAAGGTTTGGGGATTTTCTGTGCAAAACCATTTCACAGAGCAGGTAAGTATAACATGCTTGTCATTTAAAAAAAAATGCTTTACAACCTCTTTAAGTAAAACAAGACAAGGGTGAAGGACAGGCATAAGCCTTTTGTGCCTACAGTTCCATTTTCTGCTGGACACACCTGCTCACCTTTCTTTGTGCAGAACTAGGCCTCAACCGCCACAACCATAGCAAACAAACGACATCAGAAGTCTCAAAAGACTTTGGCCCAAAGCTAAAATCCCTTAAAGACTTCATTCTACACCAACCTGTCCTCCTAAAATACACCTCTTGACTAGATGCTGCTCAGTAAACCTACTTTGTCACTTTCTTTAATACCCTCTCATCCAGTCCCTTAGCCATCACCCACCATCTCACTCACTACCCAGGAGATTGCCAATAATTTCAAAAACAAGATCAATGCAATTCATTATGAATATAACTTTGTCCAGCTATTTAATCGAAGCAACATACCATGTCTATCATCACTTATACATGATTTATATAATTTTGTGCTATCACCCTTTATAAAAACTAAATGTGGCTCAGTGTAAATGTGGCTCAGTGAAAATGTATGCAAAACACATTTCAAGTGTTACTAAACCCGGACCTTGCATTCACTATATCTGGTCTCCCACATTACACAGAACATGGAAGTGCAATTATTTTAGTAAACATAAACTGGAAAATACCTTTTCTCATCAGCAGTTAGAGCAGTCATGTGACTTCTATCAGTTTACAGTCAAGTACCGGCTAAAGCTTGTAGGAGGAGTTTTCATTTTACTTTAGGAGGATGCAGAACCCCTGACCTCAGTCGGGACAGTGCTGATTGGCCTTGTGCTGGCCACATGCACTCTCCCAAGAAAAAAAAAACCTCCCTAGCAATACACACTAAACTGAGCATGTGCAAAGTGACTCCACACGATATGTCTTATCAGGAGATAAGACGGGTGTGACGGGCATGGCGTCAGACCCCCAGCCCTTCTCACCAACTTGTGAATGAAGGACTAGCCAATCTTAAACCACGCTGTCACGTGCATAACAATGCCACGCTGAGCTGCACCCTGCACAAAGATTTTCCAGCTTACTGGACCACAATCTATGTGCCGCAGCCTGAGACCGATTGTTACTGGGTCAGGTTAATTACGCAGTTAACCCTTCACACTGCCACCACCACCTTTTTGTACAGAGAAGGAGGAAACTCACAAATCTTAGCAGTAACACTATGATGTTTGAATAAGCGTCTGTATACACACTGTCACCTCAGGCAGATGTATACAGAAGTTTAAAACACACAATAGTGCTCTTCAGACAGGGATTCTTAGTTTGCATTAAAGAGCTTTAGAAACTGTTCAACACTTTTCAGAAAATAGGATTTATTACTAAAAAGGTCAAAATGATGCAATAAAAATATTTACAGAAAAAAATTTAGCCAATATATATATATATATATATATATATATATATACCGTATTTTTCGCTCCATAAGACGCACTTTTTTCCCCAAAAAATATGGGGGAATATGTCCCTGCGTCTTATGGAGTGAATACTGACCAGTCCTCCACCTGTCACTGCCGCCGTGTTAGGGCCAGCGGCTGTCCCATCCCACTGCAGCCTGTCCCCTCCCACTGCAGGCTGTCACTGAAGTTCACCTTACCTTATCCCCTCCCTCAGCGGGCTGTCCCCGCAGCTCTTCATAGCAGGCAGTCCCCTCGCCAAACCCAGCCAGCTTGCTCTGCAGTCCGGTCCGCCCTGCAGGTGTGGCCTGTCCTCGGAGCTCGTCCCTGCTCCTGGCATGTCTATGTACTCTACTCCCTGCTCTGCAGTCTGGTACGGTCTGCAGGTGTGGCCTGTCCTTACAGCTCCTCCCCTTTCCTGGCATGTGTCCATAGTGCGCTCCCTGCTCTGCAGTCCGGTCCTATCAGCTGGTGTGGCCTGTCCTCGGAGCTCAGTGTTCCCCCTGCCTTCTATAGCCTGCCTTCTGTAAGTTAAAAATGACAGATGCTGGGAGTTGTTGTCCTTTTCCTTGATGTATGGTGTCAGATCATTTGATATTCTGGGTGGAGGGGCCCTGTTGGGACTTTATATGATGTAGTATGTCTGCAGTCTCTGTTCATCCCCTGTACTGTGTCTGCAGTCTCTGTTCATCCCCTGTACTGTGTCCGCAGTCTCTGTTCATCCCCTGTACTGTGTCTGCAGTCTCTGGTCATCCCCTGTACTGTGTCTGCAGTCTCTGGTCATCCCCTGTACTGTGTCCGCAGTCTCTTGTCATCCCCTGTACTGTGTCCGCAGTCCCTGGTCATCCCCTGTACTGTGTCTGCAGTCTCTGGTCATCTCCTGTACTACGTCCGCGGTCTCTGGTCATCTCCTGTACTATGTCCCCAATCTCTGGTCATCTCCTGTACTGTGTCCGCAGTCTCTGGTCATCTCCTGTACTATGCCTACAGTCTCTGGTCATCTCCTGTACTGTGTCTGCAGTCTCTGGTCATCTCCTGTACTATGTCTGCAGTCTCTGGTCATCTCCTGTACTGTGTCCGCAGTCTCTGGTCATCTCCTGTACTATGTCTGCAGTCTCTGGTCATCTCCTGTACTGTGTCCGCAGTCTCTGGTCATCTCCTGTACTATGTCTGCAGTCCATTGGTTCAGAATATTTTTTTTCTAGTTTTCTGCCTCTAAAACCTAGGTGCGTCTTATGGTCAGGTGCATCTTATGGAGCGAAAAATACAGTATATATATATATATATATATATATATATATATATACACAGTGAGCAATAACACAACAGAGAGATAACAGAAAGAAGTTTAGGGAGGTAGAGTACTTGGTTTAAGTAGATTCAAGTGTCCTGAACAAAAGGGTACCTGTTCTCCCAAAGTTGGTTCCTGATGTTAAAAAGGGAGAATCTCTTCATCTTACCTCTCTCAGGCCTGACAGCCTGTTTTGTAGTCCCCCAGCAGGGGGTGTCTACTGACGCCAAGGGCCAATTGCCTCATTTGGGGAGGGGGTTTAGGCGGAGACCCTGGCTGTAACCCATATCCCTTCCCAGTCCACACCATGGTCAATAACCTTCCCTAGGTACATGTAGCATCCTATCCACTGGTAGAATAATGTGCAGAATCATATTCTGAACGCCCAGACACCAGATATGTCATATCTGCCTGTGACAGTTAAAAAGATATTGCTTCCTGTTCTCGGGTAGACGTAATCTAAGGATGTACGGTATCAGGTGACTCGCATTAAACTGACCTATCTGAATATATGCTTTGTTCTATTGTGCCTATTTCCTGCCTGGCATTATGAAGTTGTATAAAAAAGTGGTTTCAAATGGGATGTAGGTTTTACTGCTATTCTGGAATGCTTTTAAGTCCACTGACTGACGGGTTTATAGCTTTACGATCAGCTCAGAGCAAGAGTCTGACAGACACCATGGCATCAGCTAATTGGGTTTACAACCATGAAGTGTATCCAGCTGTGCCCGATGCACTCCTGAACTCAGCCACACCAGACCACATGCCATTCAACAAAATGGGAGGGGGGGACTGATTTGAAGTGAGAATGACACAAGATGGAGGATCTTTAGCAAAATGGATGTCCGCGTCCATATCTGTACGTACAATTGCTACAACAGGGACACTGGAAGAAGAGGAGGATCAGAAAAGTCAGAATCAAGCAGCATTTTTACACAGTGCAAACCCCACAGAATTAACCCCTTTAGGTTCTACAGTGAGTATAACAAGCATACTTTATTCCATATACAGGCTGATTTTACTGTTGGGAGTTTAGTAACACTTTAAAACAATACTATAAATTAAAATTAAAGCTCAAATAGTGTAAATTATCTCTTGATAATGTTCAGTGAATGAAACATGTTGGGAAGAGTCTGTTCACGCTGGCTGTAAGTCTATCTGAAGAATATTGGTCATTGAGGAGTAATATGTGAAGTGGGATATTTGGAAGGTTGGCTTGGAAAAGGACTAGTAATTTGAGTCATGAGTAGGCTTAAAGTTATATACTTTTGGTGAGTCATTCTGGAACACATCAAGCAAAAGGTGATTGTTACACAGTGGTGTTTTGTTTGGCCCTGGAGAACTGAGGATACGCTGTTTTTGGAAGTGTGTTTTGCAGCGGTGGATTGTAAAGAAGAGAGGTTACAATTACTGTATTTCTTTTCTTAATTTCTTATTTTACTGAAGTTTTCTTTTTGTTTTTTAATGGCTTCACATTCACTGAGGCAGCACAGAAAAAAGTAAGAATATTTTTTAATTTGTCCCCCCACAGATTTTTTTAATGTTTATGTTTAGAGATGAGCAAATTATTCAAAAATTCGATTCGGCTGATTCGCCGAATTTCAGGAAGAAATTCGATTCGATGCAAATTTATTCGCTACGAAGTTAACTTATAAAAAGGGTTTCTAGGCTTCAGAGAGCCTTTAAATTAGTGCAGAACACTGTACCTTTAATTTAAATGCCCTTGGAGATGAGGAAGGAGAAGGAGAAGGAGAAGGATGAGAAGAAGGAGAAGGATGAGAAGAAGGAGAAGGAGAAGATGAGAAGAAGGAGAAGGAGAAGGATGAGAAGAAGGAGAAGGATGAGAAGAAGGAGAAGGAGAAGGAGAAGGATGAGAAGAAGGAGAAGGAGAAGGATGAGAAGAAGGAGAAGGATGAGAAGAAGGAGAAGGATGAGAAGATGGAGAAGGAGAAGGATGAGAAGAAGGAGAAGGATGAGAAGAAGGAGAAGGAGAAGGATGAGAAGAAGGAGAAGGAGAAGGATGAGAAGAAGGAGAAGGAGAAGGATGAGAAGAAGGAGAAGGATGAGAAGAAGGAGAAGGAGAAGGATGAGAAGAAGGAGAAGGATGAGAAGATGGAGAAGGAGAAGGATGAGAAGATGGAGAAGGAGAAGGATGAGAAGAAGGAGAAGGATGAGAAGAAGGAGAAGGATGAGAAGAAGGATGAGAAGAAGGATGAGAAGAAGGAGAAGGATGAGAAGAAGGATGAGAAGAAGGAGAAGGATGAGAAGAAGAAGGATGAGAAGAAGGAGAAGGATGAGAAGAAGAAGAAGGATGAGAAGAAGGAGAAGGATGAGAAGAAGGAGAAGGATGAGAAGAAGAAGAAGAAGGATGAGAAGAAGAAGAAGGATGAGAAGAAGGAGAATTCCAAGCCGGCAAAAAGTGTATCTGCAGAGCTCCGCTATTTCTTAGGCTATTTCTGACAGTTCTGTGACATTCACTCCATACAGCGGTTGAAACCGCTGTATGGAGTGAATGTCACAGAACTGTCAGAAATAGGCTATTTCTGACAGTTCTGTGACATTCACTCCATACAGCGGTTGAAACATTGTATCTATTTGTTTCCATAAATGGATCCATTTATGGAAACAAATAGATACAATGTTTCAACCGCTGTATGGAGTGAATGTCCCAGAACTGTCAGAAATAGCCTATTTCTGACAGTTCTGGGACATTCACTCCATACAGCGGTTGAAACATTGTATCTATTTGTTTCCATAAATGGATCCATTTATGGAAACAAATAGATACAATGTTGAAACCGCTGTATGGAGGGAATGTCCCAGAACTGTCAGAAATAGCCTATTTCTGACAGTTCTGTGACATTCACTCCATACAGCGGTTGAAACATTGTATCTATTTGTTTCCATAAATGGATCCATTTATGGAAACAAATAGATACAATGTTTCAACCGCTGTATGGAGTGAATGTCACAGAACTGTCAGAAATAGCAGAGCTCTGCAGATACACTTAGCGGAGCTCTGCAGATACACTTTTTGCCGGCTTGGAATTATTCTTATTTTCATCCTACTTCTTCTTCTTCTTCATCCTCATCCTCATCCTCTTCTTCTTCTTCTGAGGATAAGGATGAAGAAGAAGAAGAAGAAGAAGTAGGATGAAAATAAGATTAATTCCAAGCCGCAAAAAGTGTATCTGCAGAGCTCCTCTAAGTGTATCTGCAGAATAGAGGAGCTCTGCAGATACACTTTTTGCCGGCTTGGAATTATTCTTATTTTCATCCTACTTCTTCTTCTTCTTCTTCATCCTCATCCTCAGAAGAAGAAGAAGAGGATGAGGATGAAGAGGAAGAAGAAGTAGGATGAAAATAAGAATAATTCCAAGCCGGCAAAAAGTGTATCTGCAGAGCTCCTCTATTCTGCAGATACACTTAGAGGAGCTCTGCAGATACACTTTTTGCCGGCTTGAAATTATTCTTATTTTCATCCTACTTCTTCTTCTTCTTCTTCTTCTTCATCCTCATCCTCTTCTTCTTCTTCTGAGGATGAGGATGAGGATGAAGAAGAAGTAGGATGAAAATAAGAATAATTCCAAGCCGGCAAAAAGTGTATCTGCAGAGCTCCTCTAAGTGTATCTGCAGAATAGAGGAGCTCTGCAGATACACTTTTTGCCGGCTTGGAATTATTCTTATTTTCATCCTACTTCTTCTTCTTCTTCTTCTTTATCCTCATCCTCAGAAGAAGAAGAAGAGGATGAGGATGAGGATGAAGAGGAAGAAGAAGAAGTAGGATGAAAATAAGAATAATTCCAAGCCGGCAAAAAGTGTATCTGCAGAGCTCCTCTATTCTGCAGATACACTTAGAGGAGCTCTGCAGATACACTTTTTGCCGGCTTGGAATTATTCTTATTTTCATCCTACTTCTTCTTCTTCATCCTCATCCTCTTCTTCTTCTTCTGAGGATGAGGATGAGGATGAAGAAGAAGAAGAAGAAGTAGGATGAAAATAAGATTAATTCCAAGCCGGCAAAAAGTGTATCTGCAGAGCTCCTCTATTCTGCAGATACACTTAGAGGAGCTCTGCAGATACACTTTTTGCCGGCTTGGAATTATTCTTATTTTCATCCTACTTCTTCTTCTTCTTCTTCTTCATCCTCATCCTCTTCTTCTTCTTCTGAGGATGAGGATGAAGAAGAAGAAGAAGAAGAAGTAGGATGAAAATAAGAATTCCAAACCGGCAAAAAGTGTATCTGCAGAGTTCCTCTATTTCTGACAGTTCTCTGACAGCTCCTTCACATGTACAGCGGTTGAAACATCTGTTTCCGAATAAAAACATCTGTATCCTAAATGGAAACAAATAGATACAATGTTTCAACCGCTGTACATGTGTTCCTTCTGTCAGAGAACTGTCAGAAATAGCGGAGCTCTCTGCAGGGACACTTTTGCCGGCTGATCGGGAAAAATCCGATTCGCGCACCCGAAGTAGGCAAATATTCGGATTCGACGCAAATCGAATTTTTCCTGAAATTCGTATCGAATTCCGGTTCGCCTGGTTCGATTCGCTCATCTCTATTTATGTTGCTCTTCCACAAGGGGGGCCCACTTAAAAAGCAGACCTGACAATCTTTCCTCTGGACTTCTAATCATACAAACAACTCCACCACTTTCTCTCCCTTTTCCACTTAGCCAGTATAAACATTGTGCTTTGGCACATTTATTTAATGTGGCTAAACACTTGATACCAATTTATTGCAAGAAGGCACATGTCCCTATCCATGAGGAGTGGATCAGGAAGGTTACCGAGATTAAGGAGACAAAGGAGTGAATAGCGACATGCAGGGGTACGTGTGACATCTTCAATCAATTTTGGGCTGCTTGGTGGCACTATACTGCTGGCTCTACAGATGTCCTGTTAAGTCTGGATATTGCATTACTTGCATTAGCTTATCCTTCCATTAGACCACCCTCATAGACACTATAGAGGCCACTGGTGCAAGGGAACTCTGCTGTGGTTCTGCTAAGTGTCCAATTTATGGAAATTTTATTTTTTTAGTTTTGTATACTTGTTCTGTTTCTTTTTATGCCATCCACTCTTTTTGAGCCAGAGACCAGAGATTTTTGAAGACCTTGATGTCTCAGGAAAATGTATCTGCTGGTAGAGTCACTACCATAAGGTTTCTTGACTCCACTGTACTACAATGCAGACGAGAGGGCATGTTTCCACTTTTACCCCTACGTATGTGCAAGGAGTGTCTCTGCTTGACCTGGACTCTCTGTTCATCCTGAATTGATTATAGCTCCTGCCTTACCTCTTACAGTGCATGCTTTATACACTGTGTTTGGCTATTAATATTTTTTTGCAGTACTTTAAATGCCTTCTTTTTATATTATGAATAAATAAACATTTTATTAACAAAATGGGCCTCAAATTTTAGCTGCAAGGTCTGCTTTAAGTTAATCATAAAGGAGATGACAGTTAAAAACAGCTTAATTTTATTTGTGTAGGTCTCAGTGAAAAAAAACTAAAGTTGTCGTTATCATTTATCTTTTCTTTGTCTTTGCTCTCAAGGTTGTATGCCAGTATATTACACAATGTGTTGAGCAGAAAAAGCTGAACACTTTTCACACTACCTATAAGATTATTTATGTCAGTTTACAAGGAGTGTCTTTAACACTAACAGCTAAATTGGTGTTTCTATGGTAATGACTGTATAGACAAAGTATGGCAATATTGCATCAGCAAAGAAGAATAATGACCAAAAACCAAAACACCATACAGTTTGGCTGCATAGATACAGATGGTCCAGCTAAACTGACATCAACAATTTGTGCTTTTTCAAGGTTTGACAAGTCACCCATTTTAATGCCAGCTCATACTAAAACCTGCTGAACACAATGTGTAATACACTGGCATACATTCAGTATAGCCTGCACAAATAAAAGTAATCTCCACAATATTAGTGTTCACAATATTTTGTCCACCTCCTATATGCAATTAGTGAATCTGACAATGTTTTAATAGTACCAGAGCTAAAAAGATGAATAAAATTCATAAAAATTCACTCAGGTAGTGGTGCTCTCCCATTTTCTTTTCCCTTTTTCTTTTCTTTTTGGTTTTTACATGCTTTGATGATCATACTGTATTTTACATCTCAATAAAGTTATCATAGAACATCCTGGTTATACACTTACTACCTCTGCAGCACTTTAATCCACAATGTAATTATTACTAGGGCAGTAGGACTGTGCATTTTCATAGATTCTCCCTTTTTCTTGTAGGTTAATTTACCACAGTCTAAGCTGATCTAGAGCAGAGGTTGAGGTATTTAGTTTGCAGTCCTGTTGTGTTTCCTCATTATTTGCTGAATAGTAAGCATAACCAAGTTCTTGTTGTGATATTAAGTGCTGTAATTCTGAAGAATAGGGGCCAGAGCAAACGGTGTGTGTTCACATGAATGTTAGGGTACTACACTGTAGGCTTAGCCAAGGTAATGGAACAACAAGAATCTTTCAGGAGAGTTTTTTACACACTGAACTATAATTAGTTATAGAGACAATGACGGCCATAATGCTACTGTGAAAATTTGTCATTAGAATTTACTAAGGCTTTTCTTAATATTAAAATGCATGCATGCATGGAAAAACCAAGTTTATATTATATTTTTGTGATTTACAATAGTGTACACATCATTCTTTTCGATTCTTATGGAAAATATGACATTTTAACATTGCTATTTACTAAAGGCTAATAGGATTTTTGCATGCTAGGGAAATTGCACTTTATAAAGGCCTATGCCCCAGAGCTTCATAACTGAGGTGAAACTCTACTGACTTTCATCATGTAATCATGTGCGAGCAAATATGCTGTTCCTTGCATGTGGATGGTCATTCTTTGCCAAGTAAAACTTTCACCATATTCACTAAGCTCTGGAACAAATTCCCATGCAAATTACAACTTCCCTTTCTAAAGGAAAATGAAAAATTGTCTTTAGTAAATCAACTGCAGGACTTCAAAGGCTGCCTTTATCCAATCCTCACAGTTTCAGTGAAGCCATATAAACATAAATCAAAAATACTTAGCACCTCTAAGTGTATTGGCAGTAAAATAAATAATTTTGTCAGCAATTAAAAAATTGTAATCTCCTGAAATTAATGCTGTGACATACACTATATTGTGTGTCACTGCTTTAACACCTATTGTATGTATTCCACCCCTTTTTAATGTCAATGCACTATTGCTGCTCTGTGTTGTGAAAAAGAAGATCTGCAGTAGTGCTTTATTGGGTCGATGGGTCATCATGATTGACATATGTAGATCTATATCATTTGACAATCTGACTGACGTTGGAATTACATGGGAGGGGGACCTTGTTCCTTTTAGAAATAAATTGGAGTAGGGTCCTCTGAAAAATTAATTACGCATTGAAGCATGCAGCCTGGATAGCAAGGCCATGAGTGCAACAAGCTTGTAACCACCTTCCTGCAATATATCAGGCCACATGACCTCAAATTTTGGTGGTTACTTTTAAGGGAAGCAACAACGTCTACCACTTGTATGGTACCTTGTCCCAAAGGTCCTATTTTAAAATGAGAGAGCCCTAGTTTCCACCCCCTAAGTAAGTGAATACAAGATACATAGTATCCTGTTAGTCATTCATAAAAGATGTAAATAAAAACACTCACTATATTTGACCATTGGTGTGAGTGTAAACAAAAACACTCACACCATGAAAGAATCCTTTATTAGAAAAAAAACTAAACATTGTCCCATGATGTAAATCAAACTTTAATCCTATCTTCAAGTGATGCAGATCCACATCAATCACAATGGTCTACCAGCCAATGAAAATTATCAATCACCACAAAAACTAATCAACTTGTGATGCTACCCCACCTCTACTCCAATTGCAAATGACAGATCCCTGCAGGTGGGGATCCTGGTGGCAGCATTGATGAAATATGCTCACGACCATATTTGCTTATTGATATCACGTAGCAGCATCCCCCTTGGCATGTTTATATATGGAAGCCAGCAGGGATCTGTCATTTATGTGTAGTAATGCTACCACTGCAAAAGACCAGATCTCCAGCCAGATGATGTTTGAAAACAAACCAATCAAGGATCTGTCATTTAAATAGTATGTAAATATTTTGTCAGTGATGTCACCCAGGATCCTCTTCGGTTTCTGTTTGTATACAAGTCACTACCAACACCAAATGACAGATTTATGGCTGATGTTTGTTTAGCAAGAGGTTCAGCTGGTTGACCATTGTGATTGACGTGGATCTGCATCACTTGAAGACAGGATTAAAGTTTGATTTACATCATGGGACAATATTTAGTTTTTTTTTCCTAATAAAGGATTTTTTCATGGTGTGAGTGTTTTTATTTACACTCACACCAATAGCCAAATATAGTGAGTTTGTTTCCTGAGCCCTCATAAAGCTTGTTTGATGTCCTATTTTTCTTAGTCACTATTGGAGAGATGGTTTGGGCCAGCCCTCTATATAGTTTGCACTGTTATTTTGGGTTATACTTTACCAGATGCTATCTTTGTCATTTTGAAATGATATGTGATGGTTGTGTTTTATATCTGATGGATATTGCTATAGGATTTTTTCATGTGCTGTTTTACCACGGAATAAACATATATTTTGAAAAAAATGTTAATTCTCACTTTGCAGCATAAACAGACTCCCTCCAAATGTCAGGGCATGCTGGGAATAATTTACAGCCTCTCTGTGGCTGCATGAAGCAGGGCAGGTTATTTAATTTTGCATTTGTCATATTTACAATAAAAAATGCATACACATTGCAGCTCAACCTTGATAACTAATCCACAACATAGCTTTTTTTAAAGTGAACCTGTTAACTATTTCGTAAAGGTAGAATTAATAGACCTACCTAATAGGGGGTGTAGTAAGCAGCTATTATCTTTACTAGCCAGAAAACCCTGCTGTTCTTTCAATGCTTTTTTTTTACTTTGCTATAGGGCCCTAATCTCTGTGGTGTCAAACTGCCTTTGATGGACAGTATGGGCACCTTTATTGGACAAGGCACAGTCAGATAGGTAGGGCCTAGCTCAGAAGTCATGTCTTCAATGAAAAAATAAAACCAACATCAGAGAGGAGGGTTATCTAGCTAATAGAGGAATGGGTTGAAGACACTGAATCCAAAGTGAGATTAGTCTTGCTGTCAGAGTGCAATAACTCGGGTTAGACTGTTCTCTTATGGAAAGAAGTGGTGTGTAGGACAAAAGAGATATACTATATTTCAAACATATATTCAAAAATATTCAGATTCATAACTATTGGTTTGATGGTCTTTTTCTCCTAAACTTCTGGCTAATAAAAGGTATGCCTCTCTATTTTTAAATAAATGTAAAGGCTATGAGGCTAATTTTAAGGGGTGGGGGTGGGGGGCGGGTTACAGAAATATCAAAACATACACAATTTTAAGTTATGCTAACATAAAGTAGTTTTTTTCAGTTGTAAATTATGTCTTTCCCAGCCAGCTTGAATATGATATCTTCTATTGGAGACCTTAGTTACACTATAGACACAGAGTATTTCTCAAGAATGCAATGCTTACCCAAAAGGTTAAATGAGAAATACATAAATAGAAAATAATAGTCAGGTGTAAGCATGAAGCAAAGATCACTGTATAAATCCTAATATATTTCTTACTCCATGCTAGTGTTTTTCTGATCCTAAAGCAAATAGCATCTGCCTGCAGGCCAGCCTTATACATTTTTTTTATTTTAGCTGATGATTAGGAGATTCTAATACTTAATGTGCAGAACGTTTGTAAAATCAGATTACATTTATTACCAGTTTTCACATTCCATGTGCAACCCATAGCTTGCAAATGCTAACATGCTTTTCTTGATGAGAAAACAATGCAAATTAAGTACTGGATTATGAAATATTGTGTCTCTGAGTGTCAAAGACTGTTTCTGAAAATAATAATGTGCATTGAAAAAACTCTTTCTGACTGATTTATTCAAGAATTTAAAGCTCTTTATTTTTATGATCCTACATTTTACTTGTTTCATTTATTTGTTTATTAGAAATATTTCCCCATAATTGTGCTATTTTTTCCCATCTAATGAAAAGGCTCATACAGAAATGTTTATTCGAGAACTTTTTATAACCAAGATTAAAAAAAATCTACAATTAAATTTTTCCAAAATCTTGAAAATACTACACAGCAATACCACTGCTGTGAGATGTTCATCACATCCTAGCAGACTATTGATGATAAAATATGTCATATCCACTGCAAGTAAATGTTCTAAGAAGTCTATGCCATTCTTCTGCTTCTACATGCAAGTCTATTTTATTCCCACCATTAGCAAGTTAAATGTTTGCCTATGACAAATTTACCGCAACAAGTTAATAAATAATCCAAACTGCTGAGACTCCCTTTTTTGCACATTTGCAATATAGTAATCCATACATATTACTTCAAATTATTACCATATAATTTTAAAGGTTTGGCTGCTGATCAGCATATACTTATTTTCAATCACTAGTATCACTAATTAGATAACAAGCAGTGTTAATAGTGGTACTTTGTTGAAACAGGAACTGTGGGCATAAGTGTAGACAGGACTAGAAAGGGGAGGGGTTCCATGTTAAGGCCACTTGTTTCTCTGTTAGTGCTTAAAGTGGAGTTATGTACAAAATAAAAAAATTATATATATGAGTTTTTGTAATATAGTTACCTATTGATTCTGACAGTATATCCATTATTTTTCCACTTTAATAGGTTGACAAAGATATTGATTTTGCAGCGAAATTGCACAGCAGCATTGTCATTCTTTATAAAGGGTAGTCCATGATGATCAAGGCTGGACACACACAACGTGTGTACAGCCAAGATCATCACAGATGATTGCTGGCTGTGCAAACATGGAATGAATAGCTGAGGCTGCCGACAATCTGTCATTGCTATACATACGCAGCTGTCAATCCCAGCAGCAGGAATATGGCAAAACATTCTTGCGCATGCAGCCTTAGAATTCCATCAAGCCTCTATACTGATATTGTTGGTGCTTGCACCTGATTCATGTATCTGACTGAGGCCAGCACTGAGGTCAGATTGTTCATACAATGTGTGGTTGGCAGAGTCTAATGGGGAATGGAAAGGATAGCACTCATCAGGTGTGCCTTGCTGTTTAATGACAGTGTGTGGTAGTGGGGGGATCCATAGCTGCTATTCAGTCAACTTGAATATGCCCACTGCCATCTGCTGTCAATCAAAGACAAGGCAAACCAGATAGAGAGCTAGTCTCTCAGTTATCAATCAGGGTCCGCAAACCCAACAGACACTGCAGCTCTGTGAACTAGTCTTTCATCAGATCGACCTCCCCTGTGACAAGTTAGTTCCTGAATATGGGCATTGTACCACTAAGCCAGATGCCTTTGTTTATCCCAGCTGAATGGAGCTAGAGACAGTGCTTTGTGCAAGACGCTGTCACATAGAGTACATGACAACTTCCCAGCACAGGCATGCCCCACTCTGAGCACTGGCATACCTCTGTACGCCAGCTCAGAGCTGGTCCTAATTCCTGCCAGTTTTCTAATCTACTGTAAGTCATCTCATCAATTCAAACTCATCCAATGTACTAGTGGTAATTCCTTAAGAATCTAATAAGCTGTTACTATGACAGCAACAAAGTGGTGATAATTAGAACTACTTGAATTTGTTACCTGGGTCAGTAATGTTACCGACACTGGCACAAAAGCTTGCCTGTGTTAGATGCAGGTAGCTCTAAATGAAACTACCATGAGAAAGGTTTAATTAACCTTTATTTAATTCTCCAGAAAGAGTTCTTCTGGTGGTGTTACAAAGATATTTTTAAATGGATCTCAGAGAAGGTGGGGTTTGCATCCAATGCAAATTCCTACCTTAGCAAGGCCTCATATTTTTCTTCATATGTAAAGCAAAGGAAAAAAATCAAACACACAAGCACCAAGAATAATATTACAAATGAATACACTGTATTATTCTGAAAATAGGTACATACATAAAAAAATTAAAATAGAATGGAAATGGAGAATAAATTATAGAGCCACACTAAACAAATAACACAACTAGAGCTACATTGTGGTTTCTTAGTAGCTCAACCAAGCTACTATAATCACTTGTGTCACAACTAAAATCTCTGTATATCCCCAAAGAAAAGAAAATCTTTCACCCTTGAAAGTGCAAATATCAAAAAACCTTTTCTTCAAACCTTCACCCAAACCTAATACTCTTCCTTTACTTCAAAATGTCCCAAATACAGTTCAAAAATTGTTCAAAAATTGTTCGCCAAATGTCCCAAATAAAGTTAAAAAATAATCCACCAAATGTCCACACTATTCAATCTTCCAAACATGATAAAATGTCCAATTCATCACTTCCAATCCAAGATACCTCAAAAAAATATAAACTAAATATAGTGCATTATCTCTCAAAAAATACAATATTCTGTGATACCATGCAAAACACTCGTGAGACAAAAAAAAAAAAAAAATTATATTAACTAAAAAAAAATAAATACAAAAATTATTTGTGACTATCAAATATAAATAAATAGATAAATAAATAAAGTGAATAAAGTGAGTCCACCTACACACCCCCACTCGTGAAGTTGGTATAATTCACAGCAACTGGACTAGTGATTATACACAATGATCAAACAGTGTCACCACTCTGACAAATGAAATTCACAAAAACCACTCAACTTGTGATTATGTGCACCAATCCAAAAAAGTGCCACCACTCTAGTAGGATAACATACTATTACCCTCTTGCAGCTTACAAAGGCATTTCCAACATTCCAGGGTAATATACCATTTTCCCCTTGCGAATCAAATGTAAACTTCCCCGCTCCTCATAGGGCAGAGCAGACAAGATTCAGTGGGGTGTACAAGTAATAACACAAATTTATTTACTGCTTACATTGAAAACACGTCCATCCTGTTCCATCAGTTCATACAACCGAAATCCAACCACAAAGATGGCCGCGCTGCTCCTTCCGGTTTTGCGTCGTGAAGTCAAGACGCAAAACCAGAAGGAGCAGCACGGCCATCTCATAATCACAATCACTACTGTTGCCTTAATTGCACATCAATGCACTATGTTTGCACTTAATTGTGGACTTTAATTCATCATTTTGTTATATAGATGCATACACCCACTGTGTTTGCAAATTGAGCACCAGTCACTTTAGCAATAGAGTGTGATATTTATCGTTTGTTTGTTTTTACTCGGCTGAGTAACTTCCCCTTCTGATTTTTATTGCACTACTACTATAAGTCACTCATTTGATTGCACTTTAAATACCGGATATCTTATATTGTCAAGCACGATATAAAAGCACCATTCTGTATTTTCCATGTACATGCATGGTTTGACTATTGTTGGAGAGTTATAAGTTAGTATATAGGATTGTATTATTTCTTGTTGCCAGTTATGTATGTGTAGTGCTTCACCAACATTTGAACTTATTGCATGTCCTTAGGTATAAGGTATTAGGTGATAGCAGCTTGCACTTATTACTATTGTCTATATCGGTACCAGTGGAGCGCAGAGGGACCAATATCTTTAATTCAAAGAGATAGTTTACACAATTTCTAACCAGGAGATGTTTTTTTCTCAGCAATATAAAGTTACAGATAGTAGGATTCTTTCTGTTTTTGTATCCACTAGGAAGACTTTCCCTCACTTCCCAAAACGTACCCAAAATGTACTCTCCGCTCCTCACAAGACCTCCTTCTCTCTAGTTCCCTGGTCACCTCTTCCCATGCCCGCCTCCAGGACTTCTGCAGGGCTTCACCCATCCTCTGGAACTCCCTACCCCAATCCATCAGACTATCACCTACTCTCCTCTCTTTTAGGCTCACCCTGAAAACCCACCTCTTAAGGGAAGCATACCCCGCCCTCTGCTAATTGCTGATCTCCTCCACTCTTCCTACCACTCCATCCCCCACAGTTATTCCTCCCGTACCACTATCCCCTCCCTCCTAGATTGTAAGCTCCAAGGAGCAGGGACCTTGAACCCCTCGTGTATTGTATTGTATTGTTATTGTACTGTCTCATGTATTGTCTCCCATAGTAATGTACAGCGCTGAGCGAACTGTTGGCGCTATATAAATACTGTATAATAATAATAATAAACTTCCTGCGATTTTACTGAAAAAAGGAGGGATATGTGAGACACCCAACATTGGTTTTAACTCTTCCTTCCTCTAACCAAAAACAAAATAAAATCTGTTTCGTCTGATGAAGGACCTTAATTTTATCAATGCTTTTGTAAACTTAGTACTTGGAAATTGTGTTTGGCAATATCAAGCAAATAGAATCAAAGACTGAATTGAGACATTTTATCATACGTTCATGGTTATATTAGAAATGTTATGGAGTGCTCTTTTTGTTGCAATGGTGTGGTGTGTTTACTGTATGTAAACCTTTACATGTGTTTTATGAATTGTTTTTTGCTCCTAATATATAAAATATTGTTAATTAATATTTAATAACATTTTCCCAATAGCTCTGCATATTTAACAGAATGACTATTACAGGCATTTATAAGCATTTATATATTGCCAGCAATTTACTAAGTGCTTTACATACTATACATTCACATTAGATCCTGCCCTCCTGATAAGAATTAACATCAATATATGTGATCAATGTAGCCAATAAAAGGTAGACACATTATCCATTGCTTGATGTTGCACAAAGACTAGTTGTATCATTATGGATGTATAAAGGTTTCATGTGTATGGAAATTATTAGAAAAAACTGTTAAGTGAGTAAGTGGGAGTTCCCTTCTCATTAGTGGGTTATTGAACATCTGGTGAAAAAAGCCCACTGCTACTGATATATGTGTGGGCACAAATAAATGTTAACAGTTTGATGCCAATCAGGATGCTATATAAGCAGACCTCTTGCTACTTACTGCCAGCAGGGATCTGATGCTGAGAAAGCTAGTACATTGGAAATTGAGGATTAAATTGAGGCTTAGTTATTTCAGCAAGGTATGGAAATTAGAACATTCTGCATTTTCACGTGTTTAGGCGTTCTTTTTAAAGTTGAAATTTAACATGTATGTGAGTGAAAGAAAAATGTTTCTGCATATCTCTGCCACTATTACCTTGGAAGCTAAGATAATCATGCTAAATGTTCGAGGTCCTAGAACAGACTAGAACTTTTAAAAGCATTAACGATAAAACCAGAAGCATCTGATCTTCCAACCAAGAGTAAAAGCAACATTAAAGGTAGATTTTAGAACAAAACAAATTTGTCATACTTACCTGCACTGTGCAATGGTTTTGCACAGAGCAGCCCAGAAGCTTCTCTTCTCAGGTCTCACCGATGGGGTTCCCTGCTCTTCTCCCTGCAGAGTGCCCCCATAGCAAGTCGCTTGTTATAGGGGCACTCGTGTGTGCTCACTCCTGAACCCTGCTCTGTGTCCCCCTGCTCATCAGCAGGGATCAATGGCTACTTCTGCTGTTTCTGAGCCAATGGCCAATGAGGAGTGAGAAAGAACTGGGAGAGCTGCTGCTCCCGTTTACATCGCTGGATCAAGATCTGGCTCAGGTAAGTAATAGGGGGACAAGGGGAGCTGCAAACAGAAGGGACTTTTTTACCTTCATGCATTTAAAGTGGTTGTAAATGCTGAAGGATTTTTTTTTACCTCCATTCATTCTATGCGTAAAGGCCCAGTTTGGAATAGCATTATACCTTAAAGCTGAACTCCAGGCAAATAGCCAAATACGCAGATGAAATGCATATATGAAAGGTATATAACCTCCTAAATCATTTGTATTTCTCTTTGTTCAGTTCTGAGACTTACACAGCTCTGCCATACAGCACAGTCCTATCTAGCAGGGAAGGGAACTTCTACAGTTCCACTTTCTCCACCCCACTATCATATGATTGGACAGTAAAAGGAGAAGCAGTAGATAAACTCATCCCTTTGTCACTCTGCTTTCTCTTTCTGTTTGCTTGCTCCTTGCACTTAGCACACCTGATTGGCTATTTTTTCTGCTCCCTCTTCTCCATTTCTGAGCTTTGCAGTAGAGAATGGACATTAAAATGCAGGAGTCTGAACCAAATCAAATTTAGGTACTTGCATTGCTTGCATTTAAAACAAATGTATTAGGCAATGTATTATTCGGCAATACTGATTATGGAGTTGCAATATTGGCTGCTGGTGAAAGTCCATATATGAAAGGGGTAAATGTGAATTAAGGTAAAACTAACAGGAAACCTTTACTTATTTCCATACTGTCCTCTGAAATGTCAGAGAAAGAACAACTATAGTGTATGAAAACACTTCCTATTTTTATAATTCTAAAAGTCCCTTGGATGCTAAAAATTTAAATTTTCAGCATTTCTGTGTGGCTTCTCCTTCTCTTCCACAGATCAGTTCAAGAAGATCTGAATCATATAAAAAAAATATCATTTTGCATCTCTTGCTCACATGGTGCTGTGGATAAAGTAAGTATATGATGTACAAGTAGGAAAATACCTTGGGAGATTTACTAAAACTGGAGAGTGCAAAATCTGGTGCAGCTCTGCATAGAAACCAATCAGCTTCCAGGTTACATTGTCAAAGCTTAATTGAAAAAGCTGAAGTTAAAGCTAACTGGCTGCCATGGTCAGCTGCACCAGATGCTCTAGTTTTAGTAACCCCCCCCCCCCCCCATGTAATGGAGCAATGCTGTAGAATGATAAACCCCTTCCTTCATCTTCCTATAGAGAGAGGCCAAAACTCATGTGCCAACAACTAATTATGATGGTTATCAGATTTGCCAGTGGAGTTCATTTACATTTCAATTACAGGTCAATTTTTAATAAAAGTTATATTTTTGACCACTCCTCATTTTTTAAAGGACAAACAATGCTTTCATCTAAACATTAAAAATTGATTTTATTTCCAATGAAATCTAAATACCAAAATCCTAACAAAAGGAAGAAATATGTTTTTATCTAGTTTGACCGGTGTTTGTTTTAAAAAACATTACTGTAGATCAGTGATGGCGAACCTTTTAGAGACCGAGTGCCCAAACTGCAACCCAAAACCCAATTATTTTTTTGCAAAGTGCCAACAGTGCAATTAAACCTGAATACTGAGGTTTTAGTTTAGAAAAAAACAACAAAAAACAAACATTAACATCTTTTGCCTTAAAAGAAAAACACAATAGTAGAGCTTCCACTGACCACCAACACAAAGTTGCAAAGTTCCACTGACCACCAGCACAAGGGGGCAATGTTGCACTGAACACCAGCACAAGTTAAAATCTTGTGTTAATAAACATGAATGTATTAAACTCATAGCCAGCCCAATATATGAACAGTATATACTTAGCAGCACACCAACCAGCCATGCGAAAGTTCGCTAATGAGTCGCAGCTTGTGATGTCATCGTCTGGTGCCGCTACTCCTTTCTGAGCATGCGTATAACCCCCATGTGCACTGTTATCTGATGCTCAGCTGCTGGGGTGACTTGGCTTGGGTGCCGACAGGGAGGGCTCTGAGTTCCCGCTGCAGCACCATAGTGCCATAGGTTTGCCACCACTGCTGCAGATAGATCTAAAATCATCAACTTTCATTAAAAAAAAACCTAGTGATACTGCCGTAAAGGTCCCAGTCCTAATTATGCTCTTTGGTTTTGCCATCGATGGAGGCTACAAGCAGCCTGCTGATGCAATTGTCCATATATGGTCCTCTATTGTCATATCAGAATGCCCCCTACCCCCTGAAAAGTGACATGGAACCATCACTGAAGTGTATAGATATGTGCACGTCAAGAGGCACTCCTTCACACTAAATAAATAGCATAAATATATTTTAGAAATAAAATGGTTCTAAATATTTCCAGTTTTAGTAAATAAGCCCCTATATCTTTTTATATACAAAAAGTATACAAAAAGCCAGTCTAAACATTTCTTGAACCTTGAAACACTCAATATTGCTTGTCAGCAGAAAAATATCACTTGCTTTAAAGGGAAACAAAGCATTCTCAATTTCACACTTAAATGTGAACACTTAACACCTGAAACTAATTGTTAAAAAATTTGCATGGCACAGATGCACTTCACACTCACTCATTTACAATTGATTTTTCTGCTAACACATTTTACAGGAGCAAAAATCACTTCTGACATCAATGGTGTGCTAAAAGTTTAACCACTTGGCACCGCCCGATGTACTGATAAGTCGCTTTGGTTGTACTAACACAGGAGGGCACTGTGTCCCGTCCCCCACCCCCCCCCCGCATGACCGATGTGGCCACCAGCAGAATGCTGATCCTGGTAATCATGACCAGGTGGTCATGTGATCAGCTTTGGTTCCCTTCCTAGTGAGCTAGTGGGCCACAGATCTCACGTGATACATGGGACAATCACAGCACTCTGTACCATGTGTTTAGCTGTAGCCAGTAACAGATTATTAGTATTCTGAACTGTCATGAACTTAGCCCATTCATGACAGTTTAAAGCATTGTTGGTGCAATGATATTTATTGAACCTGCTATGCAAAGTGTAAAAAAAAAAAAAAAATCCCTAATCACCCTCCCCAGAGTAGTACAATGATACTATGGTAACATTGAACTACTCTGATGAAAGTATTTTCTTTGAATAACAATGTGAACAAAATGTAAATATTGAGATCTTTTTAAAAAGTTTTAAATGTTTTTTTTTTAAACTACTTGCCAACCTCCCAATGTGTGGATGAGCAGAGGCTCTGGGCAAACCCTTACATCACAATCTATTTCTGAGTGTGAGCGTGCATGCGTGCGCACCCTGATGTCCTGCACCCCCCCCCCCCCCCCCCCCCCGTTGATCCAGAGAGTGAAAAGAGAACTGTAAGTAAAAGCACTATATTTTACACATACACATTAGATTAGCACATTTAACACTTTGATCACCCCTATTAACTCTTTGATCACCCCTGTCACCAAGCGAGTGTCATTGGTACAGTGTCAGTACATAGAATGTTTCACTGATCACTGTATTACTGCCAGTAGCAACATCAGATAGTGTCAAGGTCCATTAGCGCCCCTCCCAGCCAGGGTCAGCTAGTGTTAGATTGCCCAAACACTATTGTACTCATGCCATAGGTCGTTGATCACCGGCACCGCCATTACTAATATACTATTTGTATGGATCAATATATTGATCACAAACAGAACTATACTAGTGCCTCCTTAGTAAAGTGTCCCCTAGTGTTAGCAAGATAAGCCCCTTTCACTTCCAGGACTAGCATTTAGGCCCTCTGCTGTTTTTCACAGAAGATTTGTGTCAATTGATTGTGGGCCAAAGTAATTTATACACACAACAATACATTGCCACCCACCCAAATTCAGCTCTTACCACACAATTTGCAAGGAAACCTATCACAATTTCTGAATTTTTTAAGTTTTTTGGGCCTAACCCTCAACCTGGGCATAACAAAAAAGAATGAATTGCAGTCATATTGGTCCACAGACCCAATTCATCCTATGCCCATGTTCTCTACTGTCATGGCCAGGTATAGATATAAGACAATATTGCACTTCATTCACTTCAGGGATAACACTCTCATGAAAAAAAGAACATTACATATATGCCCAACAAGGACCAGCAACGTACTAGTACGTCGCTGGACTTTGAGTGGTTATACTAGGATGATGTCTGCAGCTGCAGAAATCATCCTGGTATCTTTTTTTCAGCTACTGCCTGATTTTCATTTAAAAGCAATCCTAACAACTAATTAGCCCCTGAATCACTTTTACAAGCAGTGGCAAGGGACACTCCCCCTCCTACCACCTTCCATGTCTTTCTCGGGCTCTCCAATCCAAATGGGGAACCCAAGAATGCAACCAACAGTTCCACCAGCTGATCAAAAAGCTTATCGGAGACTGGAATGGCTCTAATCATCTATAAGGGTTATGATACCAGAAGCAATGAGAAGTTCATCATTTTAGTTTCGCTGGATATAAACAGTGCTATTTTTAAATTGGGAAAGCATATGATCACACCAATCTTGGTGTGATCAGATACTTTAAGGGGAGAGGAGAGTTTTAGAGTCCAATAGACCCCAGATTTTCTCAAAATAGAGTACCTGTCACTGTCTATTGCTATCACACGGGATATTTACATTACCTATGGTAACAATAAAGGTACTAAAAAAAAATGAAAGGGAAAGTGCAAAAATAAAAAGCAAAATAAATAATAAAAACAAAACACCCCGCCCTCCCCCCTGTATTCATGTGCAAAGGAGAATGCAAGCATCTGTCCCATGTCCGTATGTGAATAGTAATTGCACTATGCTTTGTAGGAGGAGGTCAACTGGGTAAATCAATGGTGAAGAAGCATCTGGGTGTTCTGGTAGATCATAAACTTAATAGTATGCAATGTCAAGCTGCAGTTAATAAAGCTAGCAAAATACTTTCTTGCATTAAAAGAGATATAGACTCCAGAAAGAGAGAGAAAGAGAGAGAGAGAGAGAGAGAGAGAGAGAGAGAGAGAGAGAGAGAGATTTTTCCTTTACAATTCATTAGTTATACCTCATCTAGAATATGAAGTTCAATTTTTGGCACCAGTTCATAAAAAGGATATTGAAGAATTGGAGATAATGCAGAGAAGGGCCACCAAACTGATAAGAGGCATAAAGGAACTCAGCTTTGAGAAAAGATTAGCTGAACTGAATTTATTCTATCCTGAGAAGAGGCAATTTGATTGCTTCCTCGGTGTTTGGGAAGGATTTTTCCCCACTGTATTTGTTTATTTTTTCTATTGGTTGAACTAGATGGACTAGTGCCTTTTTTCAACCTGATTACGCATGTAACTATGTAATTATTTCACTATTTACTGAATTTGGGTGACGATTACAAGTGTTGTTGTATTACTAATGCTACCAGTTCTGCCCAAACAGTCTTTTTTCCTGCCTAGCTATCACCATAATTCAGCACGTCCTTTTAGCGTACATAATTATAGAAAGTAAAGTGGAAAGCACACCACTAGATTATAAGCAGTCACAGCATGATAAACCTAAAAAAAGCCTTAAAGCAGAAGTGTAGACAGGTGTAACATATTCCAGCTGTTTTCTTGTGAAAAATCTACTACTATTTTTTAAAATTGTACCTCAATCAGTTTTTGTAATAGCCTCCTGTATGTCCCTACACAATAGGATTCAGATTGTTAAAGGAGGAGGCAGCATATTAGCCAGCCAGGCTATACTGCACAGAGTCCAGGGAGCTAGGTAACAAGACTGGAGACCACAAGGAAAACCTTATCAGTGTGTTGCTGCTCCTTCACTTTTCAACCACAGGCTGGGATGAATCTTGACCAAACCATATAGGTTAAGCTGCAGTAGAGAAAAGTATGGTCAGATCCTGCTTTACTGTCTGACTGAGAAGCCTGAATTAGAAAAAGTGGCTGAACAGATTTTTTGGGTGGTAAAACAGCTTAAAGTAATGTATTTTGACAGTAAATGTAGCTGCTTACTTTCACTTCTAGTTTAAGAATATCTATTGCGCAAGATGATAAGCAACCCAGTAGAAGCAATATTAACAAATGTTTCAACTCTTCACCAAAATATAACATGAAAGTATAATGAACTGATGCCACATGAGGTTGGGAAGAAAGGAACTTGGAGCCAGCTTAAGCTGGCCTTCTTCACTTTGTTCTCAGCAGTCAACTGTGACAACAGGGGAGTAAAGGGAAGGTGAATATGTGAAACTTGTGAGGTTGATTGAAGTGAATCCACTGCTTTGTCCCACACATGCAAGGCACAGATTCACTGAAAACGCCTTTGTAATTTGTTGTTAGTGTAACGAATATTCCAATGTATGAAGCAGCATGGCAACACAAATGATCATTCAGTTCAACATGTAATACATGTTGAAAAAATATCCCAACATACCTCTTAATGACAGGCTGAATGTTTGATTTGTGGTTCCATATGATACTGGTAATGTTACATAAATGTAGGATGAATTAAATTGACTAGGCTCATGCTTATGTTTTTAATATGTAGTTTTTTTCTCCAATATCTATTTTCTCCCATATTGCTGTTCACAGTAAGCAGTGCAAAAAGTGGCAGATTTGACTTGTAAGACAAATTTGAGGAATTTGAGGAATGACAGACAAGTCTGGAGTTTGTTTTGTAGTGGAGCTGCTTTGGGATATAAAAATGAAACTTAAGATGGACAATTATGTCACTGAAAATGTTTCCCCAGTCAATTGAGCCTAGCTTAAGTCTATGGACATACTTTGAGTTGTGGAAACACTTCATGGTGCACCAATCTTGGGGGGGGGGGGGGGAAGAGGACAGTCTAAATTGGACATATACTATTGTTTCACTATGATACGACTGGTACCAGTTTGGTGAACTAACATGTGCATTTGGACAAAAAGACACTTCAAAGGCACTAGCTTTAGACCAGATTATCACATTTCCTCTTGGAAAAAGCCCTTGATTAGAATACTTATTTACTAATATACTGTGCCTGTTTAGCAATAGGTTTAAGATGTTGCTGCACACAGTTCATAGTGCTATGTTAAAGGAATCACATTTGATTGCGTAAAAGAAAATGGATAATTTACTTTAAGTGATTGTAGAGCTTTATTCTTTATTCAAATAATTGAAATTGTATACTTTCCTGTTCTGTGTAATGATTGACCCCAAACTTCCTGTTCTGTGGTACCTCATTGGAACTCTTGGCTCCTCCTCCCTTCCGAGTGTCACCATAGCAAGCCATTTGCTAGAAGGGATCCTCTGTGGGTAGCCAGGGTACATGTATCCATGTGTGTTAATTGACACACACAGTGCAGGTCAACCACACCACCCCATTCCCTCCTCACAGGATCTGATTGACAGCTGCAGGAGCCCTGAAGGAGAGAGCGCAGAACTGCTGTTCTTGTTCACAGTGCTGGATCAAGATCAAGTACTTGGGGGGGGGGGGGGGGTCTGGGGGGGGCAGCTGAACATGAATGGGTTTTTTACCATAATGCAGAGAATGTATTAAGGTTAACAAAAAAAACCTCCTGCCTTTACAACTACTTTAAATATATAAACTATATGCCAACAATATATTTTACTCTTACACACCTGATGACCATATTTTATATGTAATAAAAACACAACAGGGTTTACATGTAGCGACCTTTTAAATTAAGGTTTCACAATTGCACATCTCTGCTATTTTTCTGAATCAAACAAACCCTGCTAACAATCACAGAAAAAATCTCATAGGAAACTTTATTGCATTTGTACGCTGGACTTTTCTTCTTCAAATGTGAATGCTAGATTTTATGATAAATTTCATCATATACTTTTTTTTTCTCTTTATTTGACAGCTGAGAATTGTGTTGATCCCCCTTTTGAGCAACCACACGTAATTTATGTGCAATAAGTATGTGCTACAATGATTAATCTTGTTTTTCTCAGATTGCTATTCCAGATGGAGAAATCAAATGCTATTTATACTGACACAATGGGTTTATCCTTACATTCTCATATGGAGCCAGTACAAGAAAAGAAATACTTGACCCAAGGGCACCAGTGCTTTTCAAAGTCTCCAAAACATAGAAGATTTAGAAACCTAATCTACACTTAAGAGCGAAAATACAGGTTGTTAAGGGGAAAAGGCATTTGCTACTGATATCTGCTGAAGCAGTAAATCAGGAGCCTGTTTTTAATTCAATCAGCCTTATCAAGTTATTCACTAAATACTGTACCTAGGTGTTTTATATTTTTTTCTTCCACTATTGTATGTACAAGTCAGTGGGCTCTTTATGTTATCAGCAAAACCATACAAAATATGCAAAGTGTGATGCTACAGATAGATAGATAATGCAGAGCAAACATAAAGGCCACCTAAAATATCACAGTTATAAACATTGTAATAGAGGACCCATATTATCTGTCTATGTCCAAAGTAAAAGTGATGTTTCAGTTAGCCTGTTGATATGTGATTACTCATGTCAACATGAGACAGCTCCGAACAAAAAAAATATGCCTGATTTGCAGGTGCATCAATCAAAAGGCAACAACATCATTTAATAGATCATGGTAACATTTTTAAAAATAATCACGGTATATTCCAAGGATCACAGACTGTATTTGTAAACAGGAGGAAGAGTGGTTGCAAACTGAAGCTCATTGACAAGAAGAGATGGACAGTTAAAGTGTTATGAAAAAACTATTAAGTTTAACCCCTTCAAGCCTAAGGGTAAAACAAATCTAAATGCCTAAGCACAATTTTAAAACGTTGACATGTGTTAGTAAAACCGTACATATCATCACAACTACTTTGTACATCCAGGTGAATTATACCTTGTTTTTTTCAGGACAAATTGGGCTTTCATTTGGTGGTAAATGGTAATGGATATCTCCTGATTTTTTTTCTATTATCAAAGGAAAACTGGCAAAAAATAATAGAAAAAAATATTTTTTTTACTTAGCTGTGTGTTTCTTGCTACTACCATAACCTACCACCAAAGAACAGCCTAAAATACATTTTCCAGCTTTTGACAATCACAGCGATACCATATATGTGTATGTTATTTGTTGTTTGTACCCGTAGTACAGCCCAGAAACAATAGTGCACATTTTGTTTTTATCTTTTCTGTTGCCTAAAACACACTGACACCATTTTTTTTAAATCCTGACCTTTGACCCTGACATTTTAACCTTGACCTTTGACCCTGACCTTGACCCAAACACTAACCCTGGCACTGAAGTAGATCAAACCTTGATCTAGATATTTTTTCCTTATTTTATTTTATTTGTTAGAAAAAAAAATGTTTATTAATATTTATTTATCTTTTTTTTTTTTGTCTATGCCAGGAGTTAGAGAGATACAATGTATCTCTCTCCTCCATTCATAGAGAGGGAAAAAAACAAGGGGGCCGGGCTGTACAATGACTGATCACTGTGATAGCTAATCAGAGGCTATCACAGCGGTCATGTGACCCAGGAGTCCCGGGTCCTGATCATTAGAATGGGACCTTGTGCTCTCAGTGACACCGCCGAGCGGCGTGTTCCCAGCACAAACACAGGTAAGCATATATCCGGCCCCACGAAAAAAAGCCCAGTTCTGTCAGGCCACATATTTGTGTTACGTCGGCGTCAAGGGGTTAAAGGTTAATTTTGGAAAATTTTAAAATTATCCCTTGTAGTGTGCTGCACCCGTACTGCAAGTCCTCATGCACACCGAACGTTTTTACAGCTGCTGTTTTTGGCTTTTGACGTTGTTTTCTACAACCAGTAAACTCCCCAGCATTTTATCCTATGTGTCCATGCACACATAGACTGTAATCAACATTTTTTGGTAAGGATGTTTTTTTGGCTGGAAAAAAACACAGGACTAGTGGGTTTCTAGAGGAGTTTTTTTAGCTGTAAATACATGGCAAAATGAGCCAGCTTTTTTTTGTCTTCTTTTGACTAAAAATAAAAATATTTTCTGGTTAAAAAAAACTCTAAAAAACGCAACTAAATGCTAATATAAAAACACAAAAAAGCTGAAAAACTCAAGTTTTTAACGTGACTTTACACAGCCCAGTGTGGATTGGAGCAGGGTCGGACTGACGGATCAGGGGCCCCTGTGTCCTTGCCCACACTCAAAAAAAGCCTATAAAAGGTACCAGGGGCATTTCAAGGGGCCCCCTACTGACCCTGGGTCTTCGGGCAGTGCCCGAGTGCTCGCATGGTCAGTCTGCCCCTGCATTGGAGCATAAAGGTTAAATGCTTGGTTAACATAGGGCAGCAGAGACGCATTTTAACTTACCTGATACTTTGCTCCTCTAGCAGATGGCTCTCCCCTATGCTCCAGGAGTGGATTGTCCCTCGGTGCAATCACACTCAATGAAGGACCATTTTTGGTCTATGGAGCAGAGGATCTAGTGAGTTTATCTACTTTAGCCTAGTTACTAGTCTAGTGGGCAGCATGTCAAATGTTTATTTTTTTTTAAAGAGATACCAGTGCTGCTGTATAACACTTTGGTTCCTTCTGCTGGCTACTATTTCACTTCTAGTTACAAAATATTTCTTGTAGTTGAACTGGAAAAAAAACAAAGAAGGAATTCATTCAGCTCCTCCCAATGAAAAGGTAAACATTCTGTTCCTATGATTACATGCTGCTTTTTATCTAAATGTGTTTTCATAGTGACAGGTTTGCTTTAGAAGTAGAGCTGCAAAATCCCACATATAAACAATATTGGGCTCATGTAACTGCTTGCCCTCCAGAGGATTTACCCCCTTTCCTGACAAGGCCATTTTTTGCGATATGGCACTGCATTATTTTAACTGACAATTGCGCAGTCATGCAATGCTGAAACTAAATGAAATGTATGTCCTTTTTTTCCCACAAATAGAGCTTTCTTTTGGTGGTATTTGATTGCCTGTGTGTTTTTTTTATTTTGTTCACTATAAACAAAAAAGGCCAACAATTTTGAGAAAAAAAAAAAACAATATTTTTTACTTATAACCAACAAAAAATTAAAAAAATCTAATTTCAATATGTATTCTGTTACATGTCTTTGCTGAAAAAAATCTCAATACATGTAAATAATTGGTTTGCATGAATGTTATAGCGTCTACAAATGGCAGTAAATATATACGGCGATCAGCAATTTATTGAGGGACTGTGGGACTGCGGTGGGCATACTGACACTGAGGGGGAACTGACTAACTGCCACTGACATCCCCAGTGACACCAATACAGTGGTCAGAGCTAATAAAAAGCACTGACACTGTACTAATTACACTGGGCAGGAATGGGTTAACATTTGGGGCGATCAAAGGGTTAACTGTGTGCTGTGTGTTTTACTAAGTGTGCTGTGTGTGTTTTATTATGAAAACAAGCTGCTTTGGATTACTCTGCTATGCAGAGCAATCCAAAGCAGCCTATTCCTGCTAACAGGGGAGAGATCTGTGTTGTTTACATACAGACCTCTCCACTGTCAGCTCCACCGACGATTACCGAGTCCTAGACAAGAATCGGCTGCCGGGACTTGACATCCCAAGGATTGACATCCCAAGGACCCAATAGCATCGTGGTAGGGAGTACCCTACCGGGAAATACAAAATCACTTGTCTATATACGTGATTTTGCGCATCCCTGCTGCCCTGTAGTAGTACTTCTGCTAAAGGATGGTCGGGAAGCGGTTAATACAGTTTGCAGTTTATGTGCATACACTGCTCACAAATGACCAAATAATATCTTTACAATATTTACTGTGTCCTCAATAAGTGGCCACAATGCATGCAGATACACTCACAGAGGCTACACTGCACATATGGTGAAATTACTAAGAAGTATGGTTTGCTATGCAGTATTTACTCCAATATTGGAACGTATACCAGCTAAATGGTGGCATAGGTAAACTAACAATTTGATATTCTGTAATTTATTTAGTTTAATGTAATTTAATTGCTGCTAGTGTATTTAGAAGTATGTGCACGTTCCAGTTAGGAACAAAACCACATGTGTACTTACTAATATCATTAAATGTGACTGTAAAAAAAACTAAAGTAAAAAATCCATAGTGCACACTGTGCTCAGTGTATTACAATATGCAGGCTGTGTCCACAGCAAGGTCATAAACACAATTCACATACTGCTGAAGGGAATAGAGATTCTAATGATAAATACCCATACATATACTGAGATTCTTGCTCCAACAGCATAGCAAATCTCATTTCTTAGTGAGCTATTATGATGTATATTCTCAGGAGTGTAACTACACATCACGGGACCCCATAACAACATTTTGATGGGCCCCCTGGTGACCTTCCTACTCTCATTGATCTTAGCATAATTATAAATAAAGGGCAGGTAGCAGGAGGGGTTGTAGCAGCAATAAAAAGAATAAACACAATATTTTTATATTATGGCATACTTGTTAGCACTACTGCACAAAAGTACTCTATAACCCTATAACAAACTTCTTTAAACTGTGAGTTTGCATCCTGTTAAACCACCGCACTCCCATTACACCACTGCAATCCTATTTAAAACTGCTCACCTTTGCACCATTTTACACAACTAAACACTTATTCCACCAGACCACTGCTAACCTCTGCACTCCCATTGCTCATGTTGGCAACCACTGTACCCCTATTTCACTAGTATTAAACATGTGCTTGCCACTCTTTTTGCACCATTGCACCCCTATTCCATCACTGCTTACCTCTGCATTCCCTTTACACCAGTGCATCCACTTTCCACCAGACCACTGAAAACCTCTGCATCCCCTTTACACCAATGCATCCCTATTTTACTGCTGCTAATCTCTGTAGATACATGGGTAACAGTAACTTGCCTAGCAGCCCTATAAAGAGTCAAACATAAAAATTCTACCCCACTGATTTTAACTGCTTCCCCCCGGCCTATAATAAGACGGACGAACGGGAGCACTGCCATCCTGGCTGGACACCATATGATGTACTCCCAGGATTATGCCTTGCACGTGCCCCATGTGCCATTATGCATCACAATCTGTCACCCACTGTGTCCACCACACACAGCAGATGACAGATCAGTGTACCTCGCCTTTGCTGGTACAATGTGATCACTGTGACCAATCACAGTAGATCACCTGGCAATTGTATACAATGAATGGCTACCATTTGCAGCTATTCATTGTGTGCTCTTGTGTTGATCTTGGCATGGAGAAGGCCAATCACAGTCATCTGTACCATGTGATAGCTGTGGTCAATCACAGCTTCACACTGGATGAATGGATGTCATTCATAAAAAAAGGTTGCTTATAACAGTGAAGGTGAAAGTGTACTGTATTGAGGTGGTTAATATGAATAAAAAATAAAATTTGTCAAAATATTCCATATTTACCCATCACTACTGAAGACAAGTATGTTTTTATGTAACAGTGCTTCTTGCATGAAACAGTTCTTGTTTTATCAAGGATATCTAGCTTACCTTTTTATTTCTTCTCTTATACATTTTTTATGTCAGAATTGTAAGTGAAACCTCAGCACAAGATGCACCGAATAATTTAATAAGGTAGACTTATGATGAAATGCATCGAGAAGTGACATCATCATGCATATGAACCCAAAAGTGCCGAGTTTCCAATCTGTATGCTCTGCTTTTAAAAAGGATATTTTCATTTTGATGCGAGTAAATTTTTAAATAAAGCACTAATGTTTTTGATGGTTTATTTATATGAGCTGAGCTGATGAATACATCACCAGAGAAGTGATGGAGAAGAGTGTGAATATAACTGGGACATTGGCAGCAGATTCTTGAGGACAATTTTAGGATTTAGGATTTTTATTCTGTTTATTTTTCACTTATTACATTGATATAAGTCCCTTCATAAATTATTCAGTTTAGTATTGTTCATATTGAGCTCTGATATTTTGTGTAATGTAATTTAAAAACATGTTTTGCCACAATGCCAGGCAATGCCACAACAATGGTGTGCCACGGTGCTATTCATTTGAATGGTACCTCAGTTTACTGTTAGCAGATAATGCACCTGCTCCGGAGTGCACCACAATGCACATGCCTGGTGCACTGTCTTTAATATAAGGGAAATTGTAACTGACACTTTATTAAAGTGAGCTGCTTGTGCACAGTACATCTTAATGCAGGGTAATTAATTGCATTAATGCATGGGAAAGAGACTGTGATGACCACAGCAGTCAAATGGATTTACCTTTTAAGAGTTTAGCGCAATTAAAACAATGAAAGATAAACTGGTAATTGGTATGGGTTATTGTATTTTTCCATATTAAATTAGGTCAATCCTATGTATTAAACAAATAATTGTAGAATACTATAATGTGCATTGTTATGTAATTTACAAATCACTCAATGTACTGCAAAAATTATTTTTGTTCCTGATTTCCAAAAAACTGAATTTACAGAAGAAAATGGTCCTACTCCTCCACTCTTCAGGAATTGGCTGATACTATCCATCAGGCAATCCAATCACCTTTACAACAGTTGGATGGTTCCAACTTAAACTATTTACTGACAGCAGATCTACAGCAGAATACAATATGAGTACACCTGTGTCTGAGGGAAAAAATATTTTCCACCGCGCCAGTCCAGTTTATTTTCTAATTTGAGAAAAACCTCTCCTTCAAAAGGAAATGCATGAACTAAAAATGTTAGCATAATGGGGAGTTAAAGAAATTCTCTGTGGGTTTATGGACTGTGCAATAAAGTTTTACATAGTTGACCTTGATATGTTTCACCTGAACAAAGCATAAAATTATTCTGATTATCTCAGGGCAAGCTAAAGTGTTCATTTAGTGAAAGTTAAAACCAAAGGGAAGCTAACTGATGCTGACACATCTGTAGAACTTAAACCTTTTCAGTTCTCGTCTGTAGTCAACATTCATTTGCAAGCTGGTTTGCGTACTGAATGCTTTAGAAGGCATGATGATATGTAAAGGACCAATAAAAAAACAAGAGGTGGCAGTACCCACTAATATCTTCTGTTTGAAATGTATTGGAATCAACAGTTGGAAATACAACAGTTCGCATTATATGCATAGTGGTAGCTCATGCCTGAACAGCTCCTTTTTCAAATGATTATGGGTAATAACATTTACATGATTTCAAAGAATTGTGCAGATTTGTTTAAAGGGAAAAAATCTGATCCATACATCCTCAATCTGAAAATTGTTATACTCCAATAAATCTTCTTTAAACAATCCTTCTTGACATTGCCTATTTTGTTTTTATATATAATTTCATGACTCCAGGTTAAAATGTGCTAATGGTGTTCAAACCTGTCCTGTTTGCTTCTACTGAATCAGGCTCAGTTTAATATAGCTCTTTTCTATTAATTGTTCCTCTTGAATAGAACATACGTACAATGTAGAAGAATACAGTTTTATGTAATATTATTTGTAATTCAATCTAATTTTGTATTATGTCTAAAGAAATGACATTGTTTATTATTGTGTCACAGGCAGCATTTTGGGTGCTGTGTTATGGCAATGGCAGAATAATTACCACTAATATTCTAATTTGTCACAAATATATACATGTATACAGTAGCTTTAATGGTAAGCTTGATAGGTAATAGCAGCCTTTTACAAATCATACGTAAAATCCCTAAGGCCCTCTTCACACCCGATTGTTCGTTTGCAGTGGATTACTGCACACGTTAAGATGTAGTATTTCCAACATTAATGTGTGTCGCATTAAGGCAGCCTAATTCATGTAGAATGACCTTTTTGACTGAACTGCATGGGGTTTTTTATTTAATGTAGTGCATCACAATGCACAGCTAGTCTGTTTTGATGCATTGTGCAAGTCCATCAGAACCTTCTGTACAGATCACCAAGTGCTGCAGTAGTGTTGTAAGCTGCATAGGTGTGAGACTAGTCTTAAAGGTGTCAAAAGTCTTTGAGAGATCCTTCATATCAATTTTTATCTTAAGAGTCATTTTGAAATAAAGATTTTCTAGTAGGTCAGATGTTACTTGAAAAAAGAAATAAAATGCAGAAATGCAAAGAAACCTATTGTTGACAGATGTTACATGCCAGATGCATATTTTTTTTTTCAGGAATTTTCAGAAACCTGTCTCCATCTCTGTACTCCTCTAGATAAAGTAAAATATAGATAGTAAAATAGATAGATACCCCATCATATATACATACTTCAAAGTACCAAGGACACTTACTTAAGAGTACTTCCACTTTTACAGTCAAATTTAAGAAAACTCCAATATATTTGTTTTGCATTTCTATTCACACAGCTTTCCAATTTTTTTAAATATTTCGGACCTTTTTAGATGTTTCCTAGTAGAAAGTGTCATGGTTGAATGCAAAAGTTTCTGAACAAGATCAGTGTGAGTATCTCCCAATAGAAAAGCTTAGAACTGCCTGAGTTCCTCTTATTATCATACAATCTTTAACTCATTGTTTGGACAGACTGGTTTCAAATCTGGTTTACAACTGATAATGGGATCAGTGCAGCAGTTTTCAGAAAAGAGCTGTGAGTGAGCTACTTTTTTAAAGGTATGAAATGAATGGAACATGAATGGCAACATGTAATAAATACTGTATAAAGTATTGTAGGTATTATCCCAATGTAGCTGCAAAAGTTGAAATACAATTTAAAGCTTAAATATGAGTGGCTGCCCTTGAAAATACATCACACACAGCAGAAATGCTTAAATGGTAGTAGGAATGTGTCTGCATATACAAAACATATAGGGTGAAATTCAGTAAAGCAGCTGTGTAATTTTTCTGGTGATACAGTTCTTAAAAAGTCCTGCACCAATTAGAAAAAAACCCTGCCACCAGTTTTCCTAGTTTTATTGTAATGTGTGACAGATTCAAGTAATTCTTAATATTGCCACTTTTGCAAAGGGGTGCTGTGGCTACACCAGATTGAAAAATAATTAACTTCAGTTTGTGGATAATGAAACTGGAGGTAATTAAGACCAACTATAACTTGACGTATGGAGACATATGGAGACAGGCATAGTGTCTGTCTCTGCGTGCTGCATAGCAAGGCAGCATGTTTTCCACTGCTACCCCTCCCACACAACCATCTCTAGGGTTTACAGAGAATGGTCCGGAAAAGAGAAAACATCCAGTGAGCGGCAGTTGAACGAAAATGCCTTGTTGATGTCAGAGGTCAGATGAGAATGGGCAGACTGGTTGTTGTGACATTCAGATGGTAGGGTCCAGGGGCGGACTGACAACTCATGGGGCCTCCGGGCAATAGGGGATCATGGGGCCCCTGTGCCCTTGGCCAAACTCAAAAAAGCCTAAGAAAAAAATACCAGGGGCATCTCATGGGGCCCCCTACTGACCCCGGGCCCTCGGGCAGTGCCCGAGTTTCCAAATGGTCTGTCCGCCCCTGGTAGGGTCAGAATTTGGCATAAACAACATGAAAGCATGGATCCATTCTGCCTTCTATCAATGGTTCAGGGTGGTGGTGGTGTAATGGTGTGAGGGATATTTTCTTGGCACTAGCAAGTTGTACATAATAGAGTGGCCAGTGAGTGTATATGTATCTATTTTTTTATTTATTAACTGATTTTCACAAAAGCCTTATGAAAAATACATTGAAACAATATTGTTGCAATATGTTTATGAATAAAACCTATGCCGCACTTCTGATACACAGAAGGGAACCTGACCAGCAAACCCACAGCCATGCTTCACAGATTACATCGGTGGGCCAGTTGTGTGTCTGTGGTGCCAGTCCAAAGCATTAACCATTTCTTTTCAAATTACTAGAGATCCACTCCACTAATATCAGCAATGCATATGTAAGTAGGGTTTTTTTTTTTTTAAACTACAGCCAGGTTTAATCCCCTCCTAAAGATCACCATGCATATAGTCGCATAGCCTACTCCCCAGAATCCAAACCATTAGTTATTAAGTTTAATTGGTTTCCTCACACTTTGGACCTCAAAGTGTAGATACTATATGATTGTGGTAAGGATATTAGTTAGGAAGCTTCTTAATGACTAATGTGAAAGGTCCTATATGCTCTGTTGGTTGGCACTGTATAAATGAGTAAATTAATGAGTTTGAGACCTCATCTGTGTCTGCCTTGTTTATTGTAAAGTCAATGAACTCTTAAAATATTTTCCTTGTCTCAGGGTATCCCTGCCAAGAGTTATATCTACCGCTATGGCATATTAGCACGATCAGCAGGTATAATATTAAAGGAATAAGGATAATGAAGTATGCATAATGAAGTACGTATAAAGAGTCCCTTTACATTAGAACTGGAAAGCTAGTGGAAAGAATGTCCTGTTACATTTGCGGCCAGTTTTGTGCTTCCTTGTGAGTGAAACTTTAATCATTGGTGTGCGGACTATGCAGTTACCATTTTTGGTGTGAATTTAATTAACTTCTGCTCTTAGCTCTAGGAACCCCTAGCAATCTCTCAAGGATCCCCAGGATTTCAAAGAACCCTGGTTAAGAAAAACTACATAACTCAGAATCTTAGCTGCTGGGAACTGATGTATAACCTTTGATGCCAGTATTGCCAAAGCTCACAATCAGTAAGAGAAATACCAGTAAGTCTGTTAGCATTTTTATTCCATCTGATGTTCTCCTTTAACATGTGACAGACAGACATGGTTTTAGAAAGGCTGAATGGGATCTGACTGGCTGTATTAACTTTATGTTTTCCTGTGCACTATATTATATTTAAATATTCATAGTATTTCTGTTTCAGAGCATGAATTCATCTGACATTGTATAGACAGAAATTTAAAGAGCTCAGTATAACCCATACTAAAATTCTAATTAGCATTTTCTGTCTCTTTTTCCCTTTACTGCTGCTTTCTGGTTAGCTTGCCTCATTTTTATGTGGAAAGGTACCTTGGGATCAGATCTCTTGTCAAAGCTCATTGACCCTATCCTCTGGTATGGAGTGTATTATAACAAGAGAAGCCTAGTCTGAAGAATACTCATTTATCTACATTATGAATCTTAGCAATGAGAACATTTTATTCCTGGCATCCTCCAAACTGGCTAATTTACAGTCTTGTCATGTGCAGGTATATGTGTGTGCCTGTCTCCAAAATGTGTTGCCAGCCTACCATTTAAACCGCATTCCACTGCACAATGAAAATTGACAGGAATGTTAATTATTAACCACCAAGAAGCAGACTACAAAATTGTGATTCATGCATGGTTTATAAAGCATACAATGCTCACTTTTATTTTCTCTGTAATTAGAGAAAAGATGATTTTGTGCTGTTAGTGTTGTATGATACATGCAATGTATCGCTATCTTATGCATAGGACAGCAGTCCCTTATACATCATTTATCATCACCATATCTTGGAGCTGGAATATAAAGTGTGGACGTCAAAATGCTACTGCTTTTTTCATCTTTTTCATTTTTCTCAGATACACCTCTTTTGCTTGTTTAAGAAACATCAGAGCTACTAGATTTCCCTAGTATTTCACAAAATGTTGTCACCGTTGCTATTATCACTGTAAATTCCATCTCCCTAATGAACTTTGCTGATTTATATTAAGAACAAGTTATTGTTTTTCCTATATTTTTTTCACTTACTGTAGTCTGTTTTTCTTTAAAAAAAATAGATACTGTATAAATGCCCTTCTACTAATATGTGTTTTCCCATTAAAATACCACAGTAAGGGTTAAAATTAAGGAGCACTCAAAAGCAGTAAAAACACACAGTCCCCAAATGAATGAATCTCAATAAAGATTCATTATAGCAAGTAGACCACATGCAATTCCAATGGGAGTTCTATGGTCCAGATTCCTAGCTGTCATTCTTAATCACTTAATCACTGACTCAGTAGAGAAGCCTGTAATTAAAGTGTTTCCTTTTGCATGAATAAAGTAATTATGTGGGCATTAGAGTAGGTTAGTTGCATTTGCTCCCTCTCCAATACATGCACCTATGTCTAAAGCACTGGAAGTAAAAAGGAGCCCACTGTACATCGGCAATAACAGACTGGTGTTTTTGAGAAGGGGCATCTGAGTTTGTATTAACATGGCAAGTTTGCCACACCTTGCTAGTATGCGGATACTGGCCTACATACCTTGGTATGTTGGCTTGGGAGATGAACAATATTTAACAACTGCTGTATGCCCCTTTTTACTTTAATTTCATGAATATAACTGAAAATAATTTTAAAGTGACATTAAATGTATTTTTTAAATTAACAAACATGTCATACTTACCTGCTATGTGCAGTGGTTTTGCACAGAGCAGCCACAATCCTCCCCATCTTGAGTCCCCCGCTGGCACTCCTGGCCCCTCCCCCCCAGAGTAAGCATCTTGCTATGGGGAACTCAAGCTGACTTGCTTCTGAGCCACTGCTCTGCGTGTCCATTCACACATAGAGCCTTGTCTCAGCTTCACCACCTTTCCCTCCTCATCGACTTATTGCCTGTAATAGACAGCAGTGGGAAACCAATGGGGAGCTATTGGCTCCCGCTGTTGTCTCAACCAATAAGGAAGGAGAGTCCCCAGAGAGCCAAAGCTCTTGTGCACCTTGCTGGTTCACGATAGGGCTCAGGTACTGTAAGTATTGGGGAGGCTGGGGGGACTGCTGCACACAGTTTTTCACCTTCATACACAAGAATGCATGAAGGTAAAAAACCTTGAGCGTTTACAACCACTTTAAACATGGAGATAATAGCTAAAATAAGATGGTGCTCTATACACTTGTGACTTGACTTAACAAAAAAGATTGCAATCCTTACAATACATGGGCCACAAATGGGCAAACATATACAATAAGCAGGCAGCAAACAGTTTTTACAAATGAGCAATCATTACAACATGAAAGCAACAAAAGGCCCACTGTGACAGTATGTTGGCAACAAATGGGCTATTGTGACAATGTACAGGCAACTCCTCCAGCTCCAATTCAGCCATCCTTATATGCAAAAGTCCTCCAGCCTACTCTTTCACAATTAAAAATGTATCTCCTGCACAAAAAAACTTCCACCCCCTGCTCTAAAAAAAATCCCACATTCCTCTCCACCCTCGGCAAACATTTTCCCAGTGCCCAGCATAATTTGAAGGTTTCCTTCCAGGTCTGTGTCATGTGACACATAAGAGCCAGAGAAGCCTGAAAGGGATCCATGCACTGTGTGCCATAAGGCAAAGGCATATTACCAATATGTATATGTTCTTGCAGAGCTGTGTGCACCCCAGCCCATGATTTTGCAGGAACCACTATAATTGTAGCGGGCAGGTAGTAGGTGCAGTCCAAGCACTCACCCTGTCTTGCTGTACCTGGGTCAAGTTTTTCACAGTGCAATAGAAATGATGCAAATAAATATATTAATAAATATTAAAAAAGGAAAAAAATAAAATCATCTATATTTTTACTTTTACAAAAAGAAACCACCTCTCCAGCATTCCACAGGGGTAATTACTAGTGCAATAGTAGTGACATTAAAAGTGCAAATGCTCTCGGAAAATGATCTTGGTGATGCAGCCCTCAAACCACAAACTGCAAAAGAACACACAGGGGACGCAAACACCTAGCACATTATCTAAGATTTTTTGTAAAAGTGACGTGAACAATGATAACATACTCACAAATGACAGGAGAAGAAAAAGCTTGCAAATAGCCACTGGGGATCATCCAACGTGGTTGCAGAGTTCCCAACTATATGGAGTCGGCACGCTAACACATTTCAGGGATGTGTCCCCTTTCTCAGAGCTGAATTACTTTTACAATTGTCTAACATGAGGCCTCCTCTCTCTATACACATAATAGTTCCTGAAAAAATATATCTAGGACCCAATGGATTCATTAGGTCCGCTGCATAAGTTAACTGTGGTACAGTAATTTTTCTGTTGTTGGCAATGTACAATGCTCTATCTTCTAAATGACTAGGACCAAACAAAAGCATCCCAACACAGCATGAAAGGTAGAAGGGTTCAAACACAGAAAGGAACTACAGAAAGGCAAAAGAGGGATGCATATAGTTGAAGAGGTGTACATCAAGAAAGAAGAACATGTACAACAGTAAAACTAGTGCTAGAAATCAAAAGACAATGTCTACCAACTAGTAAGCCTAGTTATTAGATCATGCCCTCTAAAAACTCATCCCTACTTGGACTTCTACTGATTGACACATAATGTTGAATGCTCTGAATCTCTTCACTAATAATTAAAAAAATACCTGCAAGGGCCCATGAATAGAGCCTTTGTCTTGGGCAGACTGCTATCTTACAATGACCGTGCTCACAGTATTGGAGACCTGTCAATTGACTTTAAAGCACATATTCTCATCTTCGATGTGTCCTGATTCATGTCCTGATATCGTTTGTTTTATTTCAGCATTTGACTTTAAATTTAACCCACTATTTCCTGCTATTAACATAAAATGCAACTAAGTAGTAACAGCAGTAAGATCTTCCAGCCCTTCCAATGTACCATTCTGTTTCCTGGGTTAGATGCGTTTAACACCATTTATACCAGTGGTGGTCAACTTACTTGATATAAAGGAATTCAAGTGCAGCCCTTGACATTGCCAAAGGTCTGAACATAAATTTCAGTGAATATAATGTTATAGAGAGCTGTCAGGGACTGCAGACATAAAATAGAAGATCAGAGACTACTGGTATGCTACAGGAGATGGTCAGAGACTGCAATAATGCCACAGTAGAAGTTGGAAACTGTGATCCTACCTACAGCCCTTTTAAAAATACTTTTTATATACGCACACACATACATATATGCATGTACAGCACAGACAAAATGAGACTGTGTGAAAGACATAAACCATTTTTGGAAGAAAGTCTAAAAAATATTTTTTTTCTTCACTTGCTTGGGTTAGCTCCTAGTTAAAGAAAACACAGACTAATGCCTGAAGGGTCTCGGAGGGTCACACACTATGTGCCAAAGGACACATGTGGCCACTGTAATGCAATTTTGGCACACAGGGGCTCAGACTGTTGCCCAGCTTCTTAATGCAAGAACAAAATAACAAAAAAAAAATTAAACTGAATATGTTAATTTACAAATACAATAGTTTATAGAGGGCAGAGGAATGCAGACAAACACATGGGAGTGATTACTTATTTTTTTGCCATTTACAGTATACCTTCCAAAAAGTGTAAATACCATTTTAGTTTGAAGGTGGGGAATTCCTTTATGTATGGAAAATTAAGGTGCATCTTTGGCTTCAAATAGAATATAATAAAACAGAATAGGTACTCCATGTATGATGAACATTTTAAAGCTGAACGTCAGGCAAACAACTGAATGCACAGGTGAAATACTGCCAAATAATTCGAATGTCTGTCCATCTGGTTCTGATATTTACACAGCTCTGCCACACAACACAGCCCTGTCTAGAAGGCAGGAGACCAGAGTTTTCTCTGCTGTAGTTAAATTATATATCAAGCCAAACATATTTTTCTAGTTTTGGATATAGTGGAGAAGGATTAGAACTCCTGTCCTGTTTTTACTGCCATTACACAGATTTGCATTCACTTCCTGTTGCAAGGCTGCAATGGTTTTACCAAACAGAAAGTGAGGAAAATCCTTAGGGATTCTATTCTTTTACTCTCCAACTAGAGAAGAGCTTTTTTTCAGTTTCAGTTTTGCTGTTGGAAAGTTCCCCTCAATTCCTGTCTGGTAAAATGTTGCCAGCAGGACAGAAAATAAAGAAAATCTCACTACTGGAGCCCAGATAGCATTCTGTTCAAACCTAAGAAAAAAGGTATTGGTTGGACATGCACTTTAAATGTCACTAAACAGTGAAAGTAGAACTAGCAGACGGATTAGCTCATCTCTCTTTTGCTCTGCTCTCTCCACCTATTAGCATGCCCCTTGTTTGTGCATGAGCAATGCAACACACGTGATTAGCTCTTTTTGCTGCATTTTCCTCCTCCACTTTGAGTTCTGCTGTACAGGGTCTACAAGAGGCTGATATCAAGTCAGATTTTGGTATTTAGGTACATTGCTTGCATTAAAAAAAACAAAAACAAATTTAACGATGTATTAAAAAATTCAGAGCTGCACTGATTTATATCTTTTATGTCTTACCTAAGTTCAGCTTTAAAAATAATTTTACTTCACCTAGGGATAAAGAGCCTAAAGCCTATGGTTATTTTTTTTATTTTTAAATCAGCACAAGGAATAGTACTTACATTCAATGTGAAGTGTCCCTTTTTTGCTGCTGGATGCTCTCTTAGTTCGAATTCAAAGTACTCTACAAACTCCCTGATATTTCCAAAGATGCGATCGACAAGTGCTACAGGGGTTAATACAATCAACTGGACCTGTCACAGGCACTAGTCAAGAGTGCCAACTATGTCTGCTCTTTCCACCACCCCCACCCACTTTTCATTGAAACTGTATTATAGCTTCATGCATGAAAAGTGATCAATGAATGGAGGACAGGCAGATGAATGAAAGTGGTGGGGGGGGGGCACTTTAGATTTCAACTAGGAAAGCATCAAGCAGCACAGAAAACACTTCTCATTGAATGTAAGTACCATCACTTGTGCTGATTTTTTAAATTTAACAACATAGGCGTTAAATTATGGTAAACCTGTAGTGGGTGGAAAAAGCATAAACAAAGCCAAAAATACAATAGCAGGCACTCTCAGGTGTTACAGCATAACTTTAGTTGAGTTATTTTCTTCTTTCTGCAGCAGCACTCTAGAGAGAGCAAGTAGATCTTTTATTTGAATGCTATAGCACTTAACAGTATTTTTTATGTAACCCCAGGTTAAGCTAATATTTTTTAAACCACTGCACGTTTATCCATATTTTGCTTAGTAATAACAAGCAGATGATTGCTAATAAGTGGTTTAGGCACTCAATAGCATAAGATAAAAAATAAAAAATATGCAAAATATATACGGGTCATTTACTAAAATTGAAGAGTGCAAAATCTGGTGCAACTCTGCATTAAAACCAATCAGCTTCCAAGTTTTACTGTCAAATCTTAGTTGGACAAGCTGAAGTTAGAAGCTGATTGGAGCCCTCAATCTGGTGCAGTTGTGCATGGTAGCCAGTTTTAGAAAATATCCCCCATAGTTGGGTTACATTGCTAAAGCAGTAAAGGCTGTTCATCTAGTGAATATTTAATGGTAATGAAAAGGGGAATATGCATTTACTTTGAACACCCAATAGTGTGCATAGGGAATTAAAAAAAAAACCAGGACTTCATCTAGCATAAAATTGGTTATTTAAAGTGAACACACATCTTCACATTATTCAATAGCATTCACGTGGTCAACAGCCTCTGTGCTTTAAAATCAACCTTATCGCATTTGTAAGTTGATGTATAATAAGTGCTGACAGGATGTATTCTTTTATTGACATTTATTTCAACACATTTACCTCCTAGAAATCTTTGCTTTGTGTCTCCCTCCCTCAGCAGAGTGGATGCCTCTGTTTGGAGGTAAAGTATATATGTCTCTCCTTCTCCCTCTCTTTGTCCTTCTGAGAGTTCTGTTATGGAAAAAAGTAAAATATTGAAGAATACACACAAAAACCTGCTATTGCATAAGCTACAAATTAACTGGGTTCCTATTTGTGTGTTTATTTTCTTACATGCATACATTTATATATATATATATATATATATATATATATATATATTTCTTTCTTTTTTTTTCTTTTTTTTTTTTTTAATTGACATACCACATGTAATTGTTCTGCAAGCTTGTTTGTAGTTTATTTTTATATTTTTATTCATATTACCTGCTCACTGCAATCTGCAATCACTGTGACTTTTTTTTAAATGCCAAAAGTACCTAGATGTCACCTTCTTGCACAGTGGTACACAGGAAGCTTTCTGTACTATTATTTACTGAATTGCCCCAGAAATATAAAATGTCAACCAAGAGAAAAAAAAAATCCAACTAGCGTACATGTTATGTTCTGGCATTCCTAACAATAGGAGGTTTTTTTTTTTATTGATGTGATACTTCAATAGATCAAAAGACACTTCCAGTGCTAAAGGTATGGTGATCTCCCTTTTCTTATCTGAGCACTGATCACAGTGATTCAAGACCACCACCCCCCTTCCACCATTTTCAAGCAGTTCGAAAATAGCATTGTTATTTTCAGAATAGAAAAAGTACGAATTATTATTATTTGCTAAAAGCATTTTTTTACCAGCAAAATTTCTAGGAATTATGTTTTTACTGTCTGTTTACGAAGTATCAGAAAAAAAAAATGTAAATGATATCATCATGGTTTATAGGCAAAGGTTAAGGTGAATACAGCACAGAGAATTATTCTCTCATTCTTTTTGGTTTTCTGATACGTTTAGGGCAGACACAAAAAGAACAAGATGTCGCAATTAGTGTATCGAGAGAAAAATTCACCCCTTCAAAATGACAAGGTACACATATATTTATGATACTAGTATATCAGCTTTTTTAAGTAAACAAACCTGTAGACCAAAACAGGTACGATTCCCTTGATGGCAATAACACAAGTACTGACTACATATTTTACTACTTTAGGTCTGCACTTAGTTTGTTTGTACTTTGTTTTGTTTTCTTTACTAAACCATCAAAATGATAACACATGACTACTGTAAAATTTCCCTCCAGGGCATTCATTTTCCAGCAGTTATGGTAATTGGGCTTTTACTATGTCTGTATGTGTTTCTATTGGGAATGTCTATGTGGCTGCAGTGTATATACATCTAGCAGTATAATTAAATCATGTTATTGTAAATATACCTGGACATAAACAGTTTGAATACGTCTAAAGACATAAATAGATGCTGAACCTCTGTAATGATGTAACACTGAAGGAAATACCTTCATAATATTCATTAAAGCTCACAGAGTGAGCATCACAATTTTACATACTGTACATTATATATAATAGAAGCACAAGAGTTGAACATTTGAATCTTTTGTTGTTGCCCCCTAAGTAAGTGTCTATGCATTGGGGTTAATTTACTAAAGGCAAATAGGAAGTTCACTTTACAAGGGAATTCTTCCTTAGCATAGTGAATGAGGTGACTTCCATCATCCAGCCAAGTGCAAGTAAAAAACGCTGTAGGTTTTTTTTTCTTTGCACATGACTGAATATTCTTTACAAAGTGAATTTTCACCATAATGACTAAGCAAAAAGAACATCTCCATGCAAAGTGAACAGACTTTTTGCCTTTACTAAATCAACCTCCCTTGTGTCCATATCTTGCAAAGGATCATCAAGTATGGCCATTGTTCTTGCTTAAAGTGAACCTGAGCCCAAACTATGCACATCACAGTATTTGCAAATAGTGAACGAGCTTTACAAGAACTTGTAAACAAGCTATCATTTAACTCTGTAGTTATAGGCATTGTGGATAAATTAATCATTGAAATTTACAAGAGAGACACTTACAGTGCTAACAAACATGTCATACTTACCTGCTCTATGCAATGGTTTTGCACAGAGCAGAACTGACCCTTCTCATCTGGGGTACCCACGCTGGCGCTCTTGTCTTCTTCCCCCTTCTGAGTACCTCCATAGGAAGCAGCTTTCTAGGGGGGCCACGCATGCCTGCTCAACCCCAGTTAGACACACAGCTGTGGCTCGGCCCCAACCCTCACTCTCTGCTCACAGCTTTTGCCTTACAGCAACAGGAGTCAATGGTTCCTGCTATTCTCAGCCAAGCCTATGAGACAGGGGAGAAGAGGAGAAGAGCTGCTGCAAACTTGTACAGCACTGGATCAAGATTGGGCTCAGGTAAGTATTTGAAAGGGGGCTAGGGGGTGTGCTACTAATAAAAAAAAATGTTTTATCTTAATGCAGAGAATGCATTAATGTAAAAACATTATTTAACTTTACAACCAATTTAAATCCTAGGTCTTTTTTTTCAATTATTTTCTATTGCACCAGAATCTTGGCTGCCTGTCAGCCTTCTAATACAAACAACTGCAAACAAATGCCAGGTGCTTGTAAACTGCAATAAGCTGAATGAAAGGCTGACTGAAACTGACTGCAGAGTCTATGTTGGGATCTTTGAGTATATATTACTCCACAGTACATGACACTAGACGGGTCAGCGATGGCTTATTTTCATGTTCTTTTTTGCTTGGTAAAAATAGGATAATATTTTAATAGCAATAGTCTAGGCACAGGTGCACATTTAAAACACACACACACACACACATGCACACACACACACACACACACACACACACACACACACACACACACACACACACACACACACACACAAATATTGTGTTTCTCTTGCTTTAATCAGACCACAACTTGCCAGTTGACACATCTATTTCCTGTTGCTGTTTCCTATGCCATCTCCCGAACTTCAGCCTGATTATTGGATAAGGAGTAAGTAGCATGCAAAGAGATGGGAATTGAATCTGCAATATGTAAAGCTAAATAAGAAATACTAGCTACTGGCTGCACAGTTTGGCAGACATGTATAAACCACAGAAAAAAAAAAGGGCAATCAGACCTGCAAAGCCTTTTCTGCATAAAAGAGCTTATATGTAGTTTATTGTGTATTTATCCTTTTGCCTAGAGTTCCACTTTAATTAAACAAAAAAGCATAATTCTGTTCTAACTAGAATGAACCGCTGAAAACAGAAATTGGGTTTGTTTCTGTGAATAAATGTACATAATTTCTCTTGGCACTCTTTTATTAAATAATTAGAATATGTTTACTGCAGGCTTGCCAGCGCTTATATAACAAAGTAGTAAATCAGACCATACTAATCTGCTGATATTCCAGTGCTACCTAGGAAAGCCATGGCGGATCTCCTTTTCGTGAATGCATAAAATAAACTAATCCATATATTGCAGTGTTCACTCATTTGACAGGGTGTTGGAACCTTAAGTGATATGCTTGTCTAAGTGTTTTTTTGTAAATTTTCTAGATTGGGAACGTGCATGGACCTACAGTCAGTGACACCTGGTGGGCATTTTAAAGATACCTGCTCTTCATTCAGACCTGCAATCACAGCATTTGACAGAGAAATGGCCAGGATGGGAGATATAAAGTGAGACAGCTGTCATTGGGCCTTTGCCTCTCTTGGGGGTATAGATGCTGGGGGTATAGATGCTGCGTTACCATCACTTGGTATTAGTGTTGTCATATTTATGGATGGTTTACATATATTTTACAGGATATGCTGGGAACTTTATCAGTCCTCGTTACTAAAAATACCCTGGATTTATAGAATTACATACTGGAATTCATCTATAATAATCTTTAAATACTAATGTGTTATGTTGTTTTGGGTATGTCACCCTTAATGTGATGTGGAAATGGGTCAGTCCTTTGCGACCGTTGTACTAAGCTTGGTCTTATACATTGATTATTATTGATATTACTTTGAATTGTTGTGCCTCCTTGTGGTTCCCTGCAGCTTACCCTTGACATCCTGGATATGCATTGCATTTATGGTGACCATTGTATTTTTTTGCATAAACTATATGTATACTTCTCTGTAAATATACATTGGGATCACTTTTTAAAGAATAACTAAAGACAAAACTTTCCAGTTATGGACAAAGAGGAGTGGGATTAGAACACGTCAGTTCTTCTTGCTGTCTATGCTCTTGTTAGACAGAATAACCCTCTCTACTTGTCCTGTTTACCATTATCATCGAAAGTGAAAGTAAAAGAAAGTCCCAGAAATTTAGTAGTGGGGAAATCTTCCAATGAGGACACTAGTTCTGATGACCTGCCCCCCCAGGGGTTCCTTTAATATGTAGGGATTTCCTTTTACTTCTTGTTTTGTTTATGGGGCAGGATGTAAAGGCAAATCTCCCTAATAGGACACAGGAAAAAAAACTCACATAGGTTATAATCCACTCATACTGTATCCTGAATGGAAAAAAATGTTTTTTTTGCCTATAGTTCTACATTAATATGTATGCAGTGTATGTTGTTGAATGAAAAATTGACTATCTATTACTGTATTATTATTATTTTAGAGCTTAGCAATGCTGTTTCCACCATGTGTTAAATTAATGCTTTGGATATTGTGTATTATGGATGTTGTGTATTTCCTTGAGCGCAAACGTTTGCACTCGGATAAACCTCTCCATATAATTTAATTTATATATGTAAGGACCAATGTTTATGCCTGTGTGGCAGTGAACAGTGTATTCTATAATGCATGTGTATAGAAAAAATTTTGCAGCAGCTGTGGCTTCCAGGCACCAAAAATACAGGTATAATTTAATTTAAACAGCAATATGCCTTCATATACAGTATACAGTCCCAAGCTAAGCTATTGACCTGTTATTTGGTATCAGAAACATCAGGTATGATATATTTAAGGGAAACATTCACCAATAAAAAGCTGACAGTGGGTGTACCATTCCTCTGTTAAAAAAAAAAAAAAAACTTTTGTCTGTTTTACTGTTGGACAACTTTGGGGACAATCCTTAACCAAACAGACAGTGATAAAATATTTACAATGGAGCCTCAGACAGTAGTTAAACCTGACAGGAGTTCTAATCTATCCCCATGCTATCCGAAATCTAATCCTTCCCCATGGCCCCTTTTTTAGCGCTGCAGTGGGGTGTGTTAGTAAAAATGAATAATGCTGCACCACGATTCCTGATTCACGGTAATGGGTGTTGTGGTAATGCGCGATTAAAACACATGCATGTTTTGTTTTGTTTTTTTGTTTTTTTACCACTGAATGTTCCTTTTATGGACCCAGTCTGTTTGTCCCTCTTTACTTCTTTCACCACTTGCCTACCCAGACAATATTTAAATGTATTAAATACATATGTTTCATGAAAAAATACACTAAAATAAATTTTAGTGAAAATAAAAACAATATCATACCCATTTTTTTATATAAATATAAAATATTGGGTTGCATTGAGTAAATAGATAACCATTTCAAGTCCTAAAATTGTGCATGGCCATGAAATCACGAAAAAAAAATGTACCAAAAATTCTTCATAGGTGTCACCCTAAAAGCCTTTATAGGTTATCACAATGAATTATAGCCATAGAATTATTGCTCTCACGTGTGTCGGGCAATTGCTGTTTACATACATGTGCTTGCCTTATGCTGCACTTTTTATATAGTGTGTGTAGGGGGGTTACAGGGGTGCTTTAAAAATGTAATTATCTTTATTTTATATAATAATTTTTTTACACTTTTTTTTTTATTTTAACTTCATTACTATCACAAGGTTCTAACAAGCCCCCTCTGTGATAGCATGGGCAGATGACAGGTACACGTTATGAAGACACTGAGATCTCCAATGTCTCTCCTGCCGTCAAATGTAGCTATTCAAACACAGATTGAGTTTGTATAGCTGCATCCTTGGCTACATTAGCCAATTAAAGACAACTGTGTCCTCTAAAGTGAAAGAATACATGTCGCTTCCGGGGTCAATAGTACCAGGAAGGATTGGGGAATTGATGTTTCCTGACTTCCTCCTGCTCTCACTGGGCAAGCTATTTCCAGTGGTCTGGAGCTCCCCAGACCAATGGGAGAACCTGAGAACTACAGTGGACGGAAATTTGAGAGCCACCTGATCACTTTTATCAGAAAGCCCTTTGCTGGCTCTTAAAGCCAGTAGCAAGCTCACAGCTGTCTTCCATGTCATTTATAAATGTACCTTGCTAGACAGGTAGTTAATGTAACTGTTTTAGATCATGTACAGTACATGCTTTACCAAACATTCTTATATGTATATATACCTTTGTGCTGGAGACCATCTTATTTGGTACTTGAAAGATTAAATCATGATGTTACCTATAACAGCCAGTTAACTGTTTTCCTTTCCTAATTTTAATATCATAACATGATTTAGTTTCTATGGAAAAGCAAGATTTTTTAGCAACTAGTAGCATGTTTATAACTGTGTTTTTTTGCAGTATCCTGTACTTTTATGATGTTGGCTGTTGTAAAGTGTCTGTGAATGTGTGAAATGTGTGTCTATTATACATGGATTACATGGATTAGAAATGGTATATCTGCTAAGGTTGGCGTACAGGAGGGTGCATGTCTTTTGGTGCCTGTTCTCTGTTTCCATTTCAGAAAGTTGCCAGGTATGCTTCCTCTAATGTTCATAAAAATACAGCATAAGCAACCATTATAAGCCACTCTACCCTGACAAGAAAATGCTGTGACTAAGGAACAGAAGCCAGAAATACCCTCAGTGGATTAAAGGAGAAAATCAACTTCAAAAACACTTTCCAGAGCACTCCATGAGCATATTTACAATTTCATTAAAATAATCTGCTTGGTGTTTCTTTTCCAAATCAGAATAAACATCTGGATGATATTCCTACAGGCATATCAATAATAGTAGGAGTATTTCAATTTGTTTAAAAAGTGTTTGATTGAAGCTTCGGGAAATCTAACAAGCTGTTGAAGAGTTTAATAGGAAGCAGAGAGGGTTATCTGTTGCGTGTTGTTAGAATCTCCATCGAGATTCTACACCACCCGTATCCTCTACGAAACATTAACACCGGCATAAAATATTCATAAGAATAGAAATATTAGCGCTTTGGGAGACCAATGTAGGAAAGAGCACAGAATGAAATATGAATTTCATTATCATTTTTTGACAAAGTTACAATACGGAAATGCCAATTAGAATATCTTCCATTAGGTTGAGAAAGAGAGACACGTGGCTTTGAGAAAAATGGTAAATGGTCAAATAACAGAGCACTCTTCACTTTCAACCTTCCATAATTAGCAACATTATACATTGTTTACAGCTCATAGTATTAAAGTATAACAATATATAACTAAACCATTTTGGCCAGGTTGCAATTCCTGCTGATTGGACTGATTTGTGGGCATCAGATACAGTAGCTGCGACTATAAGATAGGACATTTTGAAATGTTTGCATTAAATGTAACTGTATGTACTGTATGTACCCTATGGGTATTTTAGTCTTCACTTTATTAGTAAAGAGTTAAAATAATTCACAAGAATCCTCCAACTTTCTAGCTCCATGCCAGGTCCTACACTGCATAAAAATACCTTCCTGAATAAATGAAGTTCATAGATTCATTGAAGCAGCTGGGAAGTGGGATTTCAAGCAGATTCCCACATTTCAGATCCTATACTTCCATTAAATGTAACCCATTCTTCAGGATACATTGTAACAGAAATAGATTAAAACACTGTATGGCTTGTACTTTCACAAGTCTATTGCTATAAGAAAACAAGCATGTATACAGTATCTACTATGACATGATTATTAAGAAAGGTAAAAAAGAGAAAATAAACAGTGGACTAGCAGAACCTAAACTGTCAAAGAGGATTGCAGGAGCAGCCAACATAACAAAAGCATATAACCTCAAAGCAATGGAATGAAAGTGTTGGAACTTGGCCTGTCAGAACGGCCTAAAATTCAGTGGAAGGAGGAAGTACCAAATTCTGCTGCAGGTATGTGCCTCTGGATGCCTGCATTTCCTACAATGCAGCAGCATTTTTGTTTCTTAATAAAGTTATAATGTCTATTTAAGATGTGACTTTGCACCATATAACTTGCTGTTTATATTTTTATACATATATGTTTACAGTATTCATATGCATCATTAATACAACAAAAGCGATTATTAACTTGAAGAATTATTAAAATGTTATTAAATACATTTGCAAAACCCAGTAGGAGCTTCAGTCTTTCTTGGATCAGGACACTCTATTTAATGTTCATGCAACATTTATGTGTGAGGGAATTACATAATTTACATTCTTCCTGGCATATAGGACAATGTAAAGAAGGTCACTGAAATTGATCCAACACAAAATCTTATCGCTGTTTGTCATTAATTACAAACGTTTCCCTTACAGTGGAATACAGGAAATCATTTCCTCAGTAACAATATTCACTGCAAGAATTGGTATTCTCTCAATATAAAAATAAATGGGTAAAATAACAGAAATCAAAATATATTATCTTTTGAAATCCCCATGCTATTTTTATTTAGCAAATAAATAGCATGGGTTATACAAATGATACGCTAAAAATAATAGCAACAAGAATAATAAGCAACAAATGACCAAAACATATACCGCCATGGGTCAAAAAGAGTTCCTAAAGCACATCTTAATGACTGATCACCACCTGTGTTGTCGTACATCATTATCTAGTATCAAAATAACAGTTCACATGTACTGTATATCAAAATGAATAAATATAAGTTAACAGTTGAGTGTAGTCAGTAATGAGAAATTCTCAGCAATTGGGTACTGTGAGCTATATCATGCCATTTCCCTTTATCTGGTAATATTTTCAGTATTATTTAGCCATAGGGCACCTTGAAAGAATTATAATGTGCATTATCACTTGCAGTAGAAGAATTAAAAATGGACAAACCCTTTGTGAATAAATGTCACCTAATGCCGTAACATTAATTTGAGGTATGCTGGCCATGAACTGAGACAGTCACAAAGTGTGGATGATTCTGGTGAATCACAGATTTATTTCACCATGCATAGGGGCACAAAGGATGAGTCAGACCCCAAGAGATTGCTGTAGGAAGGGGAGTTTGACAGGTTAGAAATCATAGCTCAATAAGGCATTAATTACAGTGCTGTGCTTGCAAGACATTGGAGACAAGGACAATATCACCCAACATGTCATAAGCAATATGTTTTAAGCATAATAAAAACATAGATTAGCTTATTAGTCCCAACTTCTCCTTTCACTATCCAATCACAGGCTATGGGAGGGACAGGTCTCTGTGCTGTGTTACAGTGATGTGTAAATCTCAACACTAGATCAACAGAAATACAGATTCTTTGGCAGGTAAACAGCTCTCATAAATGTATTTCATTAGAAATTTGACCGGAGTTCAGCTTTTAGGTAGCAACCAGCGTCATCATACTATGAAGGTCCCCAATACTTTCTTCATCCTATTTGATTGCCCATGTCAAGTTCTTAAAAAATGCTCACTACCTGCTAGCTTTATATACTTGCTATACTGTTAACAAAGTCAATTTGAATAAGCCAATCTGCACAGCCAACACTGCAATCATACTGTAATTAATTGATGATCTTCCCTGTTGTGAAACGTAGTCCATAGGTTTCCAATTTGTTTTAGACGTCAACTGTAAAAATAATAATAAGCTATGGTGCAAATGATATATTTGAATGTAAATCGCTAGTTCCTGTACCCACTAGACTCATTCTAAAACAATTTAAGTGTAGAATGACTAGAATAGAATGAGGTGACCGGGTATCTTTTTTGACAGGTATATGCTCCTACTTCTTCTCTTTGTGCCTAGGCAAGAATTTTGTCACTCACCCTGTCCCTTCCCTGCCTGAAACCACCTGTAATATGTAACATGTGCCAGGAGGCTCCAGCGCCAGTCTCCTTGAGCTGCATGATTTTGCACATGTACACTTACAGTCGGCTTCCAAATTAATATGGTTGTACCAGGGACCCACAGAGAAGAACCAGCTTCAGGAAGACAGTGCTAGACTACAGAGACTGGTAAGTATGTATTTTTTAAAAGCCATAAGTTATAGTATGTATCCACAGTATAGCTGCCGAATTTAGTGTTTTTTCTGGATTTTGCAAAAGCATTAAATACAGTTCCCCATAAACAAAACCAATGTGTAGTATGTACCTGGATAGAAAACTGGTTACAGCGGCATGTCTCCAAAGAGTGGTGATAAATAGTTTGTACTCAGAATGGTCTAGAGGGGTAAGCAGGGCACCCCAAGGCTCTGGGACCAATTTTGTTTAACTTATTCATAAACAGTATAGAAGATGGCATACATAGCTCAATCTCAGTGTTATTTGTCAATACAAAGCTAAGCAGGGCAATAACATCATAGCAGAATATATAAACCTTACAGGAGGACCTCAATAAATAAAGGGGTGAGCAACTACATGGCAAATGAGGTTTGATGTTGAAAAATTTAAAGTTATGCACTTGGGGACCAAAAACATGCAAGTTACTTGCTAGAAGAAGAACCATTGGGTGATTCCAGGATGGAAAAAATCAGGGAGTCCTAGTAGATCACAGGCTCAGCTATTGCATGCAATGCCAACCAAAGCAAGCAGAATATTAGCATGTATTTAACCTCCCTAGCGGTATGATTATGTCAATATTTCTGTGCTCATAGCGGTACATTTTTTTGCATGGAAATATGTCGTTTTTTTATTGTATGCCTGTAATTTTTAGGAATAATTCACTGGAATCTGTCCGAGCAAGAGTCTAGTAAACATCCCGAGTATGATAAAATTTGAAACACAAAATCATAAATTATAATATAATAAATAATCATAAAACATAATGTAATCAAACCAAAACACTGAAATTTGATGTGTTTTCAGTGTCTGATGACGCATTTCCCCATGAATCATTGTCACTCAATTCTGCAAGTGGTTCTGATTTACTATCGCTGTTCTCTAGCTGGTCTAAAACTGCTTTTGACCTAAAGGGACGCTTTTTGGATGCCATGGACTTTTCTCAGTTTCCAGGCAGAAAGAACAGTAAAAATGCAGGCAGGGCACAGGGCAAAGCACTAGGGACAAAATGTATGTGAAATGCTTTGATACAGCAATGTTTTACTATGTGATTTTAGTGTATTGAGTGAATGTCACTTTTAACATTTTTGAATTTCCCGCCGGTTCCGTCCCCCATATGTTCCGTACATCCCAATTCTTGCAGGGACCGGAACCCGGAAGATGGATGCCGGCATCGGCCGGAGGAGATGGCAGGGGACGCTGCAGGGGGGACAGCTTGGGAGCGCAGGACAAGGTAAGTGAAACAGGGATCCAGGATCAACACTGCAGGGTAATCCTGGGTGTAGCTCGGGGTTACCGCTGTTGGTACTGAAAGTTTACCCCAAGCTAAACCCAGGAATACCGCCAGGGAGGTTAAAAGGGCATCTACTCAATAGATAAAACTATAATTCTAGCACGTTATAAGACTCTGGTTTGCCCACATCTGGAGTATGTCATCCAGTTCTGGTCACGTCTTCAGAAAGGATGTGCTGGAACTGGAGAGGGTCTAGAAAAGGGCAACGGAGCTAATAAAGGGACTGGAGGACCTCTGTTTTGAGGAACAGCTATGGAAGGCAGGAAACTATTCAAAATCAGGGAGCTTAAGAAGACATGCAGCCACTCACTGAGATTGAAGGATAAGCAGATCAACCCTAAACTATGTAGGGGGTTCTTTACTGTTAGAGTAATAAGGATGCAAAATTCTCTCCCACAATCAGTGGTATCAGCGGGAAGTGTCAATAGTTTAAAAAAACTCTTGGATGAGCATCTAAGACAATGCAGTATACAAGGACATAAACACATACACACAGATCCACTAGATGGAGTGGTGCCTTTATTCAACGTGACCAAGTATACTGCCTGTAACTATATATACCAGGAGCATGGTTACAGCTACAGCCATGATCCTAGTGTCAAATTGTTTAGCCAGTAATGGGCTTTCAGGTAAAAATGATCCAGCCACCTGATCCTTTTGCACTCAGGTCGACTGCACACAAAGAAAAAGAAGGAACTTCTAACACCCCTCTCCTCTGTGAATAAAGTCAGAATCGATGAGAATTCAGTCACTTCTGGTTTCCACCTTCCAGTTTTAGTTATTTCTTTAACTGGCTGTTATCAGGTAGGGAGGCAGACAATCAAACTGATCTGTCTTTGATCTGCTGCCTTGGAGGGCAGAGGAGGGAGTAAGGATCTAATAGACCTCTGATCTCTCAATAAAGAGTACCTGTTACTGCCCAAGCTATCACAATGGGTGTTGTTCATCCCCTGTGGTAGTAATGAAGTTGAATGAAAAAAAAAATAAAAAGTGTAAAAAAAAATGTAAATAAAGTAAATAATAGAAACATTTAAAGCACCTCTGCTCCTCCATGTTCATACACAAATGCAAACATGAACGTATTTGCTCCAAGTGGTCTGGATGGAAAGTGCTTAAAAGGGTGAAGTTCCTCCTTAAATATGTCTGTACATAAAGTATGGATAAAAATAATAATGTAAATAATAATTGTATTTTCATCTAGAAATCTTACACAGACAAAATAACACAACCAGATATGTGGTGTAATTGGCTTTCCATCAAGCATTATAATAAGCATGTACATGGTTCTTGTTTCCTGTAATTGAAATATACCAGCACTCAGTTTGATGTGGACATGCAGTCTGTATTTTTCACGCATGGATTGGAAAGTGGAAAAAAAAAAAAGCTAAAACATCACTTGTGCGAACTGATTGAAGTGCCCATTACAGCTTCTTATTGAGCCCATGAAAACATCTCAAGCAACAATGCGAGTCCCTCACTTCTTGCAGTGTCAGGATTTTGATGTTTAGGTCAGTGGAGGTGGGATTGGCCACTGTACTCTGTGGGATTAATTTCTACTTAAGAATTTTACCTCTGACCCGCAATGAGTACATTGTCAAAACCCATTAATAGTGAAGCCATCTGAAAAATGACAAGCACGGCCTTTCATTTAAACTGACAAGCTGGTGAACCTGCTTGTTGTAGCTGTAGTATACAGCACTTCTGACAAGATGCAGGTAAGAGTTTTTTTCCCCTTAAGACAGTACATCTATACCAGGTTGGAATGTGTTTGTGAATCAGGCATTCATACGAACATAATGGCAACAGACAAACTGGTAAAGTGGTAATAAATTACACGGAATAAAATGCAGCGCCCCCCCTCCCCTCACTTCCAATAATGTATGCTCTCACAAACCTTCACCATGGCAGCTCAATATAAGCAACTAGACTCAGCAAACTAGATTTTGCTTTCACGCATGCATCAAATTGAACTCTTTAAGCTTCATTGTATCAGAAATGTCACAGGGCTATCTTTAGACGTCTTGCCTGTTTTAAACTACAAACATTTGTGATGCTTAACACAGGAAGTGAAGCAACACAGATTGGAGCTTTTAGGAAGCTCAGCTTCACAGCCATTATTGATTTGCAATACAATATGCCAGGATCATCTTTCCCTTCTACCATCAAAAGCTATTTAACCAATCACATTATTGCAAAACAATTAGTATAATAGGACAGTGATAGTTCCTATAATTTTCCAAGCCAAGAAAGTGCAAGCTAGACAATATTTATTTTAATTCTGCATTAACAAATGGTGAATGAGTACATAGACTGGTTAATGTAAACATTATATGTTGAAATATAATGGTGCAAAAATAGACTTAATTACAATTTGAATGATGATTTGGTATATACAATTGTTCATCTATTTTATAGGTGTAGCACTGTGCCAATTCACTCATCATACTCAGATGCACAGGTGATCTCCTTTAAGGGCTTGTTCACAACAAACAGCAGCTATACTGAGCCCACTGATGTGTTCTGGTACCAATACAATGCAATGAGACATCACACTTTTGTATACTTTTGTCTTTTTTTTCAACTGTATTGAAATGTCACAAATTGACATTTCATTTATCTTTATTTACTACAGGTGTGTATGATGATGCAGTATAGTGCATCTCAAAACATTGCGCTAAAAAGAGTAGAGCATCCCTTTCATTTTTGCAACACACACCAAGCTCTGGTTGACTGCCTATGGAGGTATAACATTCTCACATTTTTAGATACATAGATATATTAAATTTATGTCAATGCATTTCTTAACAAGCCCTCATTTACCACTGTAACTATAGATTTTCTGGAGAATTTTGCTTTCAAATCAAAGTTTCTCTATGCAGGCAGAAACTTGGCAGCCTGTGAGGCTTGTAATGCAAACAAACAGTGGTTGCTGTAAGCTGTTAGGAACCAATTATATATATATATATATATATATATATATATATATCCACCATGCCTACAGCTACAGGTGAGGTAAGTGAGGACTTGCATCGCTTCTCAGCCTTTTGGTTAAGATCAAGTGTCTAGCCTTTTGGTAGGAATGGCTGTCTGTATAGTATCCCTGCTGATATGATAGGGCCTATGAAGTTTTGTCATGTAGGAACAGAAACTGGGGCACTCACTGGGTACAGTGGGGCATGAGAGTACTTCCATGGCAATTAACTTTATGGGCCCAGTGCTCAGGCAGGTTGTACTGTGTAAACCAAAGTTGGAGTACATCTTGGAGCTTAGCCATCTTTTTTTCTTTTATGGCATGTGTATTGAGATGGAATGATAGAATGAGCATAGAGAACATAGCCACTTGCCCTTTAGAGGATTTACCCCCCTTCCTGACCAGGCCATTATTTGCGTTACGGTGCTGCGTTACTTTAACTGACAATTGCATTGTCATGCAATGCTGCACCCAAATGGAAATGTATGTCCTTTTTTTTCCCCACAAATTTAGATTTATTTTGATGGTATTTGATCGCCTGTGTGTTTTTTATTTTTTGCGCTATAAAAAAAAAAGTTCGACAATTTTGAGCAAAAAACTATATTTTTGACTTTCTGCTATTAAACATGTCCAGTAAAAAAATAAAAAAAAATCAAATTTCATCATAAATTTAGGCCAAATTGTATTCTGCTACATGTCTTTGCTAAAACAAAATCCTAATACATGTAAATTAAATGGTTTGTGTGAAAGTTTTAGCATTTACAAATGGTGGTATAGATACTTGAAATGTTTTTTTTACTAGTAATGGTGGCGATCAGCAACTTATAGCGGAACTTCAGGACTGCGGTGGGCATGCTGATACTGTGGGGAACTGACTTGGTGTCACTGACATCCCCAGTGACACCAATACAGTGATCAGTGCTAAAAAAAAAAGCACTGACACTGTACCAATGGCACTGGGCAGGAAGGGGTTAATATGAGGGGCGATCAAAGGGTTACCTGTGTGTTGTGTCCTGTTTGACTTGTGTCTGGGCTTAACTGTAATCACACTGCTTTGGATGGCTGTGCTATGCACAGCTATCCAAAGCAGTGTGCATGAGCTGACAGGGAGGAGAACTGTATTGTTTACATACAGTTCTCCTCCCCATTGAAGATGCTCGGCAATTACTGGGCACCAGCGAGTAATCACTGGCAGGGACCAGGTGATTGACAGCCACAGCTGCGAAGGGTGGTACAGGTAGGGCGCGCGTATGCCTCGCACGTGCCACCTACCCAGAAATGCAAAACCACGTATATATACATGATTTTTCACACCCGTGTCGCCCTGTAGCAGTATATCTGCTATAGGGTGGTCAGGAAGCAGTTAGTTACAGAGAGCTCAGATTAACTTCCCTAACGGTATTCCCGAGTGTAGCTCGGGGTAAAATGTCAGTACCAAAAGCGGTAACCCCGAGCTACACTTGGGCTTACCATGCGGCGCTGCATAGGGAGTCCCTGCAGCACTTACCTTGTCCTTCGCTCCCCTGCAGCATCCCCGGCCATCTCCTCCGGCCGATGCCGGCATCCAGCTTCTGTGTTCCGGTCCCTGTGACGTCGGGACTTACGGGCGGCGGCGGGAAATTTGAAAATTTAAAAAAATGTCATTTTTTTCAAAACACATTTTTCATAGTAAAACATTGCTGTTTCAACCCATTTCACATACATATTGTCCCTAGTGCTTTGTCCTGTGCCCTGCCTGTGTTTTGTCTGTTCTTTCTGCCTGGAAACTGAGAAATGTCCATGGCGTCCAAAAAGTGTCCCTTTAGGTCAAAAGCGGGTTTAGATCAGCTAGAGAACAGCAATAGTAAATTAGAACCACTTGCAGAATTGAGTGATAATGATTCGTGGGGAAATTCGTCATCAGACACTGAAAACGATTTTGCGACTTTGCTAAGCAATGTACGAACTTGGCGCTATATTTCAAATTTCAGTGTTTTTGGTTTGATTATATTATTGAATTAAATGTATTATTATTATATAATTATTTTTTATAATTATTTATTAAATTATATTTTATGATTTCGTGTTTCAAATTTTATCATACCCGTGATGTTTATTAGACTCTTGTTCGGCCAGATTTCAGTGAGTTATTCCTAAAAATTACAGCCTACAATAAAAAAAACTACTTATTTCCATGCAAAATAATGGTACGGCTTTCAGCACCAAAAATCTGAAATAATCATACCGCTAGGGAGGTTAAATAAATCGAGTGGACTTTCTTACTAAAGTACAATTCCAGTGTTAGCCAAGTTAAATAACCAGTTCACTGACTGGTTTTATGATTTTACTTGCTGCTTTGAATTAGGTTTCAATTTCAGTAAAAAACTGAAAAAATATTGTACTGTGGAGTAGTGTCCTGAGCATAACAAGTAATTTGATCCCCAGATGTGATAAGGGTTTTATCTCAAAATATGGCATGAAACAAACGATGAAACAGAATAGTGCAGGTGCTATAAAAAAGCCAATAAGCAAAACTGATAGAAAAGAGCATGTGAAAAGCCGGCCTCACTCATAAAAAGTTTGTTCTATATGAATGAGTTTAGTGTGATCAACATCAAAATATTTTGGTCAAAAGCAACCATGACACGCTGAAGTCAGCCAGTAAGCATACAAGATGAATGTAAATGTATTATATCCACCAAATTTGTCTGTTTTGATTCAGAGATGGGCCTGGAAATGGTATCCACTGCATAAAGATGGCTAATATTTAAGTTATAGTGTTCAGTAAAAGCAGAATCATTAGATGGTTAGATTCTTTGAAAAGGAAAAACCTAAAACTACTCTTAAGCTTCTATAGACCAAAAAGAAGCACATTAGCACAGTCTGCTTTTTTGAAGATGGTCTTAGAAAGTAAATCTTCACTACAAATATCCATCTAAAACTTTGAAGATCCTGCAGTTTGAAATAAAATGAACAATATTACTGTATTTGTTTGGCTCTTTGGCTTGTTCAGTTTGTATTATTCTCTTTTTCCCTCTCTGCTATCGCTCATAACCTATAGTTCATCTTTGAATTACAAGGGAAATTGACCAGCTTTTGATATATCTAGCATCTGTTCACAGCCATAAATAATACAGTATAAATTGAAAGAAGGAATGCTTTTAAAACTATTCTATTGCAGAAATAGTTCTCCTCTAGGCAGGTATTCAGCCATGACCACCGCAAGGAATGAAAATCCATACTTTTCCTACCTTGTTTAGAGTCCTGCATAGTAGGACAATGTACACTCACTGAACAGACACGCATTGTAAAGACATTCTGAAAGGACAACATGAAATTCGCTGCAAGAAAGAATAATACATTCTAACAAAGCAACACTCTCTGATCTCCTCGGGATAGAATATATTCTTTTTCACAGCTTTGGAGGTCAAACAGGCTGAATCATGTCCTGTTTGGAAGATTTAAACAAACGAGTGTTTAATATTACAAGAAAAAAAATGGAAAAGAGTAAGTAGATGTATCTTATGTGATATGTTGATTAAATGTAGGATAATCTGAGAACAGGATATTAGAGACTAATGAGGAGTTTTAGATCAATAGGATTATGCAAGGTTACAGAAAAAGGGGAATTACAAGGTATATAAAACTAGTCATGAAAAATATTTGACCTATTTAAAGTCCATTTTATTTTATGTTGAAAATTAGATTTATGGAAGGAATGCTTTATGTTAGATGCTGCTGTATTACGGACAGGAAAGAAAGCACTGATGTAAACATACAGATCATAGCAGCTACAATAAAGGCCATGTCAAGAGCAGGTAGGAGACCTATGATATGATATTTTACTTATAGGGATTTACTGCCTGCAGCTGGAGTTCACCAGCTCATGCTACAAGTATCTCCATAGTGAATGGTGAATAGCTGAGCCAAAGATAAAAACCTGCCTTACCGAAAGAGCTTAAAATATAGTATAATTTCCAGGTAACTATACCTGTGGGGAAAGCAAACTTCAATGTGCAGCGTGTACTAAAGTAAAAAAAGGTGCATATCAGTGTTAGTATGAAGAATAGCCCTTCACTAATCAGACTAAACAGACTTTCCCTTTCCTGAGCTCAGTATCGTGTACAACAAAGAGCTAGAAAAGATGACTGGTTGCGCTGGGCAACAAGACAATAAGCATGCATTATTATTTTCTGGAACATTCCACCATAACTACAGCACTGAAAAATATCTCTTTGAGCATTGTTAACAGATGTAGTTACCACAGTAGGCTTTATTAATCTAATTGAAATGTCAATGATGTACAAAAACCAAATAGCATATTGTTGTTCTTTGCTAATAAGTTAGGCTCTGTATTTCACACTGTCACATTTTTTATATTGCCTAACATGAGCCTTGTCATGAGAATATGTACTGCACTTTATCACTTCATTGTTTTTGAGAACACTGAGAAGACCACTAACTAGGAATGTATGCTGGAGCAAATTCTCTTCAGTGGCAAGCAAAAGGATTTGCAGCTTGATGTTCCAGGAGTAATGCTCACTGCATTCATTATATTTTTGTTACTTCCTTTAGAAAAAGTAAAAAAAAGCTTGCCACAATGCAATGTATAAAAAATCAAGGGTGTTCCCACGTCTTATTACCTCCTGAGCTTCCCTATTGATGCTTTAATGTTATGGGCATTCTCATTGGTCAATAAGAAAGCTTGGGAGGTTGGATAAGGTATAGTTAGCCTTGACTTTTGGAAGTTAATTAGAAATTGCATCTATCTACAGCTCTACTGACCACTCTGAAGTGTGGTTTTAATGGAAGGTAACCTAACCTCTGTTTAAGCCTTTATTGAAGCTTACATTTTCATCCTATGACCAACATTAATCGCTGGATATCTCACAGGTTGACTTTAAGTCTAGTTTAATATTGTATCTAATTTACACAACTTTACACAAGCTTTATATTTGTTTTCATTACAATTTGTTGCCCACTATGTTTTTTTATGGCCTTCTTAAATGCAAAAGACAAGCATTAGGAAGCAGAGAATCTGGCTACGTCCTTTCAACGCGTCTTTCAATTCTAATGCACTTATAGAAAGCCCAGCATGTCAAGAGTAAGAATCAAAATGGGAATTTAATGTGATCATTTTCTTATACAATATGGTGTAATAGCTATAAATATAATTAACACTCATTCGGTAATGGCTGGTAATTATTTTATAGATTTACTTTTTCCAGGATAACTCAGATAGGTATCATTTGTCTTGCCACATTGTTAAATGTAATTCTTTTTTTGTGCATGATTTAATCTGTGTCTCTTACACATATATATTATAACATTCTCATGTTCATTTTATAAGAACAAACTAGGAAGAAGATATAATCACTACTACTATAACCTAGTATAATAAACAATGCTAACCATGGTCTAAATATGAATATTGATGGCAACTGTATGTAATTAGTCTTTCAGAAATTAAATAAAATAACTTGATATAGAAGTTCCTCAGTGGAACAGAAAAACATTTGTGCTTACTAATCAGACTTTGCAGATGTGTATAAGTACACAAAATGGTCCAAATAGTAAACTCAGTGGATAGCTGTTTACTCTAAATACAGTGTAAAATACACAAATTCACTCAATGTGATGGGAGGAAAAGTGTTTTAACCTCTACATATGGAAAGAGTTCTTCACTGTAAGAGATGTGAAAATGTGAACTACTTTTCCACAGGTAGTGATTCTAGCTAACTATGACATTTATGATGTGTTTTTGTTGTGTTTATGAAGTATTGAAAATGCTCACTTTCCATGGAAGTGTTGCTTTTCTAGTGGGGAACTCTTAAAGGCTGAGTGATGAAGAAAACATGATCTAATTTGATATGTTGATTTAAGATATATTACAATAATTATATAAAATTAAAAACAGCAGCCATGTAATCATACTCACCAGGGGCATACTTACAGTGGTTGTAGAGGTCACAATTGTGACCTTCCCCATACAGCAGGGGGCCCATGCGGGCCCCCCTGCACCTGGATAGGAGGAGTGGCAGCGGCAGCTTCATATAGAGGAACTGATCTTTCCATGTTTCTCCTGCAGCTGCTGAATGTCTGAGGAAAGGAGAGGAGGAGAAGTGGGCATTCAGCTGCAGGAGGAATATGGAGAGATTGGTTTCTCTACATACAGTCACCCCCACTGCTCCTCCTATCTAGATTTTTTTCTGCTATCCCTCATGTGCTCTCAAGCCCCCCCCCCCCAAGCTCTTTCCCATCCCCCCTATGCTCTCCAGCTCCAATGAGCTCTTTCCCACCATCCTCTGTTCTCTCCACTCCCCAATCTCTTTCCTCCCCCCCTGCTCTCCAACCCCCATGCTCTTTCTTGCCCCACCTTGTCCCCAGCAGCTCTGCCAGGTTCCTCTCTCCCCTCTCCTGCTGATTGCTGTGGGGATCTGTCAGATCTATCAGGATGGAGAGTGGGGAAGGGGCCAGTAAATGTGTCATTTACCGGCCCCTTTCTTTTCTGGATATAGAGTCAATGATGCGTACCATTCACTGACTCTGTCCATTCATAACTGAAACATAGTAAACTGTGTTAACTGCGTTTCAGTTTGTGAATGGATGGGAAGCATTGATATCCATTCATTCAGTGCAGCTGAGGCTGCAGAGCTGGAGATCGAGGGCTGTGTCCTCAATCTTTTTTCTTTGTCTCAAAGGTGAAACATCAGAGGTCTGTTTAGACCCCTGATATTTCACCAAAGACCTCCAACAGGGCTCCTAAAAAAATTAAAAAAAAAAATTCAAAAAATATTGTTAAAAAAATAAAAAACTGTGAAGAAATAAAATAACAAAAATAAAAAAGTACTGACACAAGTGGCAGAACTACCACTCGCGACCTGGCCCTGGCATTCCACCACCTGAAGATTCTAGTAACGCCACTGATACTCACTATTTCTCTCGTATTCCTTAGAGGAAACTTTTTCTCAATTTAAGGATAATACTCACCTGGTGGCTTTTTGTCAGATCTTTTTTTTGTGTATGCATCACTATAGCTTGAGATACTTCGGTCGCATAATTTTGAGTGCTGTTCCAATTGTTTTGTGAGTACTGGTACAATAATATCAGTCTTTATAACACTTGCTGATGGCCTTTTACTAAAACAAAACATTTTTCCACTGACAATAATACTCAGTGCCTCTGCTCATACAGATTACTGGAAGTATTGCTGTCTAGCTGGCTTGAAGCATTTGCCCACACACAAGTGAATGGTGTTACCAAACAGCTGCTCTGTACAACCATGAAGTGACTGAAGCTGCTCTGTCCTAGTTTTCCATTATTGCACAGTGTATTCTGGGATACCGGAGCCTCCACTGTCTGTCTATCCCAAAATTGCCCAGCAAACACTTTATAAATGCTTCATTAACATGCCATGCATGCTCTGCATGCTGTTAAGGTGTGATTATAGAGCATCATCTTTGAAATCGATGGAAGCAGTTGACAAGCGTCAATGACTAATGAAAGTGACATGCTTCTTAATTTTTACCACAACACAATGCTACTGCTCCTGTGTGAACAGCACTGTGTGGTAACATTGCAATATTCATGACAGCCGTTGATGTGCAGTTAGGAAAATGCTGAATAAATACCACATAAACACGTGTGAACGAGCACTAAGGAATTTGCCTCACAAAATAGCTGGATGTGTTTTTGAATGTAAAACACAAAGTCAATAATTGTAGGGAAACCATTTTGGAATCTTATTATATTACCTTTACGGATCACGAAGGAATATTCTTCCTTGATGGAGCAAACAGGACCAAGCATTATAGGAGATTCTTGCCTTTCTCTGGATTTACTGCATCTCTATTATTTTTTTTCTTTAACACTGATGATAACTGAGGATTATGATAGATTATTCCATTTAAAATATACAGAAAAAGTATTCAGATTAAGCCTACATTAGATACAATCTACATAATTAGTACTTATTTTGGTCTCTACATTATACCTTCAGAAAGTAGCATGACCATAGACTATGCTTTATGCACCATTTGACCAGGTTTGGCTGTACCATCATTGGCTGTCCTTATTCTTTAATCAACACCAGAGATGGTATCATGCATTCTTACTGAACATTTACCCAACATTCACTTAACATATACTAAGTAATATTCCCTATTTATAAAATACAATCACAATACATTTTCAATAATTTTCTGGGTGAAAGCAACATTCCCTGATATTTTCTAGCATCTGATCTTCAGTGTCAGGGTCAAAATGTGCTTACTGTAGCATTTACCATATTTAAATAAATCAGTAAATGTTACATTACATGCTCATTCACTGGACAAATGTGAAAATAAAATTTGCCAGGCTTAGATGGTGAATGACTGTAAAAATTCAAGAATTGCCTTTGAAGTGTTTTAACACGGGTTCAGGAAGTATTGTTTTTTTTTTCATGCCTAGATAACTCCCTATTAATGGAAAAAAAAAACATACCTCACCCAACTAGTACTACAAATATAAGCTGCCAGGCACGTAAGCTGGTATATTTGTGGCAATGGAGCAGTCTGGTGGATGTTCTCTAGTGCAGGATATCAAAAGAAGGAATAACTTCTCCCTCCTTCCTCACTTCTCAATGTCCAGTTTGGAGAAGAAAGTGGAGGAAAGGATCTGCATATGAGGATGAAAGGCTAAGTTTATCTTTTCCAGAAAATAGCCTATGCAGTTAGGGAGGCATAGTAGATATATAAAAAACTGTGCAGCTTAGCAAAATAATTAATTTTGTTGTCACCCCCTCACTCATAAAGGCCAAAAAACTCCCAGTTAGCAGCCACTATGCCATATACTGTTGCTAGGATGTGAAAACTGTTGGACACTCACTGCCACAATTACAGATGTGGCTGGTGGCTGTCCAGTTGTTTTCATGTCCTAGCAGCAAGGACATAGAGGATAGAGGATTTGCTAACTGGCAGTTTTTTTGGCCAGTATTTTGGGAGAGTGGAAAATAGCCTACAGAATATGTTATACTTACCTTCTCTGTTCAATGGTTTTGCACAGATCAGCCCCAATCCTCTTCTTCTTGGGTCCTCCTCCAGTGCTCCTGGCTCCACTTCTGCAGTGAGTGCCTGATGGGCTCAATCCCTAGTCATGCTGCCTGTGTCTATAGACATGGCTTGGCCCCACCCCTGCTCCCTCATCACAGGATTTGATTGACAGCAGCAGGAGCCAATGGCTCCCACTGGTATTAGTCTGTCCTGTGAGGAGGGAGAGACTTGAGAGAGATGCTATTCTTGGGCACAGCGCTGGATTGCGATGAAGCTCACATCAGTATAAGGAAGGGGGGCTGGGAGGGATCTTGTGGTGCAGAAAGTATTTTACCTTAAAGCAGAGAATGTATTAAATAAAAAAGTGTAATTCTTTAGAACTACTTTAAGTTTACAGAATGTGGGGAGAGGAATAACAGGTTATTACTGAGAGGTAGGAGGTGAGGTAAGTGTGTGAAGTGCACAGAGAAGCACAGCAGTATGTGGAGGGTAAAAACAAGAGAAGGGGTGTTAATAATATGATGGAGTTCACAGAGTGCAGGGCAAGGGCTAGCAATATGTGGTGATAGCAGGAGGAAGCACAAGCACAAGCAGACTGAGTTCACCAAGTGCAGGGACACGCATACCAGTAAAGTGGCAGTAGAGGAAAGGGGGCATTACTCAAACTACAGGGACAGATATACATTATATGGAGGATGACAGCTGATGTTGGGAGGTGGGCAGAGAAGTGTGCCAAGGAGGGCATAGTAAAGCAAATGTACTGTGCACGCAGGACAGCAGAGAGGTTTGATTGATATGTTAAAAAGATTTTGAATTCAAGCTAAAAATGAGACACAGGCAGCATACTTCTGTTGTGCTGTGAAACCAAAAATAGTCACACAGGAACAGTTTTTAACACACGTTTACACAAACACATCTAGCTGGTCTGAGCTAAGGAGTTAGTAGGAAGCTCAGAGCTATCAATGGGTGCTTAATCATGATTGTTTGATTAGTTTAACAAAACTCTTCCATCTGCAGACAATTTTGCTTATTTCAAAGAACAAGTTAAGTGTAACACTGACCTGATCTCAACACTTTTTATATCATCATTGTTCTATTTGCTGCCCTACTGAATAAACCTGTATGCATGCCAAAGGTACTAATTGTCACTTTTTATATAATTAGCATTAATAAGGTTCTGAAAGTTTTGAGCAGTGAGATCAGCAATTAAATTTGTGTGTAGTGATTTTATCACTTCAGTAAACCCTGCCAAAGCTTGTATTTGGTAACACATATCTTCCAGTTCAATGCCTGTATGTGTGATCCTACACTGCTATACAGTAAATGATTGCAAAGCTCTAAACATATGACATACTGTATAATATTATAAAGAAATTAAATTACGAAAAAAAAAAGAGACCATACGGTCTCAGTTACTCTGTTAGGTCCAACTTGTATTGGCCTTTTTAAAATTCATCCCATACATTATACTGTGTATATATATATATATATATATATATATATATATATTTGGCATAGAAAGATTTGTCAGTACGCATGAACCATCTTAGGACAGTCTGCTTCACTTCGTCATCAGTGAAGCAAAGAAAGATTTGTCTCCTGTCCAATTTCACGACAAGTTATGCGTCATTTATCCAGGATCAGGTGTTCCACATGCTGAATGTTCACAGGAATGACTGCTGTGGGCTAGGAACCACCACGGCCTGGATCATCACTGATCACATTTTTAAAATGTTTATACCATTCAAATGTCTTACTGCGGCTGAGTGTCACTGTACTGTGGTTGAGGTCTTCTGTAGATATCAGCATTGGTCACAAGAAACTTTGTCACCACACATTGTTCCATGAATGCACTAACACTGTTGTCTGACTGCCGTCTTGATTAACAGTCTCTGGACTGGCCGGCAACTTGTGCGCCGCCTCTCAGTAATAGGACACACTTGCCACTTACTACTGCGTGTAGTACCGCCATGCTAGCACCCCTTTTATACCTGTAAAATTAATAGTCCCAGTTTGAATTGAACACCCCGTGTGTGTATATATATATATATATATATATATATATATAGTTAAGGATCGCCCTTAAGGAGATGTATTGCTACAGGGTGGCTGTTCTTCGCAAAATCACGTATATACAGTATATGTGATTTTGCACTTCCTGGTTTAGTGGTCACGTATGCACTCCTGACACATGATTAGTCACAGCAGAAGCCGATCACACACTTCTTCCTAAGTAAACAAGGACCACCTGGCACCCCACTTGAGTGCTTCTATCAGAGAACTGCTTCCTCGCCGCTGGGACACAGGACAACAGTATTATAGCTCGGTATTGCACCCAAGTAGTAGATGACACTAGCTTTGGTGTAAACTGGAGCTGTTTATTGAACAAAAATACAGGTTTTTATACACTTCAGAAATATGGGGCTGTCCCCCACGAACAATAAAAACAAATATTCCACATTAGGATAAACATCCCATATACATTGGATAACGAGGTAAAGTTGACACAAGACTAATCTCGTCATGTAGGAATCTCCAAGAGGTTCCAAGAGACAGAAACAATAGGTGTCTCGATTAACAATGGAACAAATACACATCAGTAAGCACATAACACCTTAATAAACAGATTAGAGCAAGAGAGCTCAGCATTGGGCTGTTTTGAGCTGATTATATTAACATCTGTTCTGAGTCTAGGAGGTGGGGTTGAAGCAATCAATGCTGGTTTGGGCACAGAGGCCCCAAATCTGTATCCGGGTCCTCCAGTTCTCATAGTCTGTGTGTTTTGGGGAGACATGGACTTGAATCCGAAGTAAAACTACTCCAAAGGTCCCCCCAAGCGCACACCTCCCAAAGAGAAAATTCAGATGCCTGCGCCCATGGTCAGTAGGCAAGAGGCTAGCCTGCATTTCCCTCCAAAAGCCCCTGTCCCGGTTAGGTCTGTTATAATCTACATTTCAGAGTTATACAAAAAATCCTTTTTCACAGAAGTAATGGGTTAACAACTCGTAGTTTTTCTGCAGCAATGTCAGTAAATTTAGCTTTGAAAGTGTGTGCTAACAATCCCTACAGGTGTCTCAACATTTGTTGATTACACAAAAGCTGTCTGTATAAATCAGTGTTGAAACAGACTGTGTAACTACACCTTCTTAAGCAATATATGGACAGCATTGTATTGCAGGTGGTAGCATATTGCTCTACAAATGGCAGGAAAAAGGCAATAAACCACGGTGTGTCTTTCTTCCTTTGTTAATTTACTAAAGCTGATTCACCCAGGATATGGTGCAGCTGTGCATGGTAGCCAATCAGCTTCTAACCTCAGCTTGTTCAATTAAGCTTTAGTAATAAAACCTGGAAACTGATTGGTTTCTATGAAGATGTGCATGCGATTCTGAGTGAACCAGAATAAGTGAATAAACCTCACCATTATAACCCTTAAAAGTGTAGTTCTTTCTTTTAAAGAAATTTCAAAGAAAGTCAAGGTGTCAATGAGTACAGTTTCCTACACCATCAAGAGACACTTGGAAACTCTGACAGGAGGAGTTCTGGCAGACCTAAAGCCACACCAAAATCAGAAGACAAGTTTCTGAGAGTCGACAGGTGACTCACAGGACAACAGCTTCAAGCACAGCTTAACACTAACAACAGTAAGCAAGTAAGAAGACTTTGAGTTGCAAATTTGACAGGTCAAGTGGCTGTAAGAAAGCCATTTCCAGGATGGCAAAATAAGAAAAAAGAGGCTTGCCTGGGCCATGAAGCACCACCAGTGGACTACTGAACACTGAAAGAGATTTGAGATCTTCGGTTCATCATGGTTTATATTTCTATGTTGTCAAGTAGGTGAAAGGATGGTTCTTTGGTGTGTGACACCAACTGCCAAACATGGAGGCGGAAGCATGATGGCCTGGAGCTCTTTTTCCACATCTAGAGGCAGCACCTTGCACAGAGTGAGTGGCACCCTGAACCAACACTACTACTGCAGCATTTTGCAGTGCCCAGTTTTCATGTTAGCCTCCATCATTCACTCACACTTCGTGTCCCATAAAAAGTGAGGTAAAATTTTCTCAGAGTGAAAATCGCTTCTTGGACTGTTTTCACCAGACAAACACAATTCCCATAACTTTCCGTTTCAGTGGTCACCAAGACAGATAAAAAGGGTGAATATTCACATAGACAGCCATACACACCTGAGAGGAAACATATGAATGTATGCACTACAAATGGTACATATTGCCACACACACTGGAGTTATCTAAAAAATGCTAGGCTAATTATTCATGGTTAACTCAAAATGGTGACCTGTAGGGGCTTTTTAACATGCTGCCTATGGAAAATATAGGGTACTGAAGTTTGTCACTATTTCACTTGCACAAACTATTGTAATCTTCAGACAAAAAATTATTATTTTTTTAATGTAAAAATTCCTCTGGTAGCTAAAAGGTTTCAATTCTTCCACTGGGCTTTATTCTGCATGCAAATGAAGGATTTAGCTCCTACAGCATTAACCTGGAAAACAAATGGCTGTCCTGCAAACATCACCTCCTCATGATAGGTCAAGAGTGGTGGTGTTTTTCAGTCAAGAAAACTATCAGTGAAATAGAGGGGGTAGCAAGATCCAGTAACCTGAATGATGAGACACCTGTTGCTTGTATTGCCATTAATCATTGCCTGGACAAATTGTGCTTGGTGAATCATTTCTGTATTAATGTGGATGATTGCATGAATCCAAGGAAAATATTTTTTAGAAGCTCATTTTATTGTTTTGCTATTCTTTGTTTTCAAATGTTGTTCTTTACTTGCAATCAGTTCTACTTGTTACATTTGGCAAACAAGCTGCTTTACAACCAGCCCCCTATGCTGCCATTAAGCACCTTAATATACCACTACCTATCTATTCAGTCGTATCTGACCCTTGGCGATTGCATGGACTGTCACTCGTAAGCGACTTTTTCCATGAATTCTCTTAGCAATTATTTTACAGGGTAGACTGCCAGGTCTTTCCCCAACTCCTACCATGCAGAAGATCCCGCATGGCCAGGGATGAAACTAGGACAATTTAGACAGGAGCCAATTAACCTGCCAGCATGTCTTTGGAGGGAGGGAGGAAACTGGAGTACCCAGAGGAAACCCACACAAGCACAGGGAGAACATGCAGGAGGCGCCATGGTTGGGAATTGAACCCATCACCCATTTACTGCACGGCAGACATGCTAACCAATAAGCCACTGTGCCGTCCATATACCACTATAGCAGCCACTAATGTCAGCAAGAACAATCTATTAGGTAAGACACTACCCTTTTAATAAAACTGCATGTACAGTAACATGATCCCAAAATATATGGAAAAACGTACAGGCAGCAGATTGTTCTTTTAACAGTGATAGCATTATGGCATATATTTTCTTATATGCTCATCAGATTCTGTGGTACACATGGAAATCCAGAGCATACAGATCCCAAGAGATACAGTCCAGCTGTGGAATGTACCTTAAAACTGTGCCTTTAGCAACTACATTTTTGCTTTTATTTTTATTTTATTATGTGTAGAAAATGACAGCTGGTACAAACACATTTCTTTCTTCTTGTTTTAACTATAAAAAGTACCTTCTCTGGATTGCAACGACAATATTAATAAAAACAATCCTAAAAACAAAATAAATCCACCAAAAATTCAACTTTACTTACGGCTCCATACAGAGGTTTTTTTTTTAGTGTATATTTATTTGGATTCCTTCTCTATGGATCTCTCAAAGTATTATGCTGCTAAAGCAGTCTGCAGTCTTCTAGAATGTGTTGAGTATTAAAATAGAAAACATTTATATTATTATTAGAATTGCTGTTTTTGGCAGTTGTGTTCTTGGTGTGGGATTTTGTCCATGGGAATCTAAATTATTGGAATGAAACGACTGCAGGAAATAATTCAACTTAATAGCTTCAGAAACATTATGCACTTTAGTAGGCAATACCATGAACCAGGAACTAGGTTTATCAAACAGCAGGAAGGCTTTGCCCAGTGGCAAACACTTTTCAATCTATGTAACTCTCCACAGAGACACAAGGTCCCATTTCACTCATCACTATCATTCTCATTAAGCGAAACATTGTAGATCCCCTGCTATGTTAATAAGAGCTGCACACACTAGATGGTGTTAAGTGGTATAAACTACCTGCTCAATGAACCTTGTCATCTACCCACCTTACATTAAATACCCCCTGTTGATAAGTGGTTTGCATAGCTAATATGTGCTGCTACTCAGCTCCTTTTTGATAAAGTAATTCATTTTAGCCACTCTGCCTACAGATGTATTTTATACTTAAAAGAACGTGTTTTCTATGTTTTAACAGACAGAACAAACACTGATTTTAGCAGACAGCACACTCCATTAATCAATAATAAACACCAGCAAAAAAAATATATAAATAAATGAATAAATAAATATATATATATATATATATTTTTTTTTTAAAGATCAAAAAAGTATTTGACTGCAACAACTATTGTGAATGTAGGAAGACAAAAAAATACAGATTCCTATAGTAGGCCATTTACACTAAGAAATGCTGCAAAAGTAGTTTAGGTAATGCATTAAGTCAGGGCCCATTCACACTGTGCACTATTATTGTGCATTAAGGCACACTGTGCTTAGGCAGCCCATTTAAAATGAATGGGCTGCCTTAACTCAACATGCCTTAATGCATGGAAGAACAGAACTGACCCCTTTTTAACTAAGCACGACACAATACACGGCATGTGTGTTGTGGTGCACTGCAGGGTGGATGCATTACCTGATGTGGAACAGTGCGTTGGATTGTCATTGACAATATATGGCATCACATTTATTGAGTTACTATAATGCATCAGTGCAAATGGGCCCTTATAAATGGAGAGGTATGTAATATATGCATAGCTGCTGAGCACAGGCAGTAGAGTAGCGGGGGGCAGGCTCACCTTTATTGATATTTAAAATGTATCTCAAAAAACCATGTTTTTTTTTCATTTTGGATTGAGTAGGTGGTGTTTAGAACCTTTATGAAAGTTTTTTTGCTCTGTGTTCCATTGGATAATTTGAACTATTTTTTCTAGATGGACTTGCCTTTTTTTCAACCTAACTATGTAACTGTATATAACATTTGTTCCAATAAAAACCGCAGAAATCTTGACGTCCCATTACTTTGTTTGGATGGGGTTGATTTACTAAAGGCAAATAGTGTACTTGCACTTGCAAAGTGCACAGTCTAATTTTCCCCAGAGTGTAGTGAATAAGTTGACATTTCCATCAACTAATCATGTGCAAGCAAAAATGATTTTGTTTTTCCCTTGCACCTGATTGAGTACTCTTCACAAAGTAAATCTTCACCACATTAATTCAGGCTTTGCGGAAAATGTGTGCAACTGTACTTGCAAAGTGCACAGTGTCTATTTATCTTTAGTAAATCAACCCCAGTGTTTTAAATAGCACCTGTTTATAATTTTTGGTGTTTGTTTTTCATAATTTTGCAAGCACACATAACTTTTTGTGCCTACAAATATTGCTTGTTTATTACATTTACACAGTCTCATCCTCTTTATTTAACCCATTGCAATGGCACTGGTGTAAACATCTATCCTCCTGGACAGGTCCCTAAGGACATGGATGTTCTGTGCATCTCTCGCTCCAGAGATAGCGCTGATCTCTGGGAGTGCACTGCAAAGTGCCACTAGTTGGATTCAGACATTTGTACTGGAAAAAGCTTAATATCTTGAACTCTAACATATACATAATTTATACATATACATACTTTATTGACCATTAAGTAAGCGCCATACAATTTGAAAACCTATGCATATTTGGGGACCTAATATATATATATATGTATATACTTGCATATGCTAGAAATGTCAGCCCCCTTGCAATACTATACACATATTGAAATATGTCCTGTATAATGACACAATCTTTTTATGTAAATCCCATGTATTTATTCATGGGACTCGCACTTGCATTACTTTGCTACAAACCAATCTGTTTAATGTCTGCAAATTGTGCATTGTCACATACTAAAGAGGAAAGAAGTTAACATTCTCTACTATTTTATATAGGAAGGAAGAAAATGCTCCATGCTGATGCTAACACAGCTACCGTAGGCGTATGTTAGTGTAAAATGACTACATTTTTGTGTCGGGGGACAGCAGAGATGTGACATAGATTAAAACGAATTGTTGATCCATACCAAGAAGAAGCAAGGCAAACAATAGAACTGAAAGCATAAATGTCAATTTGGGATGATAAAGGATACAATTTAAATGTAATATGAGAGGCCCCCAGACAAATGCAAGAAATAGAAATTACCTATTATTGAAGAATCAAAGGATGATATACACACCAATGTATTAAGAACATACTTGGCTTAATGTCTTGTAAAGTATAATGTAACACCATAAAGCAATGTTAATTTTGCTGCACACATTTTATCAGTAAACAAGAAATTCTCCATTCCCGTGCCCCCTTCTATTGTTTATGTGCTGTATAATCTTGATTACCGCACACTATCGGCTGTAGCGTCATAATTGCTTCTAATTCTACCTCAATGCCTTTTGTTATATTATCTCTGCAGTGTGAGAACCCTGAGGATATCTACACTTCTCCATGGCTGAGGAACATTGACAAATGCTGACTATTTATCCAGGCAAAAGAAGCAAGGTCATTTCAACAAGGTCATTTAATTTCATTCTAGAATTCTCTTGTCCCTTCACATCATGGCTCTTTGTCTGATAAGTTAAGAGCTGGAATCGTACTTTAAATCAATTTTTGACATGTCACATGGTGTCAAACTGGTTTTTGCATTGCTATCTCGTAATATATCTTTGCGATTTTGCAAGCAATATTCATTTGTTTACACTACATATCTAAATAAAGAGATGCACTACAATGTGTTATTACAGAAATAATTAACAGCAGATGGTGAGTATCATTATATATCACTATGGTGATAGCCCCACATAGATACAATGTATATGAAAAGAATATATGATGATACAAAACTATCTGAACCTTATACATTTAAAATGAACTTTTAATTAAATGATGTAGTTATTCATTGTTTTCAGGCATCGTATCTCTATATTATGATAAATCTGTGTACACCTCTACAAAGATAAACTATCAATCTTGACAGTTTTCCTCTGTGTATATCATAATGACAATAACTGAAATCTCGAGGGGCAGTATATACAGTAATTACTTTGTTCTACACAGGTATCCCAGGCTCTTAATTTATCACCTGTTCTGATATGACATTAAAACCAATGCAAAACCTTGATCCTATCTATTCATTTACATTTGATTTATATGCTGTCAGAGTTTTGTAACGATTACTGCAAAAATGTCGAAATCTGAACTAACTATACTTAATATTTATGTCTCTGCAGAAAACGTCCGTCTTTTTTGTCACAAACTAGTGTTTGGATGTAAACTAACCATACATTAATCTATAGCAAAAATCAATTAATTGTATTAGGGGCATGGAATAACCAAGTAGAACACAATATTAGATAGACCATGAATTATGGAATAGAGAAAGAAAACGTTAAATGTCCCCTACATAGAAAGGACCTTTTGTATCATCCCAGCTGTTGTTTTGGATTTTTGTGTCGGACAAGCGGAATACATGACAGGAAAAAGTAACCACAGAAAACTGTTATAAGCTCTAAACTGTGGTGTATGCTCCAACACCTATTCTCCTTATTGTCAGAGCTAACATAAGATACCCTTCTAGGAAAAAGCCATTCTCCATTACTGATTTCATTCTGAAAGTGGCTGTGGCACAAACATGGTGGATGGGGTAATCCTCCCTCTGAGACATTGGGGTTGATTTACTAAAGCTGGAGTATGCAAAAGATGGTGCAAGTCTGCAAAGAAACCAATCAGCTTGCAGGTATTATTGTCAAAGATTATTGAATAAGTTGAAGTTAGAAGCTTATTGGCTACCATGCACAGTTGCACCAAATGTTGCACTCTCCAGTTTTAGTAAATCAACCCCACTACGTTCTGACAGCAGCATTTTTAACTGTCAGAAAACACTGATCAGTGGCTGCAGCACTGATTGAGAGAAGTTTTCCAACATGTCACTTTGATCAGTCAAATGATTAACTTCCGTAAAGCAGGGACTGCCACATAGTGATCTGCTGAACCAGCTGAATAGGGTGTACTTTTAGGCTCCATGCACACTAGCATTTTGTTAAGCTCAAAAACACTGAAAAAATGTTAGATAAAAACTGCTGGTAATAGTGTTTTTAGTAGCATTTAGAATCGTTTAGGAATGTTAGCATTTTATTTGTGTTTTTTCAGTACATGTAGGAAAAACAAACAAACAAAAAAGCTCTTAGGAGCGCTTTAGTAGCATTTAGCAGCATTTAGTCTTTTTATCTGCTGGAAAAACTGCTCCTAGATGCTAATGTGCATGAACACATAGGATATTGATATATGAACACTATTTAGCTTCTAGGAGCAGAAAACAAATGCTAATAACAGCTAGCGTTAAGGTGGTGCCAAGATATATACTATATACAGTATATATATATATATATATATATATATATATATATATAAATATATAAAATACATATATGCACATGCTATATTGGGACACCTGCCTTTACACGCATGAACTTTAATGGAATTCAAGTCTTAGTCCGTAGGGTTCAATATTGAGTTGGCCCACCCTTTGCAGCTACAACAGCTTCAACTCTTCTGGGAAGGCTGTCCACAAGGTTAAGGAGTGTGTCTATGAGAATGTTTGACCATTCTTCCAGAAGCGCATTTGTGAGGTCAGGCACTGATGTCTAACAAGAAAGTCTGGCTTGCAGTCTCTGCTTTAATTCACCCCAAAGGTGTTCTATTGGGTTGAGGTCAGGACTCTGTGCAGGCCAGTCAAGTTCCTCCGCCCCAAACTTGCTCTTCCATGTCTTTATGGACCTTGCTTTGTGCACTGGTGTCCAGTCATGTTGGAACAGGAAGGGCCATCCCCAAACTGTTCCCACAAAGTTGGGATCATGTAATTGTCCAGAATGTCTTGGTGTGCTGACGCCTTAAGAGTTCCCTTTGCTGGAACTAAGGGTCCAAGCCCAACCCCTGAAAAACAACCTCACAACATAATCCCCCCTCCCCCCAAACTTTACACTTGGCACACTGCAGTCAAGCAAGTACCATTCTCCTGGCAACCACCAAACCCAGACATGTCCATTGTATTGCCAGGCAGAAAATTGTGATTGGTCACTCTAGAGAACATGCCTCCACTGCTCTAGAGTCCAGTGGCAGCATGCTTTACACCCCTGCATCTGACACTTTGCATTGCACTTGTAAGGCTTGAATGCAGCTGCTCATCCATAGAAACCCATTCCATTAAACTCGTTAGGCGCTGTTGTTGTGCTAATCTGAAGGCCACACAAAGTTTGGAGGTCTTTAGCTATTTACTCAGCAGACAGTTGGTGACTTCTGCACACTGTGCGCTTCAGCATGCGCTGACCCCACTATTCATTTTACATGGCCTACCACTTTGTGGCTGAGTTGCTGTTGTTCCCAGTTGCTTCCAATTTGTTATAATACCACTAACAGTTGACCGCGGAATATTTAGCAGCAAGGAAATTTCATGGATGGACTGATTGCACAGGTGGCATGCTATCACGGTACCACGTTTGAATTCACTGAGCTCCTGAGAGTGACCCATTCTTTCACAAATGTTTTTAGAAGCAGTATGCTTCCCTAGGTGCTTGATTTTATACACCTGTGGCCATGGAAGTGATTGGAATGCCTGAATCCAATGATTTGGAGGGGTGTCCCAATACCTTTGGCAATATAGTGTCTGTGTGTATGTGTATATATATATATATATATATATATATATATATATATATATATTCTTATACTGTATATATTCTTGGGGTAGACAGCTTTCAGTGGAGGGTGATTTTGTGTAGGTAGTGAGAGTCCAGCTCACAACAATCTTTAATGTATGTTCAGTATCAAATACATCATAAACAGCACTTCCAACATTTAAAGCGTATGTAAATGAAAGTCAAATAAAACCTAAACAAACACATCTGGTACTATCAGCATTTTACACTAGTTGCAGCGCTCAAAAAACATACCCATTTTTGTACTTTTATTCATGGCCATGCAATCACTTGGTCCTCCTCTTCTCCCTACAGCATGAAGACATGCAGAAGAACCTGGGTGGCCAATAGCCTCTGTCACTCCATCTGTGGGGAACTAAGTGGGTAGCTGTGGCAGCTGTAACTGGATGTCCTGAAGTTAGAATAGATGCAAACTGGACACAATAAGATGGGCATGTTTCAGTGCTATGCAGAGCCATACAAAGCAGTGTGCTGGAGCTTACAGGGGAGAGAACTGTATTGTTTACATACAATTCTCTCCCCCTATCGGGAATACTCGGCGATCACTGGGTGCTGGTGAGTAATCACTGACCAGGGCCTGGTGATTGTCAGCCAAGGCCTCCCTACCCGGAAATGCAAAATCACGCATATATATAAATGATTTTGTGCACCCCTGCTGTTCTGTAGCAGTATTAAATCTTTTCTGACTCTTCACAACAATAATCTATTTCTTTTAGGGAAATGTACCCTGGATCCAGATCCCCAGAACAATAGCTCTTACTTGTGGGGTTAATATACTAAAAGCAAACAGACTGTTCAATTTGAAAGTTTAGTTTATAGTGTAAAGCTCTGCTGCCTTCCTTCATTCAATATTCAAGCAAAAATACCTTTTTCTAATTTTTTATTTTCTTTGCATATGGTTCTTTGGAAAGTGAACTTTTACCACATTCACTATGCTAAAAGAAAATGATCTTGCAAACTGAACAGCCTATTTGCCTTGAGTAAAAAGAACTCCAATGTCTCTTTGCAGAACAACATGCTTTGGCTTTCACTATGGTTTACAAGAATCCTGTGAAGGCATCTACGTCTTTTGCCAAGAATAACAGTCACAGTACTGGCATAACGACATAACTGTTCTTTATTATTCCATTTTCCCTTGAACACAGTGCACCCTTTCCTGCTATTTTATATATACGGTATATATCCTCATTGAAACTACAAAATACAACATACTCAGTGGTTGCAAAGCTTCATTTAAAAAACAAAAATGTCATACTTACCTGATCTGTGCAATGGTGAAATGGACCTCTTCTTGGGTCCCCCACTGGCGCTCCTGGCACCTCCCTCCTGCTGAGTGCCCCAAAACAGGCTGCTTGCTCTGGGGGCGTTCACGCATGCTGACTTACAAGTCAGCCCCATATGTCCATACAAAGCATTACTCAGGCTTGCCCCTCGATCCTACCTAACTGGCTGTGATTGACAGCAGCAAGAGCCAATTGTTCCTTTTGTTGTGTCTCAGCTAATGAGGAGAGAGAGACTTGGGAAAGCCGAGGCTCTCATGCACATTGCTGGATTGTGATCAGGTTCAGGAAAGTATGGGGGGGGCTGTGGGGGGAGCCGCACACTGATGGTTTTTTTAAAAAAAACCTTAAGCCTTTAGAACCACTTTAAGTTATTTCGAATAAAGATGTTAGTATTTAGGAAAATGTGAGATACTGAAGGAAATTAAATTAGCTTAGTAATCACCCCAGAAGTTCAGTAAAGTCTGGAGTTTAGGTAAAAGGGAACATGAGTGTTATGGGGGTAAATAGAACTTTTGCCAGTACCTATCATTTCAATTATTATTTAATGCAGAACTCCAGCAAAAAATAACAAGAAAAAGGATAGTAGACTATTAAAAGCAAAAATTAAAAACATATTTTGTTGCTATATTCAACTTTAATCCAGAACTGCCCCTTATCCACACACTCCTCTGACCAGACTAGTTGCGTTGTCTAGTTGTGAAAGTCTAATGGTCAGCATCATTCAACTTAGTCCATCTATGCCTAGGTTGTTATGGACCTGCCCCAGGATATGGCAGGAAGAAAGAAAGAAGAGATGCAGTACAGTGATGAGCTCATCTTTTTGCCGCTCTTCTCTTCTGTCTTTCTGTTAACATGCTCTTTGTTGGCGCATGAACTTATTTGCTCTTTGAGCTGCTTCTTCCTTATATACTCCAGCCCTGTTGTTGAGGGCCTGCAAGATACCAATTCAAATTCAAAGATACATACATTGCTTTTATTTCCAAAAATATATTTAATGGTGCATTAATTATTACAGCACTGCATTATTGATTGTTTTTATATCTGTCTATAACTCAACTTCTGGTATAATCTTTTATAAGTGCACTATTGAAAGGTGCACTATAAGCATGATGCACAAAATGACAGAAGTGACCAATTATCTTAACAGAAGGCAGATTGTGGAATTTAACAAGTTAAAAGGCAACATGACAGCTGCTTATTTGCTATGTGTTACAACATAGGAACAGCCCTTTATCATACTGCATAAGCCATAATATAAGTTTTAATAGACATACTTATTTATGTGCTACAGTATATTATATTGCAATGTGAAACACATTGTTAAAAGTAAAGATATCACTGATCGTTTCTGACATTTCTTTTTCTAATGTATATTTTTCAGTTTCAAAAATCACTATCCTGTTTGTCAAGTAATGGTGGTTAATTCAAATAAAATTGCATGTTTCTTGCAGAAAGAAAAAGTCCTGCTACTTAAAGACACATAAGACCACTGCAATGCAGAGTTAGATCTTCCTGTGTCTATGAAATATATTCCATCAATATTGTTGACTTTAAATGTCACTAATGTGTCTCTTCAAAAGATGTAAGTTTTTCTTCACAAAGTATAGCTAATACTTTAATAAAAGGGCAGAGCTGGATGAACTTTAATAGAATTCTGTCTATGATGTTTCATGAAGTTGTAAGAAGTGAATTAATTGATTGTAATAAAAACTCTCAAATAAATGTGAATGAGAAGGTTCTGTGAGTTGAACTGAGGGATAGTTTGTCACTGTATATTACAAGATTCTTTAACACAGAGATGATACTACAAAATAGGCACTGTTGCTAGACTTCAGGTGAAGTTAACTCCATCCATATTTAGCCTTAAATTTAAATGTAACACTACTCCCTTAGGAGTCACTGCTGCACAGCCAGGCAACATGCATTTCCTTTACACAGACTTGCATCCAGGAGACAGTACCAGTCTTTTAGCTTTGTTTTGAAGTTTTATTAGGGGATTAAACTTGGATGGGGTAAGGGAAGTATGCGATGCCCAAAGAGAATGGCAACTGAGGACAGCCTCCATGGAAGTAAATACAAATCTCTACAGACAGCAAAAATTCTCTTTTGGAGAGGTAGTCAGCATCTCCTAAATTACTACCCCAGACCCTAGATAAATCCTGTCTTCATCCTGGGCATGGGATGCAGTGCCTGCCACTGCAGTGTGAAACTGTCCTGGGTAACAGCTAATCCAGTTTCTTACCATAGTGTTGCTTTCCCTTACCGGCCCTGGGGATGTAGGTCTACTCACTCGGTCTTTCTCTTATGCTTCTATTGCATCAGTGGCTGCTCTCAGGCCTTTCTTTGGGCCACTCCTTCTATGCTGAATAGGTGGTCCTCGCTCTGAGAGCCAGTGGAGTCCTGAGCTTTCCTCCTTCTAAGTCTCCTGCCTGTAGATGAGCCCCTCTTCATCTGGGCCCCTCCCAGGCTCCTGCTCTCCAGTGTCTCACTTCCTCTCAGTCTTCCACCCAAAATCTCCTGCTGCTGAGCAGGCTTTGTCACTTTTAAGGGCTGCCCTAACCCCATGCCATTCCTCCTGTTGGGGATTGGCCAGATCAGCCCCTCCTTACCTCTGCCCACTGCTTCTAGAACTTTCTCCAAAGTTCCAGTGCAGGGGGAAGTTTCAGAGAGCTGGTTTGCAGAGCCTCTTAGCCCTGACCCAAATTTGACCTCCCTCTGACTATTACACAGGCTGGTACTCATCCTCTAACAAATTTGAATCTAGCTCCCCCTAGCTACCTAGGAGGGTGCTACATAAAAATGGATTGTATGCCATTTAAACATATAAAAGGTAATTGGGATGGATAAATGTACAGTACAAGCATGGTATTTGTCCAGAATATATGATTGTATACATCTTCAGACTACATGCCTCTATGTCCACAAACCTTTAACCAACAAATATGATACTACATTGAACATAAGAAGGCTCTGAGATCACTGCTTTTCATTAAAATACTATCAGATGTTAGATGTCATAAACATTTTCTAAACACAAGGGTATGACTGTAAGATGTACATAAAAATAATGCCATGTTGTGAAGTGCCTGAGAAGTTCAACACCGGTGAAGGTTGGGAGTCTTGTGTCCCGAAAAATGCTAAATCTGTTTCTGATCAAGTTAAAGTGTATATTTGTTGCCTGTGTCCCCACTGGGGTGATTTACTATCTTTATTTGTCCTAGTAACCACTGTCACCAGAAATAAAAGTAAGGGAAAATCCAAACATTTGAGTCATCTTTGGAACTGGAATAAAGGGGAAGTACTGTATGTAGTAGGGACAACTGTGACGGAAGCTCTCACTTTGGAGACATTCCTCTCACTGCCTGCTGTGTTTATGAGACAGGATGTAAAGGGATATCACATCAACTGGACATAGACCAAAAGAAAATATAAAAACCTAACTCAATCCAAAACGAATAAAAAAGTATTGCTTTAGTTTTAGTATTTTAATGTTTCACATAATCAAGGCCTGGAAAAAATTGCCCACCAAGCCCAGTTGTATTTGTCCTCTAGAGTTTTTCTTTCCTATTAATTATAATCCCACCGAAACATACTATCCTTGTGCTTTGCACAGTTAACATTTTAAAATGAGTATTTTGAGGTCCATGTGTAAGTTGGGGAGTGCCTGCTCCTGGAGGATCCCCTTTAAGTGGAATCTAGTACAAGCAAAGGACAGACTGATACCAGGGTAAAAATAAATATTCTTTAGGACTAATAAAATTAGTTCTGGCACATGGATATGTCCAACTTTGCATGTACTGGAATTATGTATTATTTTGGCTTTGCACAATACTGTTAATTAGAAAAATTAGTATTTAGAATAAAGTGCTGTATGTTCTGACTGTCATGTTTTTCTTTTCCTCCCTAAACAAAACTTTTGAACTACATGAATCAGCAATCTATCATTTTTAATAAGTGGTTACTGGATTTTGGTCTAGTTTAAATTTCACATTAAGCAAAACAGAATACTGGCACTGATCACTACACCAGCTCTACAGATTGCTGAGTTACATGAGAAATCACTTTATATTGTACAGAGGTCAGAGATTCTGAGTAATTGCTAAAAAAGTGGGCTGTCAATGTGTGACTTTTTGATGTCCTTCTTGGAATAATGTATAACAATTAAAGCTTATGCCTGCTGTACAACACATTTTATTGCCAATATGGCATGGGTATGAATACTGGAAAAATTACTGACTTTTGTAAGAAGATAAAGTTCATTTTCATCTCTATGGTGTCCCTTCATCATTTTAATATATTCTTGTGTGATTATAATTCATTCAATAGTAATATCCTCAAAATAGAACTGTCATCTACAAACATCTTAAAGGACCACATTCACCAGAAATAAAAAATTTTGTATTCTGGTAACTATATGGGATTATTAAAATAAATAATGATAACATTCAGAGCATTACTTGCTTTTTTATTTCACATACTTTTGTTTATATTTCTCTCCATATTTACATGCAGTTTGTGTTGTCCAGCAAAAGTGACAGTGACAGGGGTCAGGACAAACTATAACACTTCTAGATGTGCTTTCAACAGCCTTCTTTTATTCAGAGGGTTGTAATCATAAAAAAAAACTTGCTGCTTTAGCTAAGGCACTTAAAAAATATACAGAAAATTATCATTACATATTTTATTAACCCAATATATTTATTAGAATATAGTTTTTTAATAATATATTATACAATAAAAATGCATATATATGCTAAATGTCATCATATATAGTAACTGCATAAAGTTGCAATTCAGAATAAAATATTTCGCTAAATTCTAATAGAATTTAGGGGGAACCTGTTATTTGCTAGCTTATCATACCGTTAAACCACTGTACTTCCTTACATCCATTAATTTTCAGCTTCTATCAGACACTGACATAGCAGTTGGATGATTTTTTTTACTGTCTTGTGGAATTAAAAAATAGACTAAAAAGAAGATAATTTAAAAAGGGGAATGCAAAAAATATTGTAAACAGATCAATACAAATAAAAAAGACCATGAAAGAATATATTTTCCAATCAATAAGAAGTGCAGTTGTAGTCCTTTTGAAAAGTCAGCTCCAAAAGCAAACCACTAGCTAATAGTGACATTACAGGTACTCAAGTTACAGCAAGTGCCCTGATCCAAATATTTCCAGGGATCTCATGGCCAAAAGCAAGTTAGCTTTAGAATGAAGGTGCAGTCCAAAAATATAAAACAGGAACCAAATAATAATCTTGTAGATGGCACCACTGGACCCTCAATGTCAGTACTAGAACTGCTGAAGTCAATAGTGTCCAGTGATTCTTCTCACAGTATCAAATCCAATATTAGCTCAGACTCCAGCACTACCAACATTTTTTATATTATCCTTTTCTGAAGCAGACTGCAGAGTATAACAACAACTTCAGTCAGCTGTCCCTTGTATTAAGAATATATGTGACATTCTGTATTTATAATAATGTAATGCAATAATGTTGAAAATGAAAGGTCTTGGCTAAATACAGATACAATGTTTCCTATCAGACCTGAAGGCTTGATAGTTCTTGCTAAAAAATCTGGCATTCAGAGACTTTGCAGACTTTGCATTTGGTCCGTTACTGTACAGATTATTTCTCTCTTGGCCTTAGAAGTCTGTTTATGTGGGCTGTTAACTTTACCGCAACTCCCAGGGCTGTTTTTCTAGTTCAAACCTTTCTTACAGTGTCCACACCTTTACTGCAAGATGATATATTGACAGATAACTTAAACAGTAAATATTTTTATTAAGTGTATTAAACATATTCTTTATTTTTCATCTTATTTGCAAGGGTATGTGAATGTTCTGGGCAAAATAATAAAGGGGAGTGTATATATACAAAAATACCATTTTATGTGGTTTTCATCAAATCTATATTTTGTCTTAAAGTAGATACATGCCTCAAGCACTCAGAATGACACAGTGCAAGAATTATATGTCAGTTGCACTGTCATATTTATTTACTTTGATCAAAGATATAATTTTTATTTTATTTTTACACCTCCCCCAGATGATGCCCAGAAGGCAAATGACAGAACGTTCGTTTTGGTTATAGTTTCAAACATATATGATGGTTATTGATATTCTAGGTCTTTGGACAATCTGTCTAATCATGAAGCAGTGATATAAAAAATAATACTAATATAGATGTTTAACCATTAATAATGAATGTGAATTACCAAATCATGACACTCAGAGAAAATGCAGTCACTGCTGAGTTACATTTGACTTACATTTGACTTGACAGGTAAGCATATAGCATAGGAAATGTAACCACTCTGAAAATGCTTTTCACCTTTAGCAATCATCTTCCACCTTAAGGTTTGTACATACAAGCACTCAAATGCCCCCAGATCTTACACCTAGAAATATACCATTAGGTGAGACAAATCTGAAACCAGCTGAAAACAAAATCCAAATTACAATAAGGACAAGTAAAATCCAAATAGCATTGAGTGGTGAAACAAGGTCAGATTATGTAGCAAGAATCATAGACCAAAATGAAGCAAAGGTTAATAACAAGTATGCAATCCAATACAGTATACCTACATAGTCATGATCATCTCTATCATGAACAATCTGAAAGTGAATGGAATCCTTAAAGTCACATTTAAATAATTATAGTAAGTAGAGTTCAATGGCAAAAGAGATTCTGTATATATCTTCTGAAGTTAAATATCTTTCCATGCCTGCTGTTTTTTATGCATGTGGTGAATGAGCAGTTTAGTACACAATCCTGGTATCTGTAAGTGGTTGGGAATACTGTCAAGTGCTGGGATGAACTTATGCCAGCCCTGAACAGCTAATAGAGAAGATGGAAGATTCCAGGCCTGGAAAAAGAACAGGAAAAGATGTCAGGGTGGTGGCAGAGTGATAAGGGGAAGCCCTGTGCCCAAGCTTTAAACAGGAACATGGCTGCCATTGAAAATCCTTGCAGGCACATAATCACAGCCACATTCTGATATCAACTGTTCAGGCCACCACAGAAAAAAAAAATAGAAACTCCTAAACTATAAAGAGACCTCTGGTTTTCTATTAGCCTTTGCAAAATATAGTCACACATGTCCAGTGGTGCACAGATGGCTGTAATATAAGCTAAAACCTATTACAATTAGTGCATTTTGAAGCTTAACAGTACATCCTCTAACCACACAAGGGGAACTATGGTAAAGGTAAATGTAGGAGTCTTTATAACAAGCTCCATGGTTTCTGTGTGCTTATAAAACTGAAAACTCCTCAGTGACTAAGCAATGCTCGGAGTATATGTGACTAGTCATAGTGCTTCTCAATCATACTCATTATCATCCTCAGTGCCTCCAAAAGTATATTTCTTTACTTCTCAAGAAGTCATTAAATATGATTGACTAACTATTAGTGCTGGCTGTCACTAACTCTTACTTATTCTCATTTCATCTAGTGGCTCAGAGTTGGTGACATGATTACTTGCAACACAAAAGCTGGCCATAGATACACAGAAATTTGAATGGAAATTCTTAAGAAAAGAATGTTCTAAGAATGTTTGTTCATTTTACTAATTGTTAATGGATCAAATCTACATTTGTTTTTGACCTCAGTGACAAGAAAATTCAAAGGAGCAGGATGGGCATTTTTACAACGTATGTTCCAAAAACAAATGTTAAAAGCATATTAAATATTTATTGAGCTTACTCAATATTTTGGTTAGGGATTTATTACTATGCTGTAAATAGCCTGAATAGCCCATGCAATTGAATCCCAGGGTGTTCAGGTCCACACATACTGAAGAATGAGTCAGATGAGGAATATGGCATCTCCCACTGCAGAGACACTATGGAGTTTATTTCCTAAAGCTGAAGAGTGCAAAAATCAGGTTCACTTCTGCATAGAAACCAATCAGCTTCCAGATTTTATTGCCAAAACTTAATTGAACTAGCTGAGGTTAAGATTTCTATGCGGAAGTGAGCCTGATTTTGCACTCTTTGTCTCAATTTAAAAACCATACAGGGGTTTATTAACTAAAGGCAATCGCCAATCGAAAAAGTTATTTCTGGACATCCTTTTAACTTTGAGTTGTATAGCAATATTCTGTCATCTAACTGTACTCCTGTGTTGTTATTCTGTCACATGTGCATCCAATTGAGACTAAGGAAGTATTTACTAAACTGGAGCAGACAGAATCTGGAGTAGCTGTACTTAGAATCAACTTCTAACTTCAGCTCAGGGCTGTGGATAAGGGGGTACCACCAATCCTCCTGTATGGGGCCCAGGCAAGCAGGGGAGGGGCCCAGGCAGCTGGGTGAATCAGATGAGGGCAGGGAGGGTGATCGGCATGGCGGGGGGGCAGTTACTGGAAGGGATCCCCTGTATGGCTCTTTCTGCAGCAGCTGAAAGCTGGCTTCTTCTCTTCTCCCTACCACTGGCTTTCAGCTGCTGTAGAGGGGGCCATACAGGAGATCTATTCCAATAATTGCCCCCCTACCACACCCATCACCCTCCCTATGCATGATACATTTTCTTCTGTTGCCCAGGCCCTCCTGTGTACTCCCACAGTGCTGCTGACTTCCCTCCTCTCATTTTTTACTGACATCCACAAGCACACAATAAAACCATTCAGGATGGAGAGTGGAAGGGGAAGGGTCCGATAATCATGTCATATTTACCAGTCCATTTCTTTCCTGAATGTACACAATAAGTGATCAATCCTGATCTCTCATTGTGTTCATTCATAACTGAAGCACAGTAAAACTTTTTTTTTGGGGAGGTGTCTGTCAGGCTGGCTGTTTGGGGGCCCATGGTATCTAACAGCAGCCCTGCTTCAGCTTGTTCAGTTAACCTTTAAAAAAAAAGCTAGAAGATGACTGGTTGCCATGCACAGCTTCTTCAGAATCTGACTGCTCCAGTGATAGTGAATTCCCCTTTAGATGTTGCCTTTTAAACACGCTTTACACAGGTATGGTCCACTGGTCACTATCAGGAAACTTGTCTACAGCAATGGCTGCATGGCCTTTCTTAAGAGTATGTGGACAAGAGCTAGTTACAAAGAGGCTGCTAGACACCAGCAGCATTAATATCCTAAAAAGCATAAAAAAATATTCAAACAAGTATTTCATTGAAATAAAAGCAATTATTTATGTGGCAAAGCTCTAAGCAAACCAAGTGTCTTTCAGTCAGGGTTTATGTTTAGTACAATATATTTTATACAGTTTACAAGTAATCATACATAAACATTGTAACATGCTAAACAAACTAAAAATGTAAAAGTAAAAAGTGATGCTCCCTAACCATGTTGTGCTTTTGTTTTCTTCATATCATTTTAACATAAAAAAAAGGTGTTCTATTTCACATATATAACCCCAAAGTGTAAAAAAATATTCTTGCAATGCCAGAAGCTTATAATATTCAGTGTATGCTGAAGTAAACAAAAACATGCATAATTATTATTGTTGCTTACAAAAGATATCTTTAAAATAGTTTTTGATGTTGAAAGCTTATATAACTGTGTTTAATGCAATGAATGTTAAGTTGCAGAGACACATGCAATGTCCAACAGACTCTCCACTAAAAATTGCAAACCATGTTGTTGGCCATATAATGATGCCTATCTTTTGAAATGTAGTACTTATTTTTCGGTCATGCCAATAACTTTCTCAACCTCAGTATCTGAAAGGAGGAATGCTAGCACGTGACCAGGATAGCAAGTCAACATTCTTTGGATCAAATAATTCCACTGACTCCTGATATCCAGTTTGCGGGGTTATGGTGGGATTAGCAGAAGAGGAGGAAGTGAAAGATTAGGGTGGATTAGAAGTACTTGCAGACTGCTCTGTGTCCAAGAAGATGAGCCACTTAACTACCTCCCATGCATGCTATGGCTGTATAGCATTGTCAGCCTAAAACAGAAGTGCTCTACTTTCAGATGGTGCGGTCCCACTACTGTTTTGTCCTGTAGAACCTGCTCACTTCCACTACCTCCATATGTAGAACCTCTGCCTCTCTGTTTAGACCGATCTGACATTTTTTGTAATACATGGGATTGTCTAAATTTACGTTATCTATGGCACTAGGAGTATAAGGATGAGGTTCCTTGGTGCACTATGACATGCTGAAAACAAGCAGCAGCCTTGCCTTTACAGTAAAAGCAACAAATGTATTCTAGCAGACAATTATGTAAAATGAAATGTTGTACTAGGATCACACCAAATAGGACACTCCTAACAAGAACTCCAGCATAGTCATGGTAAGAACATGATGGCAATGGATAATGCACATATTTTGCAGCCGCCAATAGTCTGTGGGTCAGGGGCAGACCGTGAGAACAAAAACGAAGAAAAAGGGAAGTGCAGACTCTAGCTCAGTCAATCTCTTTATTAGTAGTGAAAAAAAAATAAATCATCAAACTCACATTTAGTGGTTAATGAAAAAGGTATGTCAGCAAGGACAAAATCCAATGGGATGGGATCATCCTCAGTGTGGATTGGAGTCCCATGTGCAGTTGAGCAGTCTAAGGATATAAAAGAGCCAGAGCTCCCATGCCTCTCAGTTTCCTCTTTTTCACAGGGGAAAGCAGAATGTGGGGGGGAACCGGCTACTTGTGGCTATAGGCAAACAGAAGCAGCTATCAGGAGAGGAGAGATAGCTGAAAACCTCAGTCGGTAGCATAGCATACTCTTAGGGTTCTTAGCCAGTAAAGTAATGGGGGCCAGATGACGTTGCTAAATATGCAGCTGGTGCAGCACTTACGTCTACCTTTACAACCATTTACGAGACAGATGCTGTGATATGTACTGTCATATGTAGTCAGGGTAAAAATAAGCAAAATGTTATTAGTTTGGACTTACGTCTACTAACACCAACTAACTTGCATTCGGACCAAACCTTGATATCATCTCTGCTTGGCACATGCAGTGTTTTGATCCTTCTGTCTCCTGCATCGAAGAGTAAACAGTCAGGTCCCACCTTCAAAAAGATTTTCCAACAGACTGGCAATTCTTTTTGTGAAATAATGCTGGGGGCACTTATTATCATGCTCTAGGGAGTTTATACAAGGTCTGATAATTGCAAATTATTCTTTAAATTATAACATTGCTTGTAAATATCAAGCTGTATGTGATCATCCTAACATATATTTCTATAAAAAATTCTAGCCACACCTTAAATACTTGTTCACTTAATCTAATCTTGTGTCTTTTACCTTTACACTAAGAGGGATGGCAGCATGTGTTACATAGTGCACCAATTCTGCACTTCAACAGGAAATGGGCTGTTGCTTTCATTACCCACCAGGAGATGTGCATTGCTTTGGATCAACTTGGACAGATAGACAAACCTAATGGAAAACGTAATTTCAATGTAAATGTCTTACAGTTGGTGCACAAAATAGAATTAGTTTTCCACCAGGTGAAATAGTAATGGGCTGCCTGGCGGTGACTTTTCTCATCTGTCTGGAAATAAAATCAAGAGAGAAGGTGTGACAGATGCAGAATTATAGCAGGTCAGCAGCAGCAGCTTTCTGCTGTCCACATCAATAGATGGAAAGGGAGTCACATTGCAGATTGAGTTTTAATTTACAGACAATCTTACTTACGCCATAAATTGGATTGGAAGACAGAGACACAAGCACAAGCACGCACATGTAACACACATGTTTTGTAAAGTGATGACTTTAGCAGTTTATTCAGAAAGAAAAATGATGCCTGATCACTCAAAATTACATACACTACACTAGAGCGGGGAGCAGAGGAAAAAAAAACCCTGTGAGGTTTTATTGGTGTTTGCATTCCCACTAGGGAAATTATCCCTTTCCATTTGTCCTAGTAACCACTGTCATATTAACAGGAAGTGATGATAAATCTAAAATAGAGTAAAAATCTTCCAATGGGGACAAATTTTTAAAAACGACTTTGATTGAATTGATTTCTTCTCACTGTTTTGTTGTATTTTCATGGCAGAAAGGGAAATGCCTCCAGTGGGACAAAACCAGCTTAAAACAAATAAAATAAAATGAAAAAAATTATTTAATTATCTCCTACTGTAGGCAAATAAAAACATATCTAGGTCTTAGATCATTACACTTCAAATACAAGGGTAAAAATAAAAGAAAATACATAAGCTCTATGAATTACTAGTGCACCTTTTAGGATATATCTTGGGAGTGGAACAGGCAAAGTACCAAGGTAGTATATTTTAATTCTCTGATCTCTAATCGCTAACATGGGTAAAGCTATACTATACAACTTTCATTGGTTGATGTGCAACTGTTTGTGTGATGATTTAGAGCAGTTTAGAATGTTGGACAGCTGCAGACAAAGCCCCAGCATCCTCAACTTATCATCATCACTTTGCACAAACATCAGAAGACAAAACATCTCAACCTCTGAAATGGCTCTCTCTGTGCAAGTCCTGCTGTGTAACATATCATAATACTAGCAATCATATCTGCCTTCTGTGTCAGTGAAGTGAGAAGTATTTCAGAAATGTCCAGGCACCAGAGATAAGAAAAAATGCTCCATCTACAGCACAGATAAATCTGATATACTGCACTCAAGAGAAAAAGATATACTACAATAAAATATGGCTGGATTTTTAAAAGACCACGCAAAAATGTTTAAAAAATAGTTAACTGAGCACCATTATGGGTTGTTTATTTTACTAAATTGTGAGATATTCTGTGAAAAGAAATTTCTTGTTCCAAAATATTCCTTCCAATACTTTCATTCTTTTCAACGCTATAACCTATAAAGAGGATATGGCTACAATGTGCTAAATATTTGTTGTGGCTTAAAGTGATACTGAACCTAAAAACATTTTTTATCTTATTGCATTGCTTGCATAAAGGTAAAAAAGTTCCTTGTGCTCCCCCTTCCCTGTGTAAATGGAAAGAGAGGGGAGAAGCGATCAGCGCTGTGCATGGCTGCATCTCTTCTTCCCTTGCTTCCTCTTCACACAGGGAATTGAACAGCAGCAGATGCCATTGGTTCTTGCTGCTGTCAATCAAGTGCAGTGAAGAGGAAGTGGGGGGTGGGGCTAAACCCTGCTATGTGTTTCTGTGGAGGGCTGCTCAGTAGACACACAGGTCTGAAGTGAGCATGCAGCTTTTTAATCCATAGCAGATGGCTTGCTGTGGGGACACACAAAGAAGAGGAGGAGCCAGGATCGCCGGTGGAGGACCCGAGAAGAGGAGAATCAGGGCTGCTCTGTGCAATACTACTGCACCGAGAAGGTGAGTATAACGGTGAGTATAACATGTTTGTTATTGTAATAAAATATAATTTCTGCCTTTAGTAACACTTTAAATGGAGCATGGGTAAATAGAACCTAAGCCTTCTCACAGTATAAACTGCACATTATTGCTCCAGTCCTTGTACCCACCCACAAAATATCCCTTACTTTTTTTATTATGAATAAAAGTCTCACCGCTTCATATAAACCTATAATTTTTTTAAAACTAAACAGAATATAGAGCTAACATTTTTTTCTAAGTCTAACATCATTTAAACAGATGGATATTACATGTCACCCAGCAACTGTTGAGACAATAAACACATTGGTCAAGAGCATGCAATGTATAGCACAGTTTACAGAATACAGTAGTTGCTAGTTGGAAGTTGGAATGCCTTCCTGGCCCATTTGATTTTTTTCACTTAGTTATTAAGTTAGCCAGGTATCCCAGGTGACACCAGGATAATATTTTGTCAATGATGTCAGCCATCATCACTGGGCAGCTTATGCCATTCAGCAACCAGCCTATATGTCATTCACAATGATAGTCTGTTGTGGGCAGGGTCATCTTGCATGGGTTCATGTCATTGGGTCATTAGAGTGTCATTCATTGTGACTAATGATGGATCTACTCTATATTTCTGTACTACGTGCGTGATAATAGTTTTATACAAATTTTTTAAAATAAACTTGTTTGTCAGTGGTGTCTGTGTGCTTATTTACATTGTATATTTATTTTGTGAATAAGTACCCCTTATTCATTCCCATAGGAGGAGTTAGATATCAGGGTGCCCCCTTATTTTCAAGGGGGCTTTAAGATTCTGGTAAGGCCAGAGATATGTGGAAGAGGTCTTTGTCCATATCAATATGGCAACAAAGTGCTTTGCCAGGGAGGGGGGTCCTGATAAGTATGTTTAAGGCATGTGGCTTGGTATAATTCAGGAGGGGAGACCACATGTTCACGGCCACCCCTTTTCTACCAGCCAGGTTACATGATTAGGTAAGGGTCTGGTATGACATTTGGGGGGAACTCACACTGATTTTTGAGAGTTGTGCTCATTAAAATCCATACCAAATCCTTATCCTGGATACGATTCTAGTATAGATGTTGAGGGAGATCCTCCCCGATTTTAGTTACAAACAGAACAATGCTGAACAGGCAATCTAGTTTAGCTACAATAGTTTTTTTCTTTCTATGTGTGACTTTTTGTATCATTCTACAGGTGTGCCATTTGTGCAAGTTTAAGGCATGCCTTAAGAATGTTATTTAAAGAAATGGAGTATTTTTAATGTTCTCTGTACACTTTAACCACTTGACCTCCAGAGGATTTACCCCCCTTAATGACCAGGCCTCTTTTTGCTACTCGGCGCTGCACTAATTCAACTGATAATTGCGCGGTCATGCAATGCTGCACCCAAACGAAATTTACGTCCTTTTTTTCACACAAATAGAGCTTTCTTTTGGTGTAATTTGATCACCTGTGTGCTTTTTATTTTTCACACTATAAACAAAAAAAGGCCAAAAATTTTGAAGAAAAACAATATTTTTTACTTTCAGCTATAAAAAATATATAGTAAACTCAAAGTTGGTTATAAATTTAGGCCAAAATGTATTCTGCTACATGTTTTTGGTAAAAAAAATCCCAATAAGGGTATATTGATTGCTTTGTGTGGAAGTTACAGTGTCTACAAACTATGGTATAGATCAGCAATGGGCAAACTACGGCCCGCGGGCCATATACGGCCCGGCGGACCTTTTAATCCGGCCCGCGGAGCTAGGCTCCCGCTAGGCTCCTCTCACAGTGCGCCCTGAAGACCGGTGTAGCATGAAAATCTGTCTCCTATGAGGATCTGTCCCCCTCGACGTATCTGCGCATGTGCCGGAGATCGCCGATCGGCTGCTAATGCCTGAAACTGGCACATGCGTAGATACGTCGAGGGGGACAGATCCTCATAGGAGACAGATTTTCATGCTACACCGGAACGGCGCGGGAACACGGCGAGAGGAACGCGCGGAGCAAAGGTAAGTGAATTGACAGAGGGGGGACTTGGGGACTTAATATGGGGGATGAATTAATATGGGGGGGATGAATTACTATATGGGGGATGAATTACTATGGGGGATGAATTACTATGGGGGATTAATTACTATATGGGGGATTAATTACTATGGGGGATGAATTACTATATGGGGGATGAATTACTATGGGGATGAATTACTATATGGGGGATGAATTACTATATGGGGGGTGAATTACTATATGGGGGATGAATTAATATGGGGGTGATGAATTACTATATGGGGGATGAATTACTATGGGGGATGAATTACTATAGGGGGGGTGAATTACTATATGGGGGATGAATTACTATATGGGGGATGAATTACTATGGGGGATGAATTACTATATGGGGGATGAATTACTATATGGGGGATGAATTACTATGGGGGATGAATTACTATATGGGGGATGAATTACTATATGGGGGATGAATTACTAAATGGGGGATGAATTACTATGGGGGATGAATTACTATATGGGGGATGAATTACTATATGGGGGATGAATTACTATGGGGGATGAATTACTATGGGGGATGAATTACTATATGGGGGATGAATTACTATATGGGGGATTAATTACTATGCTTACTATGGGGGAATATTACTATACTTACTATGGATGACACATACACAACATTCATCTACTCTTGGTCCGGCCCCCGGGTCCAATATATGAACCCATTGCGGCCCTCAAGTCAAAACGTTTGCCCACCCCTGGTATAGATACTGCAATTTATGCCATTTTTCTGCTATACAGTGCTGCGCTAGTTTAACGGACAATTGCGCGGTCATGCAATACGGTACATAAATGAAATTTACATCCTTTTTTTCCCCACAAATTGAGCTTTCTTTTGGTGGTATTTGATTGCCTGTGCGGTTTTTATTTTTTGCGCTATAAAAAAAAGGCTGACAAAATCAAATTTAGTCATAAATTTGTGCCAAAATGCATTCTGCGACATGTCTTTTCTAAAAAAAAACCCAATACGTGTAAATTAATTGGTTTACGTGAAAGTTATAGCGTTTACAAATGGCGGGAAAGATACTGGGATTTTTAGGTTTTTTTTTATACTAATAATGGCGGCGATCAGCGAATTATGGCGGCGATCAGGGACTTATGGCAGCGACCAGCGACTTATGGCGGGACTGCGGCAAACATTCTGACATTGGGGGGGTACTGACTTGGGGTCACTGACATCCCCAAAAACACTAATACAGTGATCAGTGCAAAAAAAAAAAACACTGACACTGTACTAATGGCAATGGGGAGGAAGGGGTTAACTTTATTTTGCAGGGAAGGGTTATAGGAGTGAGGGGAGTGTTTTACTAGGGGGCAGGGGTGTGTGCTGGACGGGACAAGGCTGATCGAGAAAGAGAAACTGTTCTTTCTCGATCAGCTCATCCTCGAGCTGACAGGGAAGTGACAGACAGCACAGCTACTTCAGCTATGCTGTCTGTCACTGTTTCCGCCGATCGCTGGGAGATAGCCGCTAAGGACCGGCTGTGACCCGACGACTCACATCTGCGGACAGATAGGGTGGCGCACCTCGTGCGCGCCCCCTATTTGTTTACAAAACACACATTTTAAAACATGGTTTTGCCTGCCAGTGCCGCCCTGCCGCCGTATATCTACAGTTGCAGGGCGGCAAGTGGTTAATAGAGTTCAGGCACTGTGTTGGGGGGGGTTGTAGATTTTATTTATTTATTTGGCAAACCTCCAGCAAACCAAAGTTTGCTTGCTTCACTAATTGTTTTTGGTGATCAGTGGGATCACCCATAATAATAATTAAATAATGAAAAGGTGGCAATAGTAAGAGGAAGGTAGGACTCAATTGACAGTTAAGGAAAGGTAAAGACAAGTAAGTTGCAATCTGTTACATTGCATTCTCTTTATGTTGATTGTGCTGCACACCTAAAGATATTCTGAGATAGTTTTGCCTTTTATCATAATACTGGGACTGATGACGTAATTATCATAGTTGCAAGGTTTTTCCACTTAGCACCTTCAGTAACACTTTGGCATATGCACTGAATTTTCATCGTTTCCATCTCAGTATTTACAGAATAGTAACCTTTTTTCATATCCCAACAATGTATATATTGTTGTCCTGTTGTTTCACTATGAGGAAATATGTAGACAGCATTTTATTGACCAACCAATGTATTTTATACTGTCCTTAAATGTTTTTTATTGTACTGTTTTAATTTTACTTTGTTATATTTGTCTTTGCAGCAACACTCTATATTTCTCCCATGATTTTCACTATACTACCTTACCTTCCTCTCAGCTGACTGGAGCTCAAATATGGATTTTTTTTGGTGATAATAGATAAAGAGTGTTAGAAAAAAAATATATGCTGTATATTGTGACATTAAATATCCACATTGATTGTTATGTGATACTGGACTCTCTAGAGGCTGTGTTGTGAATACAATGTCAGTCAATCTGGAAGATTTCAGGTGACGTTTCATTTTGGGTTCTAGGGCCTAAGCCATGTTTTGACAGATATAGTTACTGTAAGCTAAATCAAGATGAAAACAGCTTTTTTTTTTAAATAAGATTTATTATTTAGGATAATCTAAAACACAATACTTAGATTTATAATATGTATATGTATAAGCCAAATAGTCTCTGGTTTCCTCTGTAAATATTGTTCTATACAGCAATGTGTTAGATTCACATTTGTGTTGGGGAGTGGAAGTTGAAGAATTTTTGTGTGCGGATCCACTGGTTTCAGAATTTTCCAGGTTGCTAATCCAGAGCTGGTATGCTATAAAACTTGCCATTGAAGAAATAGTGGCACCTTTTTGTCATAGTTTACTCAACGCAGCAGTGTATTCTTGGGCCAATCCAAATGACTTAACGATTGGCAAAGGGACAATTAATAACAAAATGGCAAATGCAACTATAGATTCAATGCTATTCTATTTCAGACACAGAGATAGTAGAGGAGACAAGGCTATTTCTGATAAAACTTTTTTTTACTTTTTGATCAATCACATATCCATACTTGTCTACAGAATTTTACAAGAATTGGTGATTTTTTTTCTAAAATATTTTCCTTACCAAGAATAAGGCTATATTACGTTCATGTACAAAATGGAACATCCATTTTTGCATACTTGTTGCTAATCAGGGATTTTAAGTATTGAAGCAAGAGTTGAATTATAGTCAGCAGCGGGCCTGTTATGAGCAGTTATGAGGGAGGAATCATTAATGACAGCATTTGTTTTTTTTTTTCTCATGAATAACTCTAATCCTAAAGTGACCAAGGTAGTTGACAAATGGCACCTACTAGTGTTCAGTCAGCTGTTCAACTCCCCAATAGCCTTAAAATCTGGAGATTTCTATATGCAAATATCAGCTTCATTCCTGAAGTTGGTTATTGGTCCTGCCTTCTCCCACCGACTGTGGCTATATACCACAATAGTCCAATACTGAGGTACGTCAGGTGGGAAGGGTGACACAACATTCAGGCTTTAGGAATGAAGTCAGCATTTGCATAACAGAAAGTTCTAAAATTCTGAAATGATCATGGCATGCTCAAGCATGTATTCAACCTATATGCACCCCTTAGTTCATCATACAGTATATTGACTTTAGAGCAGTGCTGCACAAGAAACATTGGTATATAGAGTGCTGTACAACCAATACTAAGCCCAGAAGACACTTGTTTTTCCACAGGACCTGTCTAAGTACCGCATTATAATATAACTGTTAATAAGGTTAATGGAACTAATCTCTTTGCACATTGTAAAAGAGAAAAAAAGATTTCAACATTTAAACATCAAGAGGGCGTAACATAGTCTCGTTTGTGTATAACACACTTCTAATTTCTTTTTTACAAGACTCTTCAGAATGTCTTAATGGTTTCTATGGGAAACACAGAAACAGCACATATTACAAGTGATATCCCGTTGTGTTGGCAGGTGTGGGCAACATCAAATGAATTTATTACACTCTGTGTTAACAATGAAAATTATAGTAAAACTGGATGAAAGTGTTCTACATCCAGCTAATTTGAAGCTACCTTATGAGACAATAACAAGCTCCTAACAGGTTTTTCTTTTCTTTCTTTAATTCTAATTACACTTAATGTTCCTTGTCGCATTTGATTTCATGGTAATTATATTTCAAAACTTTTGCAATTAGGGTGCAGTTAATATTGTGGAATATTGCAATTATTTTTCATTGTGACACCTCCATTGAAAATTGGTGGCAAAAGTGGTGGCGTAATGATCACATTGTTCGTCTAAATCAAAAATGTAGCAATACAGCAACTGAACCAATTACCCATTTCTATTTATAATTACGGACTGTCATGTCCTATGCCAAAAGCTATAGGCATTTCCAAAACACAGGTATTTAGCACTATAATTGTAGCCTAATTACATTATAAGGGGCACTGTTAATATGCCCCATTTTATTATGTCTTTTAATTATACCATTTCAGTGCTTAAGATGGCTAGCACTTTACTCTTCTTATACACACTAAATTATTAGCATATAACAGCAAAATGCAACAATATTAGCATACATTCTTTTTTATTGTAATGGAAACCTAATATTACCATTAGGTTTAATGGTTTGAAAAAGAAATGATCATACTGACATTTTTTCTGACCTATAAAGGAAAAAAGAGAACAGGAGCTTTACTGATCATTCCTTTCCTTTAAGGTATTGAACAATTCCACACTGTAGTCATGAGAAAAAAAGGGGTTTGGTGAGGGTAATGGGTTCAAAATCAACCACAAAACACTTATTATTACAGGAGTTATGAGACATATAAGTGATGGATCCAGTTAGATTAAAAAGGAAACAGGTGAACTGAACAGGGATGGCTTGGCATGGGACTTAAAAAATGACAGATTGATGGAAAGAGCAAATGAAAGTGACTAATACAGCCGATTGCTGCTGAATGGACACATTTTTTAAATTTCGTGGTTGTGAGGACCTTGCCTCTCTCTCTCACTTCTACAGATTCCTATTGGCCAAAGAGGAAACACATCATAGTAATGGGCCAATACAAATGAGGGAGGTAGGAGGGTTAAAGGAGGGAATGGCAAGCACCAACAGTTTCCAGAACCGTGCTTTTTATTTTCAAAACAGCCTTGTAGTCGTGCATAGCAAGGGGAATGGGAACTGCTGCAGATATGCTAATACCTCTGTTCTCATCAATATTAATACAACTAAACTAAATGCACATGCAGTCATAAATAGTTTATTAAAGTGTAACCAACATGAAACCTGGCCTAGAATCTTTTCTATATATTAACAGGTCATATAATACTATATAAATCTACTACAAGTATGATATATCTAATCTCCCCAGAATTATTGTTAGTTATTATGTATTGGAATACCTCTCTGCACAATTCTCCAGTCTGCCATGAAGGTATATGGAAGTTTGACTCGGTCAAAGGGATGCCATCTATACCCTATTTTTTCTCCTTTGGTTATTTCTTTTACTATGCCTACACCTGCCCATGATTCCCATATCTCCTTCAGTGTATGCCTTCACAAGCTCATGATCTCTGTGTCTCCTTCAGTCATGTCATCTACAATTTCATTGTCTTCTCTGATCTCGTATGTCTCAGGCTCCAACTACACATCCTGGGAGCACAGTTGGTAGCTGTGCTTTTGGATTTGTCCTGCATTTTTTTAGGTTGCTTGGAGTCTTCAAATATGTCCATAGTAAAGCAATTTGCAAAAAAATCAAATTACTTGAGTAGTCATGGAGAGCTTGATATGAGGACCAGTGCTGGGACCTTTTGCCTGATATTAATATGGTCTTCTGATGTGTTAGTCTTCCTATATTACTATATTACTATATATATATATATATATATATATATATATATATATATATAAATTAAGTTACACGTAAAATATACTGCATCTTCCACAAAAGTCTGGATCATTTAAAATATGCTAATCAGCCTGCTCAGTTTATAGTAAAACGGTTATACATTTGCCCACAAGTAATGTCATATATAACTGAATACACAGGTTCAATCAACAGAGGAAAATTCAAGTCAAAAGCACAGATTCTGGATTGTTTTCTCTTCAGCATGTGTTATTTAACATTGCCAGTACTTGTTTCCAAAGTATAAATAAGAGCATTCAGTATTCAGTGCAGAAGGAACATGAAAAGTACAAAGAGGGAAGGAAAAGACAAGAGGTCAGGTACGGGCCAGCTAGCCAGACTCTAAATGCATTCTCAAAACTAAAAGGGCATTAGCCAAAAATGAACTTTGCATATATCATTAATAGCTTCAATGTACACAACCTAATAATCTCTGATGAAATTAAATAGCTGCAAGCTAATAAAACCTCATTTGAAAATTGATCTAGTACTTCCAGTATGTTTTGAAGTCATTAGTTGACAGTTTTTAAATCAAAAATATGCTGCATACATAAGCAAAAATACCATGTCAAGATAATTATTCCCGTATCACACTTTCCAAAGAAAATGCTTAGTATGTAACACAGAAAAATGAAAAACATAAGCTTATGCAAATAATCTTACATGTGTGTGTTTGTATGTATATAAATACAAATAGTATTGGAGAATGTGATTAATTGCTGTAAATAACAGCAACCCTTTACAGTATAAGTAGCCACAAGAGTCAACTATAACAGACAGTCGACTCCTGCTACTGCCATTTTGTGTGATATGAATTCTAACACCACCTTAGAATTGCTGCCCATTAGTACAGTGATTTAAAATACCCCCTGGCCAGCCTGGTGACAGCTGAGACTGCAGCACTATATTCAGTCATGTTCTGAGGTATCAAGGGACAGGTGGAGTCTATACCTGTGGCTGATGTGAACAGTTTGGGATTTTTTGCCATAAAACACTATGTAGACACTGTCAAACAGAAGTAAAGGCTTACAAAATTGAGTGCCTTTATCTATGTTGGAATATAGATTTGAAAAATAGATTACTTCCCAAAATACACAGCTTAATGGTAATCTTGCAACTATAACACATTCAATATAATCTTTACATCATGTGCTCACATTTTTCAGCCTATGGCATACATAGCGGAGACTGTTAGAAATGTCATGTAGTTACACGTACATCACACAGGCTGGAAGATATGTCAAACCACAGAGGACCAAGCTGGTATGATTTCATATTGTGAATGAATAAAGCTGCATTTTAATGGAAGAATACACATTCTTTTCAGCCCATTAAAGTCAAGAGAATGCTGATACTAAAAGTCAATGAGGCTGGTTTGAAATCAGGGAAACTTGCAGGAAATCAGAAATAATTGACATATCTACAGTGAGGTGCTTTAAAAACAGTGCAGGAAAAAAATCAAATGACACCCTGGGTCGAATGCAAATTAAAGTACACATTTATGTTATAAAGGTAAGTGCCACATTTTACATACTGAAATAACAGTGCAGCTGAAAATTATTAATGTTAACACACATTTTACAATATTCAATGTGACATATGCTTGGTTCTACATACAAGATGTTTTCTGCCTTAAAAGTGAGCACTATATAGACTACATTAACATACTTTACTGTATTTATGGTATAGGCTTCACATGTTAAAACTACATGTGTTAATCGAAAATGTAGATTTTATCCATCAAACTCAGTGAGCCACAGGCAAAAACAACACAAAGAGCCTAGGCTTCCTGTGAATAATGTTTTCTCCACTCATCCATATCAAGTGAAGATAACAGTCATTCCTCACTAATGTGTATTTCGTACACATGCACAGAAAATGATAAATTTATCCTGCTCAAGTGGATAATGTCTGTTTAAGAGGTCACTAGCTGCAGCCAAACATGATTTGAACAGTCAAGGGTGCTAGATGTCTGTGTAGCAATGAAAGGTATAGGGTAGTGATTAGATTTTGCTTAACTACTTCAACTATTATTCTTATTCTTTAGTTTAGAAAAGGTCTATTAATACAAGATAAGATGCAAATTCCGTTTGAAAAAAAAATGTATATATAACATGTATTGTATATATTACAGCTCTGCTTTAAACGGAAACCTGTATTGAAAGAGTTATAGAAGTGGCTGTTGTTGATCTCTCTTTTCAAAATGCTCCATACCTGGATGTCTTGCTGACTCAACAGCAGGGGCGGACTGACAACTCATGGGGCCCCCGGGCAATAGGGGATCATGGGACCCTTGTGTCCTTGCCCAAACTCAAAAAAGCCTATGAAAAAGGTACCAGGGGCATCTCATGGGGCTCCCTACTGACCCCGGGCCCTCGGGCAGTGCCTGAGTTTCCAAATGGTCAGTCCGCCCCTGCTCAATAGGTTTGATTTACTAAAGGAAAATACACTGTTCACTTTTCAGAAACAAAATTTGCACTTTTCAAGGGGAATTTTCCCCAGAGCTTAGTGATTGAGGTGAATTGCTGCTGACTTACGTCATCTAATCATCTGCAAACAAAAATTGTTTTCTTTCTCACTTTTCCCTTGCATGTGATTGGGTATTGTTTGCAAAGTGAAATTTCACTATATTTGCAAAGCTCTGGGGAAACTTCCCTTGCAAAGTGCTGCTTCCCCTTCAATGTCAATAGCCTAGTTGCCTTTAGTAAATTGACCCCAATGACCTCAATACATCCCAAGTTGCTGATCTAGAAAAAAATATGCAGATCAGGTGTTATAATTTCTAGTATAGAATGCACGCTCCAGGCCATTGATTTATGAAGGAATTAAAAATCCACTTTCCAGGCAGCTAGGAGATTGGGATTTTCAAATGAAGGCATTTGGCATTTTCATATAATGGCAGCTATTTCTCTCAGCACAACTTTCCTATAAAATAAGCTTTAATACAAAAGTAATAAACCAATGTCTAGTTCTGTTTTGCCAGTCTACTATGGAAGGCACGATACATACAGTAACTAAACATCTGTGCTATAATCTATGAATATACAACAAACACCGGTAAAATGTAAACAAAAAATGTAAAAATCATAAATATCATGCTGATGATCATCTGTTAGCAGTCAAAAACAGCACTGGTAACAGCAATGTTCATTTTGCCACACTCTGTAGTATTATTCACTACAAAAGTCCATAACAAACTATAAAACACACTTTAAATTATTGTATGTTTTTGGGGCTTTGTATGTACAAAGCCCATTATAAAAAAAATCTGTTTTGGACTTTTCTCATCGTCCTTGAAGTGTAGACATTTTAAAGTTGACAGACAAATGTCATGCAATATCCTCAGAATATCCAGAGGTGTCTTTGAAACTCTTGTTGTGGCACAGTAACTTAAAGCAGCGTTCCACCTGAAAAAACAAAAATAAAAGTCAGCAGCTACAAAAACCGTAGCTGCTGACTTGTAAAATACAGACACTTACCTGTCCCTTGGTCCAGTGGTGTCCTTACCACTGAATGGCCCCGTAGTCTCCCCCATAGTCTTATGGGACCTGTTACATGTCCCAGAAGACAATGGGGAGGGAGGGGGAGAGGATAACTTCAGCTCCGATCACCTAGGTGATCGCAGTGGAAGTGGGAGTGTGTACCTGTCAAGTTCGGGTATCCGCTCCCCAAAGGTGCCAATCCTTAATGGAGAGGGGGGACAAAGGCTGGGGCCATGTGGGAAACCTCCCTGCATCTATCCCATGCTGAGCAGAGAGTGGGCGTGTCGGGATCTATACCATGGAGGCATGGAGGAAGATACTCTGTATTTTCAGCTGTAGGAGAGGAAAGAAGGCAGTAGGGATTTGAAATCCCTGTGGCTTTCTCTCTTCTCCTTGCAGGGGTGACAGTTCGGGCTAGAAGGCTTTTTATTGGTCAGCACCATCTCATGGATGATGCTGACCAATCAGAAGCCATCTAGCTCATAGTGTCATCCCTGCAAGGAGAGGAGAGAAAGCCGTGGGATTTTGAAATCCCCAAACCTGTGAAGCAACTTTCTCTCCTCTCCTTGCAGGGATGACAGTATGGGCTAGATGGCTTTTGATTGTTTAGCACTGTCCATGTGACGGTGCTAACCAAGCAAAAGCCCTCTAGCCCAAACTGTCATCCCTGCAAGGAGAGGGGAAAAAACTGCAGGGATTTCAAATCTCCACCACTTTTTCTCCTACAGCTGAGAATATGGAGCTTCTGCCTCCATCTGCCACCAGGTGTATATCCCACACGCTCTTCTCTCCCACTCTCCACTTCAGGAAACTTCCCTGCACTGCTCCTGTGTGAACTCAGGCTATGACAAGCCTGGGTTCACACAGGAGCAGTAGGGAAACAGCATGCAATTTGGACAGGAATCACATTCCTGTTCAAATCGAACACTATTCTTTGTGGTGCAATTTGCTTCCATACATTTTGTAATGATGCAAATCTCACCACAAAGTATCAGTACTCGGTATCCACGAGTACTTGACCTAAAGTATCGGTACTCGTACTCACCGATCAAAAAATGGTGCATCCCTATTAGAGACTGGCTCAGTCTCTGAGCTGGGAGCATGCAGTGAGCAATCTCTGAGCAAAGAAACTTATGCCATCCATGAAAGCATATATGCTGCATGTAGGTTTTAAAAACTTCCCTTGTTGCTGTCTCTTGTGGGTGACAAGAGGTTAAAATGTTTGTTATTGGCAAGACACCAAAGCCAGCCATAGATGGTTTGAATTTTGACTGATTCAGCAGGAATTGGACGAGATTCGATCCATGTATGGGCAGGCCGATTGTACCCAAGTCGATCCATTGATTGAGTTAGGTACAACCAGCATTTTGGATTTCTGGCATGTGTAGTGCCCCCCTGACCCCTGAAGACAAGATGATGCCTCCAGAGGCAGAGAGCGAGCATTTACTCCAGGGCTGAGACCATGGCTACAATGAGGAGATGAGAACAGAAATTGGGAATCAGTCACTTTTTGTCTTAGTGTTTTAATGTTAAACCTGAAGAGACACCTTGGATCCAAAACAAAGGACAGATTCACAGTGTCATTGAAGCTGACCTGGCAACATTGCAAGCATGTTTTCAGCTTCAGAATGAAGTACAGCTTTACAGTGTCAGAACCTTTAAGCTGATATGACAGCACTGCAAGCACGTTTTCAGCTTCTGGTGCCTTCTCCAAGAAAGTCACCAGGCCATTCTGAGAAACCATCCTTCATCCTGGCTCTCTTCAGCAAGGAGCCACCCCTGGATCTAGTCACCTTGGCTTGGCTTTCTCCACGCCACACAGGACAGCCTCAGGACCACCTCAGAGTAGATAGGCCCCAGATAAGCTTCCGGGCCTAAGCACAGATCTCTCTCCAACAGCCCCTCCTCAGGCCTCAGCCAGGCAAGAGCCATAGCACATGGCCCTCTCCAAATATTTATATACTCTCCCATCATGCACCAGTGACCATGAACCTCCTACTGGGCTGTCTAGAAGAAATATACATATTAATAACGCTAATTGTCTAATTTTACAATCTCATACTATGACCTATGGTATCAGTGATACCTACTGGCAACAGTGAGAAATGCACGACCCAGCTGAGTTTAGGGAAAGGCCAGCTATAACTGTACAATCAGTCTGAGCTGCCTACACCCAACCAAAAACTATATTTGTTTAGTAGCCCCAGTTTAGGACCAGGGGGCTACACATGCATTTATTGGCAATGGTTATAGCCACTAGCAATAATCACTATGTTCTCTCAGCAGGGATGGCTCCCCACGCTCCCCCGCTGGAAGAACACAATAGCTCTTTGGTAGGGATTTAAACGATTTTCTTTCCTGAAATCTGTTGTGGCAGGAAAGAAAATTGCATCATCTATGGCCTGCCTTAATTTTTTTCAGACTTTTTTTCACGCTTATCAAACAAGTTTTCTGTTTACCTTGTAATCTAATTACATGGCTTTACATGGACACTCATATTTATAAAGCAGCAAATCTGAAACTGAGCAAATGTTCTCTGCAGATGAATCTTGCAGGTGCATGTGTTTTTAATGACAGTGATTGATCCCCTCTGGAGGTTGTTTGGTGAAAGTCACATTCACTGTTTTATAAATAGATTCCACAATGTGGAAATTAACAGATACCATTCTTCAAATTCATACAATTTAGAATAAATTACTTTAGGAAAACAAACAAAAAAATAACAACAAAAACCCACATAATTTGATTTTATTCAAAGCTTCTGTGTGCTCATCACAATTGTTACCAGCTGGAGCTGTCATACTGCTTCTATGCCAATATAAGACTTGTACGTTTAGACTTAGGCCTTGCAACCTGAATTCCCATAACGGCACAGTGACATCCAGCTTGAGACAGTCACATCATGGGGTTCTAAATGTCTAGAACATTTAGTAATAAACACATAAATTTGTATAAATGAGATACTGTATAGTAACCATAAAATGTATAGTGTCAATGTTATGTATAGCACTCTCATAGCTAATTTCAAAGACACTGCTTAGATTTTTAGAATATGCTGTGAATAATGCAATAAAGCAAAAATGGCAAATGTAGCTAAAAAACATCTTTTGAACCTGTAACATATGGAGTGCTGTGAGTGAGAATTCCCAGTGTTCTAAAGTGTTTCTGCTAAAGAACACACCAAACATGTTAAAATGCTTTATCATGTGGATAGCTGAGAAACAAACAAATATCTCCCTATGGCTTGTAGATCTTCTTATAGACATACTATACTTATGTTCCTTCAAAACGGAATCGTCTTTGAGGTAACCCTGCTAAGATAATGGCAACTTGAGAGCTTATGATGAAATTTTGATTTTATGGTGGATATGTGCTAGATGCTTCTTCCATTTCAAAAAGAAATCAGCTATTTGTATAAAAGCACTTAGAGGCGGTATCAGTTTTGACAATACAAAGACAGACAATCTAAAGATTTTAGCAATACATGTACCTATTTTCAGGGTTTCTCAGGGATATATGAGACTGGTGCATTCTCATACCTAGCAAATGGATTATAAATAGTTAAAAGATTTTTATAGTTCTGTGTGTCCTTTTAAGACCCATATTCTCATGTTGGTTATACGAATTTTGGAGTTATATTTTTTATTTGATTTGATTTAACAAAGGAAAAACTATTATGTACATTCATTATCACAGCTACACTATTTTTATTGAAATAACAATGCAAGGGAGAACTCAGTGTGCTAGTAACTACATTGTTAAAAAGAAATGATGAAAAGAAACACAATCATCTTCAGCTTGGTGGATACAGCATCTGTTTAATACTGCATCTGTCTCCTGTCCCCTCTAAGACCGAGAACTGAGCGATCAAAGACCACTGACTTTAGCCCACTGTTGGCTGAATACAGGTTACAGGAATGCAGAACTATGTAAATGCACTCATGTGATGTACAGGAGAAGTAGGGCCAAAAGAGCTTTGGCCCTACTTTTCTTTTAAGTTCTAGAATACAGATATGTTAAGGCCCCTTTTTTGGGACCAGATCATACATCTTTATTCACAGTTTATACACAGTTTTTATTGGTTTGCATGCTCCACTAATGAAAAACCTGTTGAAAAAGTGAAAAAACAAAAAACATAATATGCACCAGAGAGAGTCCTGAGACTCCTCTGAGCTGCTACCTTTTCATTTTCACTGCTTAGGTTACACATTAGCTTTCAACAGAGGTCAGAAAAGTAAATAATCAAAATAAAAAAAAGAAACCCATATTGAAAATATTCAGGTTTATTGTTGTCTTCCTTACCCTGTTGTCTCTGCTTTGGCCCATGTACTGTTATACCCTTTAGGAAAATAGGGTCCTCTTAGTAAACACATCAAAACTATTTACAGTGCCAAGGCACAACTGTTTGTCCCGTGCTGCCAGGATTACCATAGTAGGACCTAGAGCTGGCCATACAAATTGATCTAAAGGAGATTGAATTTAGATTGTAATCTGATTGGACAGAGATTAAGTGGAATGTAAATGTAGACATTCCTATTACATCATTTTACATCTGTCAGAAATTATTGGACAATTATGTTGTAGTGTGTATAGCCAGCTTTAGACATACTCTGTGTACTGTAATTATGTTTTAGTAAAAATAGCATTTTTATATTAAATAAATAGTATTGATTTAAAGTGAAACTTTTGCAGGGACCTCTCTTCTGCCTCCTCCCCTCTTCCACTAACTGTCTGAAAGGATGTGTGAAGTAGCTATCTTAGGAGCAAGCTGTTGCACATGGGCACACACTCTGTGGGGTCTCTGCCAATTGACCCGTGTCATTTCTGCACATGTAGAGATCTGGCACACATACAGACATGCTATAGAAGTCTCTGCCAGGTCCCATAGACCTGGCAGAGACTCATGCCATGTCTGAGCATGTGCCAGTTCTCCATTAAAGATGACACAATGGAGAAGTAGAACAAAGGAAGAACTTTTGCTTAAAGGAAGACTGTACTGGTCTTCATGGATTAGCAAAGACAAGGACAAGTGTTGCAAATTTTTTTTTAGGGAGTAAGGCAGAGAAAAGCTCTTCTGTAACTCAGGGTAAGCAGCTAAACCACAGCTGAAAAACAAATATAATAGTTTTTTTTTAACTGTCAAAGGATATGCATTTCTGTTCATCTGTTTCTGACATTTACACAGCTCTGTCACACAGCACTGCCATGTCTAGCAGGACAGGAGACCCTCTCTACTGCAGTTCAGTAACACTTTATCTTATCCATTCCCCAGCCTGTAAATGGACAGCAAATGGAAGCAGCAGACTGATGAGTTCATCTGTCTGTCATTCTGTTCTGTCCCTTTTATCAGCATGCTTCTTGTTAGCATATGATCAGCACATATTTGCTTCTTGTGCTGCTTCTTTCTGTTCCACTCTGAGTTCTGCTGTACAGTGGATTGAAAGAAACTGATACCAAATCCAATCTAGGCACTTACACTGCTTGCATTAAAAAAATATATTTAATAATGTAATAATGAACACAGAGCTGCATTATTTTGTGTCTTTTTTTTATATACCTGCAGTTAAAGCTGATCTCCATCTTTACTGTCATTTTTACCAGTTTGGCCCAAGTGAACTACATTCTACACTAACATGTGTACCCACTTGGTACAGTGTATAAACTATATGTATCCTCAGCTACATATAGTACACAGCGCTGTGTTTGGACAGTGGGATGGGAAGTTCCTTTCCAACACTCCAAACAAAACTGAATCAGGCTGAGCGCTGCTCAGCAGTTCATTTGCATATTTGTATTCTCTGAATGAATATGCACTTACAGGTCCTGTACAGTAGGAAATTGCCCAGGAGAAATGTACCTAGCCTACAATCAGCAGATACCCATGTGACGGGAGTGACGTTTGGGGGTGGGGGGACCCCTGTATCAGCTCCTCAAATCCCTCTTATGTGTAAAGGCACCCTGTGCCTGGTAGGGGTGCAGGGTGCTCTGTCCTGATATTGTGTAGACATGTATAGGTTTGGTGTGGGGGTTGTTCATTGTTCACTGCCATGTGCTGCATCTCATTGTTCTATTGTGTCTTGCTGGCCAGCAAACTATTATGGGATGCATGTGTTCTTCTAATGCCATGTGGTTGTTCCATTGTTCTATTGTGTGTCTTGGGTTGGTGGGGGGGTGGTTCCTGCAGCCCTTCCCCTGATGGGAGGGCCTGATGATGTGTTTCCTGTTCCTGGTTGTATTTCCCCGCCCTGTGTATATATCTTGTGTTTGTGTTAAAATAAAGAAGTTGACTTCCTGTCTTAAGAAGAGTCTGGTGCTGTCTATTTCCTGCATGATGGTGTCCGGGGATTTGTGTTCGGACAGGGAAGCTGGAGTCTAATGGATACCCAAGTGCGGTCTGGGTTCGGTTCCGTTACAACCCACATGGAAGAAAAATATATATGAAATATATTTTAAAAAATATTCTTCCCAAATATATTGCCATATATTTGAAATGCTATAATTTTGGCCATATTCAATATATTTCAAAATATATTTTTAAAAATATGTATTTTTTAAATATAATCTTCAGATTTTTTTTAACATATAAAAAAGTCATTTTAACATGAATCTAAAGTTTGGAATGAATTCACAAATATATGTAAAAATACAGTATATTTGAAATGTATTTTTAAAAATATTTTTCTTATATTTTGTAATAAAAATGTATTTCAACATCCAGTGTGTATATATATATATATATATATATATATATATAAATATATTGAATGTGGCCAAAATTGAAGCATTTCAAATATATGGCAATATATTTGGGAAGAATATTTTTTAAATGTATTTAAAATATATTTTTCATCCATATGGGTAGGTACTGACAACAGAGTTACTAGGACAAGTAACACTCAGATATGTACTTTAAAAAGAGCCCAAGTACATATATGTGCTGCATCATAATGCTGCATGAATAGCTGATACAAAGTTTGAAAATTCATCAGGTCCCTTAGCTGTGTATAAAAATGTCCAGTAAAATTTAGCCACCTTCTTATGCTGGCCCAAAAAAAGCCAAGCTCTGATTCCCTTTTCTATGAGGCTGTGCTTGGCTCTGAAAAAGGCCCCAATGACCAATGGCCCCAAAGAGCAATGATCTTCCCAGTGGGTCACAAAAACCTTTGTTAAATAATATGTAGTCTGATCATATAAAACTAATTGCATAAGGACATATATTTTCTGATAATGTTGAGGAAATAATACAGCAGTCATAAAATATTCAGCATGTTATTGTTTATTGGAAACTCATTAATATGGTAGTTGCCAGGTGTCAGGGGATCAAGGGCACCACATTCCAAAAAAGATACTAAAGTAGAGGTTACACAGAAAAACAGGCCCGGACTGGGACAAAAAATAGGCCCAGGCACTTTGGACTGAGCAGCCCAAGGCCTGGGGACCCTTTCCTCAGAGCCCGGCGGCGAAACACCAAGGCCCAGTCACAAGAGCGACCTTTGCAACCTTGGTAATTCCGCCACTAGTGTCAGTAGGTTTTTATTTTTATTTAATTTTTCACAATTTTATATTTTATTAATTTTTAACATTTTTTTGTGGGTGAAAAAGAAGGAAAGAAATAAAGAAAGAAGGAAGGAGATAAAAAAAAGAGAGAAACAGGAGAAAGAAAGAAAGAAAGAAAGAAAGAAAGAAAGAAAGAAAGAAAGAAAGAAAGAAAGAAAGAAAGAAAGAAAGAAAGAAAGAAAGAAAGGAGGAAGGAGGCAAAGATGGAAGGAGGCAAAGAAAAATAGAGGGAAAGAAAGAAGGAAGGCCGGAAAGAGGATAGAGAGAGAAAGAAAAATAGATATATAGAAGGAGGGAAAGAAAGAAGGAAAGAGGGAAAGAAAGAAGGCGGGAAAGAGGGAAAGAAAGAGAGAGGGAAAGAGGGAAACAGGAGAGAGAGAGAGATACATATAGAAGGAGGGATAAAAAGAAATAGGGAAAGAAAGGAGAGAAACATGAGACAGAGAGAAAGAGAAACAGAGAGATGTATAGAAAGAAAGAAAGAAAGAAAGAAAGAAAGAAAGAAAGAAAGAAAGGAGAGAAACAGGAGACAGAGAGAGAGTATGAAAGAAAGAGAGAACTACAAAAAAGAAAGAAAGAGATGAGATGAGGGAGGGGGCCTCTGGAGGAGACGAAGGAGGAAACTTCTGAAGGAGATGAGGGGGGGGGCGCTGAAGGAGATAAGGTGGGGGGGTGCTGGAGGAGATGAGGGAGGGGGCTACTGGAGGAGATGAAGGACAGGGCCACTGGAGGAGATGAAGGAGGGAGCTGCTCTGAAGGAGATGAAGGAGGGGTCGCTGGAGGAGATGAGGGAGGAGAGGCGGCCACGGGTGGAGCATACAGTACAGGAGCCGACCGCATGCAGGAGATTGATAGAAGAATCAGCTGAGCTCACATAGAGGAACCGAGAAATGCACGGTCCTTTATGTGCTGCCCGGCCATCTCTCCTATCCAGGCAGTCTGGCCCTCCGGGCAAATGCTCGGTGTGCCCTATGGCCAGTCTGAGCCTGCAGAAAGGGGATTTTTAAGGTGCCAAGAATAGTATTTCACAGAAATGGCCTATGGACATTGATATCATCCTAATTTAGTCCCTTGCGTTAATGCACAAGTCTTTCACGTTATTCGAGCTATGTGATTCCTCTCAGCATCCTGGTAGGACATCCCCCAAGATGATCTATCTCATATATCTGTAAACAATTCATTATTGTGTTTTTTGTGTTTGTGATGCTGATGATTAATGTTAATGTTTATGCTGTTATATATTTTTCTCTGAATTACTCATTGAGATGTATATTCTATTTATAGTGACATCTTATGCAGTAGTCCTAAAGAAGCCATATTTTGGTGAAACATGTTGAGAGGATGCTACTGCAATAACGTCCATGGCATTGATCTGATGTGATGATTTAACAAAATACCTTGCAGATGGTGTTGTTTTTAATGTTTTGTTATACAATAAAAATCTTATATTTTTGGTGAAAATTGTTCTGTGAAATACTTTTCTTGACACCTTAACTATCCCCCCCCTGTGTAACCTCTACTTTAGTTTACTGGAAAGAATTAATGGATTAGAGATCAGGGGTGTATTTACCACAAGGCAAACAAGGAACTTGCCTAGGGTGGCATTTTTCAGTGGGGCAGCACCTCCCCCCAGAAGAAGGGATAAAAGAAGGGACATGCACACCATGGGAACCAGGTGGGATTTGAGAGAGGCTGCAGGCTGCTTGATGGTGTGTGTAGAGCCTGAATCTCATTCTCTGGGATGTCTGGAGCTGTGAAGATGAGTGTCTTTCTCTCTATTGCTGGGGGGGGGGGTAGTGGAAGGCTCTCCAAGGTGGGGGGCAGGGGTGCTGGTCAGTGTCCGTGGGGGCAGATGTTTTTTGTGTTGCCTAGGGCAACACAAAACCTAAATACACCACTGTTAGAGATACAAGTTATTAAATGTTATACAGTATGTATTTAAAATTAATCTCATGAACTGAAAGAAGAGAAACCTCTTTTAGCTCTGTCCTGCTGACACCTATTTGCAAATGTTTATCGGATGCCTGAAAAGGAGATGTCCAGTCTCAAACCAGCTTATAAATCATACAATATAACCACACATGTTTATAGGATGTATAACATTTTTCCTTCTTATAAATCAAGTCTATCAAAATCAGAAATGTTTAGTTTTAATTGTAATCTAACAGGAGGTATACTAACAAATCAGGCACTAGAATGTATCTGCTCTCCTTCCAACCTGATCCACTGTCAAAACCCCCAGAATGTCTATGCAAATAATTTGGTGAAAGTTGGCATTTGCATAGAGAAAAGCATAGGGATAGTTTAACTCACCAAGGACCAAAATATGGAAAGAACCGCATGGTTAAAAAGATACATTTTTTAAAAGGTGCATGCACCTTTTTTTGTACAGGATATGCAGGACAGCCGTGCCCAAGGAAATGCATGCCTTACGGCCTGCACTAGTGTGAACCAGGCCTTAAAGTTGATCTCCAGGCTCCATTTCTCCCAACCCTCCTCTAATGCTGGCATGAAAAGAAAGCTACCTAAATGCCCTTTTACTCACCTAAATACACAATCATGTAGTGTTGTAGGCCATAGTCCTCTCTCTGTATCTGTTTACAGGAGTGAAATCCTTTTTTTTTTTTTTCTTATTGGCTGTTCAGTTGCAGGATCCTCTCAGATTGGTTCAAGGGTAGTTTTTGCTATGCCTATAGTAAATCCATTCATCAGTCTACATTTTCTAATATTTTATTCTTGCTCCTGTTCTTTTTCTTTAACAAATCAGTTCCACCTGCATAAACTGTATACAGAGTGTAGCAACACATACATGCAACACCTATCTGTTCAAACACATACACACCTGTACAGTATATGTGTGTACATACACTGACAACTGTTATATGACAACAATTATATATGCATATGTATATTTATAAAGTACCAGAAACATAAACTGTACTTTGAAAAGAAAAATCAAATAAGTTTTTTCTTTAAGCCAGTTGACAGCAATCCAATATATGCAGGCAATTGGTCTTACTTCACTATTTGAATTTGACGCAGAATGACGTAAACTTTGTACTCTCACTTCTCCTTGCCATTGCTTGGGATTTTTAAATTGACTTATAAATCTAACATTGCATAGATTTCAAAAGCAAATACCACCAAACATCATAATCAAAAGGCATATTTTACTGAAAACTGTATTTTATGAGCATAGGATTATTCATCTTTAATGAAATGGAAAAGTCTCCTTTAATAGAAAGCGGAACTAGCTGTTTGCAGCTTACAGATATGATAACATTTTTACAATCCATTATTTACCACACTCCCACATACCCAAGGACATCTAAAAACTGTACATGTAACCGGCTTTTATTATGTGTGTCATGAAAACAGTACAAATTGATTCAAGGCCTGAACCAAAAGACCTTGTGTTTTGTTTGCTGTCATAAAAAAGGAATGTGAATATTTTCTAAAAACTCACCGTAATGTTCTAGTAGTGCTTTGTACTTTGTACAACATTATTTAAGACTTAGAAAATACATATAAACAACATATAGAAAACAAAACACATAAAACAACAAAATAATGCAATAACTATTGTTGGCACCATTGCTGAACATTTCCTTTGCAACTTTGCAGTGTTTTACATGTTTTTATTGAAGAACCGAAAAAAAAAAAGTTTAAAGTTCTTCCAAGTTGCAAACATGTGAAACACAGGAAAAGTCACGAGAAACAATAATGATTATTAAAATAAGTAAAGCAGCAGGAGGCATTTTTTTTGCAATGTACATTTTTGTTGAATTGCTATTCCTGACCTAAAAGTCAAAAGAACCTGTTAAATATAGGAGAAGAACTCAGCCAGTAAAGATCACTGCACTTTCATAACCGCATGATACCTGGTACAAATACATCAAATAGAATGACAGTCACTGCAGCAGAAAGCCTGTTTCTTAAGTATCTAGGAGAGAAAGCTGAATGGCATGGCAACCCAGGTAGAAAGGAAAGGTCACAACAATGAAAATAACCCAGGGATCTGGGAACGACTGCACCATTACCACACACTGTAAGAAAACATAGAATCCAATCAGATGGAACAGATTGAAATGCAGCAGCAGCCATCTGTGAATGCCACAGAATGCATTGTGGAAATATTTGGGGATCTGGCACAGAGGAATATGAATCCCTTTTCCAACTTTGAAATCAGAACATTTCAAAAGTAGTCATTTGCAGAGAGCTGATAATTCAGAACTTGGACAATATTCACATCTCCAGAGAAAGAGGATGAAACACATGGATCTAACCGGTTGAAAAGCATTTATGTATTTTTCAGGATTTTGGTTAGAGATATTTTACTCAAGGGCTAAAAAAAATAAAATAAATGTACCAACGTGAAACAGGCAACACTGTCTGCTTATCTATCTAGCCATCCATATCATGATTCAGTCACACACATAAAAATAAACACAGTGAGAGGATTAATATTTACTTCAGTTAATATTGTACAATTTTAAAATGTTTTACCAAAAAGCTGAATTGGTACATACTTTATTTTAATCTGAATGTAAATGCTATGTATTATAAATTTTACAACATGCCCATTTTGCCTGGCCATAATTAAATATTTCACCTGTATGAAGGTAAAGTAAATATAACTGCAGAATATTATGTAAAGTTGTTGAATATCTCTTCTAGAAGTTTACAATGCAAAATGCAACCAAATGTAAGAGCAAATATTATTCTAGTTAACATGTTTTACATTTTGTGGAAATTTCAGATGCATAGGATGACACTGATACCCTCCCTGCTTATCAGTGTCAAACTTGTTGTGTACTACTTGATTAGGCATAGGTAAATCTTAAGCTGTTTATAAGATTTTATTTTAACAATAAATTTGAATGTGGTCACGACTTTGTAGAAAAACTAACTCTCTTGCGCTCTGTGACCCAACCTGGGGTAGGTAGATGGAACCAGGACTTGAACGTTTCTACCACCGGTGCATATGCGGTTGTGCAGTTTCAATCAAGGCTGGGGAAGCATGACCAATACTGTTAAGCGAAAAACAAACAAAAAGCACACCAACCTTGCGCATTACCTCAGTAAGCCAAAATTTATTAGTCACAGAATAATACTCACAACCAATGAAGTATATCAAGCATGTAAGTCCACAAAGGGACTAAGGATAAAAGCAGCCTGCGTGAGTCCCATCATAGGAATGGACACCCAGGTAACAGTTGACGCGTTTCGAAGGGTGTCCCTTCTTCCTCAGAGCTTAACCCATATCCCATATATACTCTAGAGCTAAAATTGGGTCCTTCCAATATCTCACATATATGTTTTTCTTTAATGGATAGATGGACCTATGCATTAATAATAATAATAGTATCACCAATTCATTTGTTTATTCATTCATTATATATATAGTTTCATCATCTACCAATGAATTATTGATGAATCCTTGTCACATCTTATCAGCACCCACACAGTACCCCAAACAAATTGTCCCACACAAAGCATTACTCACCCAGCCAACCTCTGCCTCTCTAGAACATACCCGCCGCTGGGGAGAAGTATAGACTGGTCCTTCTCCCTGAAGTCCTCTCAGCCGCTGGGGAGAAGAAAGGGTGGCTGGGCCGACTCCATCATGCTGTGGGGGATCTGGGCCGACTGCCCAGCATCCCTGGGGTATCCAGGTGGCGACTGTAGTCTCATCCACTTTGACTTGATGGACATCCCCCAGTGTTTGCAAAGTAAGGCTGACATCCTCTTGTCCCAATGCTAGACCTTTTTCTGGTGTTGTGTCAGTGGAGACCGAAGTCCCATCCACGGACACCAGCTCAAGCTGCTGTTGTGAGGTGCAGATTGCATCCTCTTCCTGTAGCTCCTGCAGTGCTGATTGTTGTGTGCAGAGGTCAACCACGCCATGCCCTGATGCCAGCTCTTCTGTGGAAGGCATGCTGGCTGGTTCCTCCTCAGCAGAAAAGTCAATCAAATCCCTAGTCTCTGGAACTGGTGTCTGAAGATAGGGGTTCACCATCTCCTGTCCGTGGAACTCAGGAGATGTTACCAGTGCTGGGCAGGGTTCAGTAATGTTTGGCCCTGTTTCCAGGTCTTCTGCTTGAGGCTTACCAGGTTGTTTTTCCTCAGCAGAGAAGTCTATCAAATCCCCAGTCTCTGGAATTTCCACTGCCGATTCTTGGGCATGCTGCCGAACATGTTTTAGCAGTTGCCTGTATGCCCTTTCCAGATGTAGTTCTTTCTTCAGCAGGTATTCCAGATCTGGTTCAAGCTCTGAGACCCCTGTGAGACCAAACATAGCCTCTCTGTCTTCTCGCAACTCCTCCAGGGTAGGTTCTCCTTCATCGCCAAACACAAAATGCTCTGTAAGGCTCTCCCTCAGCAATCCAGGCCCACCAAAGGCATGTCCTTCAGGAGAGCACTCTGTTGACACCCCTAAATATTCCTGCTCTGTGTACCATCGCAAAGACCGATATCTGTTGTCCAGTTGTATCTACTGCTGGACCAGCCTGTCCAACTCAGTCACCCATTGCTCCTGGGGTCTCTCTCCCAGGAATGGCATCCATAACTTCCGATGGTCCCTGGCCCTTTCCCCTGGGGTTGGATAGCACTTGCCTTTGTCCATACCAGCAGCCTGGAGGACTCCATTCCAAAGCACCTCCCAAATCTGCTGCCTGAGCTCCAGGTACTGATCCGTAGACACAGTATTGGGGTATGTTGCAAGAACAGTCTGCAGCAGCCCTGGGAACTCTGATGCCAGGTCCACATCACCACTGGGGTGACCAACGTCTACTTTCCTGATCTTGAATCCCGGAGGTGGTTTGGATGTGTTCACAGCTTGGAAGCACAATCCCACTGCTTGCCACCAATGTAACGGAACCGGACCCAGACCGCACTTGGGTATTTCCGTTAAACTCCAGCTTCCCTGTCCAAACACAAAATCCCCAGACACCACCGCTGATCATGCAGGAAATAGGACAGGACCAGACTCTTCTTAAGACAGGAAGTCAACTACGTTATTTTACCACCTACACAAGATATAAACATTCAAGGAAACAACCCACCTCCCTGCATAAGGGCACAGGGCGGGCAAACCAAATCTAGCAACCAGAGACACATCCCAACAGACAGTCCCATCAGGAGGGCTGCTGTAAACACCCCGCACCAAGTCAATACACAAACACGTAATAGAACAATGGAACCACATGGCAGTAGACAATACAGGAACACATACATCCCATAATAGTTTGCTGGCCAGCAAGACACAATAGAACAATGGGATGCAGCACATGGCAGTGAATAATGGACAACCACATGGCAGAGAACAATGATCAATCCCCACACCAATACACAATACTAGGACATTCACACCCTGTACCCCTTAACAGGCACAGGGTGGGTTAAACATAATGAAGGGAACATGGTGAGCTGACACAGGGGTCCCCCCACCCCCAAAAGTCACTCCCATCACAATGTTTGACAAGTGAAGTTTATAATATTATTATTATACATAGTGCAATATTTTATTTAATAAGGTTTCAGAAGAGAGGATATCGTCTTTAATATTTGCAGCTTTTGTATGATAGAGGTATTGGGAATTTGTGCAGTTTGACCTGTCTACTTTAACATCTAATACTCTGCCTCCCACAATCCGATAATCCTGTATATGTTGCCAGAACCACTGAGACAGTGGAAGGTGGGCTCTTAATCCTATGAAAATATAAAATATAGACTTTCAGAAAGTATATGGTTAGGATCCTACATGACTGGATTAAGGTAACTGGTGAGTATGCTAAATGGGCAACCGCAGACAATTCCTGATAAATAGGTAAATTGGAACTCTATACAGATATATAATACAAAAATGAATACAGCTCTGTAATCATTTAATATTCCTTTAAAAGATAAGTTCACCTTTCTAAAAAAAATGTGCATGTATTTTTTTTTAGGAGTCTCTATAGCATTGCACCTGTGATCAGAAGATCAAGGGTGCAATGCAAAGCTCCCGCAGACTGTCAGTGTAAGCTGTCTGCTTTTACCTCATACTGGCAGGCAGTTACACAATAACAGGACGACTCAATAAACTACCTAGAGTGCTCACTAGTGTACTGGCAGTTCATTGAGAGCTACAAGGCGTCAGCCACAAAGGCTGTAGGTACTTGTAGTTCATTCAGTCATTCACAGATCTTTATGAATGAATGATGCGGCCATGTGGGCAGAGCCCCGAATGGCCACGTTGTGACAGCAGGTGCGGGGAGAAGATCCCTGGCCAGCAGTCACACTGAGCAGGGATCACTAAGAGGCTGCAGGAGTGAGAACGGGTGGCACATGTAGCATGCTCCCAAAGCTAAACTATCCTTTTTGTGTATTTTTTGGAAATACAAGCAGTGTCACCTGGATTTAACTTGATATCAGTATCTTGCAATCTCATGTACAACAGAGCTCAGACTGGAAATGAGAAAAGCACAAGAAACCAATAATCAGTTGTGTTTCAATTCTCATGTACTAACAAGGAGGAGAGAGCAAAGTGATAAAGAGATCAGATTAGCAGACTGCTGGTTTTCCTTTCACTATTCTGACTCAACTGCAACAGATAAAAAAATGTCCTTTGCCCTGTCAGACAGCACTGTACTGTGGGGTGGAACTGTATAAATCTCCAATGGGCAGAAATAGAAATTCTTTGACAGGTAAAAGAGCAAACAAGGCACATGTGCACCGAATTACACATTCCATAGACGTCATTGCATTACACAATGTAAATGCCTAAATTGCACCCAAACAAAGCAGTAAAATCCCTACCATTACTGTACAGTGTTAATTTCAGTGCCTTGCTACCCAGCTTCTCTCTGGTGCCCAATAGGTGGCAGACCTAGCCCAGCCCATGATGAGGTACACACAGAGGCACAGTGGGCCACAGGTCACAGGTATCTATATCAGGTGGTCTTTAGACCCCTGCAATGAAAAAAATCTGACAAGCAGTAGGAAAAATAAAAAGGGCCATAATTTGCAAAAGAGATACTTTCTAAAGCTAAACTCCAGGTTTACTTTCACTTTACATGGCTGCTTTGGGCCAACATGGTCCAAACAAACAATTTCCTTCACCAGCTGCCGCTGGTTGTCAGTGTTGTATGAACTGTATGCTGCATACAATATAAAGCATTGACTTCTGGCAGTAGTATGGGCTCTTCCTGTCTGCTTCCAAAGCACTGCTCAGCCATTCACAGGAAGCCTTGCATTTTTATCAATGAATACAAGGACTCTTCTAATTGGCTGTAGTTGAGTAGAGCCAAGATGATGTCATGATCTCCACCTCTGCTAACCAGAGGTAATCTTGTATTCATTGATAAAATACAAAGCTTCCTTTGAAAGGATGAGCAGCACTCAGCTTGACTTAATTTAGTTCCATCAGCAGACAGAAAGTCCCTGCACCACTGCAGGAACACAGCCAGCAGTGTATTTAGGTTTTGTGCTGCCCTAGGCAACACAAAAATCGAATGCCCCTCCTCTCCGGCATAGAGAGTCTGCCGACCAACACCAGACCCCCCCCACAGAGAGAGCTTGACAGTGACCAACAACGCCCCTGCCCCATCACCCCCCCACCGGCGACAGATAAAAAGACACTCACCTAAAGCTCTGTACATCCCCAGGAAGGACAGCCGGGCTCTGCATACACCATCAAGCAGCTCACAGCCTCTCTCAGATCCCACTTGGTCCCCATACTGCAAATGTTCCTTCTTCCAGGGGGCATTGGTGCCACCCTAAAAATTGCCACCCTAGGCAAGTGCCTTGTTTGCCTTGTGGTAAATACACCCCTGAACACAGCACTGCATATTGTATATAGCTGATAATGCATATATTTTATACAGCATTAACATCACCACATCTGTTAGTGAAGGAAGTAGTTTGTTTGGGTCAGCTTGGCCCAAACTTTTTAAACCTGGTGTTAGGCTATAATGTGCATTCTTAAGATAACAGCATTTAATATATTAAATACAGCATATAAACTTGATGCAACATCAAATTTAATTTCCTTATTTTGTATGTGTTCAGCATTGCCACTGTAGCAGAATACAACATGCACATCATGTGTAGATGCTACTAGAAAATTGTTTTATAGTTAAAAGGATGTGATTTATAGTTACTCACAAAATGAAAGAAAATATTTACTTAATATTTTGCAGGCTCATTTTTCATGCTTCTGTTTGTTCAAGGCATTTAGGCATTCCTGATTAAAAATTTGTATTAATTGAACAGCAGAATACAATTACCATATGTTTACTTGCTGATGCTTATTTTGTAAAAATCTATGTATTTTGGGGAAATAGTGCTGTAAAATTACACAAATATCATATATAATTGAACTGTTTTCTTTTCAAAACCAGTTAGAATGGTTAGGCTGGCATGACACTACAGGTGACAAGTGTCCACTCTATGTCCATATTATATCTACTCTTATTATCCAATCTGAAACTATGGGTTTGGTGTGGATTTACAAATCTTACTAAGGAATTCTTGAAATGTATTGTCTCTCTGTGCCTAAAGCTTTGCATGCCTCTCATACTTGGATTAGATTAGAGAGTATTTTAGGTGGACATTACCAGTGACTGAGGTGTTTGTGCAATACGGTCATGGCAATATGTGGGTAACAAAAAAATTGTATCCATATGGGGACAAAAAAAAAAAAGAGCAATCGTGACAATATGCGAACAATAAATGGGAATCATGACAATTTGCATGGAATACACAGCCACTTGTGACAATACATAAGCAATATATATACATGAGCATCATAAACCTTCATTCTAATACATTGACAACAAGCTGTTAATCATGAAAATGCATGTCAAAGAAACAGGCAATCATAATATGTGTGCAATGAATAGGAAACTGTGACAATTTACATGAAGCAAATGGGCAATTGTGACAATGCCCTGGTGGTAAATGAGAAACTTTAATGCTATGTGGGCAAGAAATGGGAAACTGTTACTGTTACAATAGGCCAGGTTTATTACAATATTTAATGTCATGTTCCTAGCTGTGGCACAATACAGTTGAAAGGAGCATGCCTATATATTAGGAGCACTTTAAGTCCCTCGTACCCATAAACACCACCAAAAAGCACCTGAATTTAACCTTACATGTTATTTTCAAAGCATTAAAAAATACACTATTTCAAGGAATTATTATAGTTACATAGTTGGTAAGGGTGAATAAAGACACCGGTCCATCCAGTTCAACCTATGTGGGTGTGTGTATGTGTGTATTCATGTCAAAAACATTGCCCATATCCCTGATCCCTGTATATTGTGTTTGTCAAGATACCTGTCCAAGGGTTTTTTTAAAACTATCAATGCTTCCTGCTCACACCACCAATTGTGGAAGTGAGTTCCACATTCTTACTGCCCTGACAGTGAAAAACGCCTTACACAGTTTAAGCTTAAACCGCTTCTCTTCCAATCTCATTGAGTGGCCCTGTGTCTTATTACACTCCTTGAGACTGAATACTTTATTCCCTATGCTAGAATCACCATTAAGATACTTGTATATTGCTATCATATCCCCTCTCAAGCGTCTCTTCTCCAGGGAGAATAAGTTTAGTGTTGGTAATCGTTCTTCATAACTGAGGTCCTCCAGTCCCCTTATTAACTTTGTTGCCCTTCTCTGAACTTTCTCCAGTTCCCACACCATAGTGATTTGTTGCCAAAATTTCAGCAAAGTGGATATTTTCACTTTCACTCATTCTTATTGTAAACAAGATTTATAGCATTTCCACTTAAAAAAAAACATTATGCTGTAGGATTCTTCAAAGCTTCAGCAAAACTTACATTTTTATACTCATTTTTAAAATATGTTTCCAGTGAAGGAATATTTTTCTTTTAATTTCTCAAAGAGAAATTGAGTCAATGTGACTTTTCATTTAGAGTTTGCACATATGTCAGAGTTGAAACCTCAGAAAACCTAACCATAGCAACAGTACTATTTGAAATGCATTTTAAAAGAAACCAATATTTTCAGCTTGTTCCAGATATTGGTTATCTCCTTTACAAGTTATTGACCCAAGATGACATGGTTTTATCATAGCTCTCTACAAATCTATGACATAGCACTCAAGACTTCTCCTTCTATTATTTCTAGGCCACTACACCAATATTAGGCTAGGAAATGGACGTCAACAAACTATATAATAAAAATTGTTTAATCTACTATACCATACATAGCAACATTTACAGTTCATCGAATCAGAAATAAGATACAAAGTGCTTTCCTGATATCTTTCAAAGTGACATCTTGGAAGAAGGAATATTTTTGGTATGAAAATAGCATGGACATTAACTATTTTTTTACACAGGATTATACATAGTTACAAAAAATGACATGTGTGCTGCAGAAGATAAAAGAGATAGATAGAATCGATAATGAACGTACAGTAGTTTGGAGATTTTGAAGTGTTTGGGAGGGAAGAAATCTCCAACCCAGTGTCCAGGTGTTGCTGAAATCCAGCAGGGTGTGTGTCTAGGTGTTCATATCCCTTATAATGATAGGATTGGGCATAGCTCAGGGCTCCCATTTAGAGACAGGTGTATGCTCCACTTAGGAAACAGGTCTGCTCTGCTGAGGGGACAGGTATGCTCCAGAAGGTCTTAGGCTAGGAGACAGGAGGGCTTCAGATGGGTGGCAGAAAATTTCCTATTGAGAGACCAGGGCATGGGCTTGTGCTACAGGGAGCATCAAGTGCCACTGTGCACTCACAAGGCTAAAACCTGGAGTTGCATTGGCTGCAAAGAGCAACATATGAACCTTATTGTGTCAAGGATTGAAGGTCTACATTCTAGGCTGAGAGCAAAATGTGTTGATCTCCATGTGCATGTTAACTAATCACATTCACATGTGTATCTGTAAACCACTATGATATCCCTTTAAGACGGTAAATTCACTTTAGTGAAAGAATGTACATTATAATGCAAGCTAAAAATGGGTGCAATCACCCAGTAGATTAAACATTTTGCATATATTCTGTATTATTTGTGCTGTTTGTATTTTTAGTATTGCCAGTAATGCAAATTTCCGGGAAAGTATTATTTCATCAACAATTTTATTATTAACCTATTACCATTAACATCTAGCAATTGGCTGATGCCCTACTTACTACTTAGATAGAAAAACGTATATAACTAAAATGTTTTATGTCATCTGCAACAAACTCATTTTTTACTGCTTACATTTTTGCAGCATGAGGACAGAAATTAATGATGCAATTAAAATTTTGCATGTTTTTATTATGTTTGCTCATTGTAAACATTCTCCAAGCTCAGTATAAAAAGTATTTTATGAATGCAATATATCAGAGCAAGTGGCACCATTCTTATAAAGTTACAACAATAAAAAGTCCTTTTTAACAATATCAAATTAAATTTTTGCAGCTATATATACACCAATAAAACTATATATATATCAGTCTAATTATTTTAAAGGGACTGCCTGCTGCCTCACTTTCTGAGCCCTGATTCTGCCATTGTATAAATGATGCCCTTGACTGATGGTTTGGTTAATTTTTCACATGAAGACTTGGAACGAGAAGCCTAGGAATGTTTTGAGAATCCCAACCAAATCAAAATCAGACAAGATTCCCATAAGGGTATGATAATTAGATTATTTGTTTCAATTACTTCCAGATTTTTGCTTGTGATTAGGATTACAGTGATGTTTAGGTTTTCTTGTATAGGTTCCTGATGGGTTCTGGGCACTTCTTTTCAAGGTTTGTTTCTAGATCTTAACAGGCTAAGGGGCCTAGTCACAGGAGTTAGCTTACATTAATTAAAAATATAATAATAATAGTAATAATAATAATAGATTTATATATTGTACGTGATTTACATATATGTCTGATATGAGGATAAACTCTAACCATTAGTAGCAAAACGCTTCTATCAAAAGAGCAGGCCAAGCAATATATCAGGTTAATTGCTTCATGTCCTCCCTCTCTTAATTTCACACATATAAAATCAGTAATCTTTTAGCCCAGGAAATAGAATTCACCATTATTATATTCAAAAAAATATATATTCGCTAATTTACTACACCTCAACAGCACTCCCCACCCCCTATATCCCAGTGTTTTTTTCAGTATGTTGTGTGGATGGCCAGATGCAAAATACACATTTGCTTTGCTCTCTTTTCATGTTCTATTGCGTAGTAAAACATAAATATTAGACAGGGGCAGCGTGTGTTACTCGTGTAATTGTATTTTAAGAGTAATAAATAAAAGACAGATTGGGAAAACACACACAATTCTAAATACCGTATGTAGCTATACGCATGGGATATAAAATGTAATGTAGTAGATTAGAACTCTGCATAGCTATCCAGCACTCTGTTAGAGGGATCTAACTTCCTTTCCTGTATTGCTGACAATGGTTTTAACCAAGGAAGAAGTGAGGGAAAGTCTGAATCAAAGACAGAAATACAGATCTGACAGAGGCTCTAGAATTCCCCTACTCTAATGAATAAAAGCTTTTTTTGTGTTTTTCTTGCTATTGAAGAGTTGTCCACACTTACAGTCTGATGAAACATTGTCAGCAGGACAAAGCCCTAAATATTGGTAAAAACCTTACAGCAGTTCTAACCCTTCCTCACTATCTAAAGCTAAGAAAAAAAAAGTTTTGTATGGACATATACTTTAGAGGAAGGTCACATATGAAGGGAGTGTTTTTCCATGTTTCTAATGGTTTTCAGCAATTACAGTATCAGTCTACCAAAATAGAAAGGTTGAATTAATTTACTGTGCATTTCTTCTAGTTATGATTGATGTCGCTTTCCAAATGATAAACCAAATATCCCAATGATATAATGTCAGTTTAAGAGTTCCATGATCATATTTATTTACACTGAGAACTTTGATGATATCCAGTGAAGATGAATGCCAGATTAGAAGTCAGAAAATTGTAAACTACAGTGATTTAAAAGGGAAGTAAACAAAAGCAGGAGTGTGATTAGATGATTACATGTTTTTCACTAACCCGAGACCTATGTCGCACAAGCTATCCTGTCACTAGTGAGAATTCACCACCAGCAGAATCGCTATACAATACAGGGAGGACACATACCTGCTTTGTATGTGTCACTCTCTCTCCTTCTTTGGCAGTGAGGAGACCTTGATACTAAAACATAGCAAAACCTAAATCACTACACTCCTACAGCTAGCGAGGAAGTGACACATGCAAGCAGCTAAGTGTTTTTACTCCCTGCTGTGTCCTACAAAGTAACCCTGCCACTGGCAAGTTTTTGCTAATGACAGGATCACCAGTCTGACATGGCCCTAAATGAGCATTCACTTTACAAATTAATTGATAATTAACAGTCTCTATTCCTTTAATAAATCAACACATGTGTGTGATAATATAATCTCCAACATGAGAAAGTATATATTAATGGTGGCCATACAGTAGATGAAAAATCATTGGAAAATGTGTTATTTGGACAGTTTGTTTGTTTTTCGTCCAGTTAATGGTCACAAATCAAAAATCGATTGTAATGCTTTTGAGACAAAAAATCAAAGGAAAAGTTTGGAAAAAGTGTGCCGAATGGATGATAAATTGAAAGGTTAATGTGTTTCTTGCCAATTAAAAATTGAACTGTTAATACTGATAATGATTTATCATTCGAAATTTGGTCATTATGTATAGGCAATATTGTTTGCTCTTACTACCATGTGTTCATTTTTTCATCAACCCGTTCAAATATTTTTTTGACTAGTGTACAGCTAGCATACCTGTTATCTAAATGCATGTTTAAGCTTGCTATCACTGGCTAGGGACCACATCATAGGCCCCACACAACCTGGCCTGCTCACTTCAATAAAATAAGTGGACGGAGGCTGTCTGGGGAACATATCTTGTGAACCTGGGAGTAATAGCATTATTCTACATCAAATCCAACTCTAGCTGAACTTGGACTAATATACAGCAATAAAAACTTTGTCAGAAGGTATATCTTTTCTCTACTCTACTAAAAGTGAGGGTAAATCTCCATTGTCCAACACAAATAACCAATTCATACTGTTTAAAATCTAAAATGACAAGATTCTGAAGACCCTCTACTCAGCATGGAAATATAACTGCATAAGAGGCAATAATCACCAAAACTGCTATTCCAGTATTGGATTAATACATGTTTAATTGGAACTCTTATTCACCTATTACTTGACAAGCAATCACTGAATATGATCATTGGAGGCAGGGAAGAGAAATAAGTTAGAGTTACACCAGGGGCTGACTGACAAATCATGGGGCCCCGGGCAATAGGGGATCATGGGGCCCCTGTGTCCTTGCCCAAACCCAAAAAGCCTATGAAAAAGCCAATGAAAGGTACCAGGAGCATCTCATGGGGCCCCCTACTGACCCCGGGCCCTCAGGCAGTACCCGAGTGCTCGAATGGTCAGTCTGCTCCTGAGTTACACTTTAGCATAGTGCTAATCTATCAGCTAGATGGTCCCAGGTGCTTCCATCTTCACCCAGTCTTCTTTCTGGGTTTTGTCTCTTTGCCTGCTTCAATGGCAGGGCCACAATGCTGTCATTCTCTTGCAAGCGCATAGGAGTCACATTGCCATGGCACAGATTGATGGCTGTAAATGTATGCTGAGCTGCACATGTGCACATGACAGCTGACAGGCAGGGGTGCATTTATTACAGATGAGACTGATTGGGTTTTTTTCTGTCATAAAAACCCTACATGTCAGCAATTTTTTAAAAATAGAGTTTAATACCACTTAAAAATGCATGATGAGATCCTTTCACAGTATGAGATTTATCTTTGTCCCATATACAGTAAGCAGGTTAATATCTATCCCAATACCACTAGGTGACATGATGAAACCCTTTTACAGGATGAGCATTTGCTTTCTCTTATACTGTATAAATTGACACATTTCTATACTGAACAACAGGGGATGGTGAATTTATTTTAAAGAGCGGCAATTAGTCTTGAAAAGCATCTGCACATGAGCTGGCATTCCAGGTGTACAAGAATATACTTTTCACATTAATGGATAATTGAAGTGAATTTTCACACAATTGTGAGTGAAGATTTTCAGTTCCTTTAATACATCAATATATATATTGTGTGTGTGTGTATATATATATATATATATAAAATCAGGGGCAGTCAAGTCAAACCAGGACTTTTGAGTTTATATAATAAAATAACAAATTTCAAAGAGTGGAAACTGCATTTATTTTATGACATACTCCCCTGCTACATTTATACACATATTCTAGTGTTTAACTAATGCCTGTAAAGCTTCAGCATAGAAATATTTGTCAGTACGCCTGAACCATCCTAAGCCAGCCTGCTTCACTTCATCATCATTGTGTTCATAATTCCCACAGAAAGATTTGTCTCTTGTGCAATTTCACAACAGGTTATGCATTGATTATCCAGGATCAGGGGTTCCACATGCTGAATGTTCACAGGAATGACTTCTGTAGACTGGGAACCACTACGGCTGGGATTGTCACTGATGGATGTACGGCAATCTTTGAAACATTTACATCATTCAAATGTCTTACTGCGGCTGAGCATCTCATCACCGTATGGTGCTTGAAGTCTTCTGTTGACATCTGCATGTTTTATGCCTTCGATCATAAGAAACTATTAATCTGTTATCTAGATCACCACACACTGTTCCACGCATTAACTCTGTCTGCCATCTTGATTAACTCTCTGGAGTTCTCTGGACTGATCTTTGACATGTGTGCCACCTATCAGTAATAGGACACACTTGCCACACCGCCACGCTAGCATTTGTTTTTATACCTGTAAAATTAAAAGTCTCGGTTTGACTTGCCCCTCTTGTGTGCAGGAAATAACCCCCCCCCCCCATAGACACACACCCTCCAAACCACATCAGATAGTGGGTGTGGTCAAGTTTTACTAACTGTGGGAGGGTCTTAAAGGGGCAATAAATACCAGGAGTGTATTATGCACAGAGTTCAGAGTTCGGGGCAGTTACACACAGAGCAGAGTTCAGGGGTGTGCTATGTGCAGAGTTCCAGGGTGCGCTACAAATATAGTGCAGAATTCAGAGGTGCACAGCATACATAGTGCAGAGTTCAGGGGTGTGCTACACACAGACTGCATCCCCCATCCACATCTCATTTTCACCCCTCCTCAGCTCTGACCTCTGCATGTAAACCCCCTCCACTACTCCCATCTTCTCTCCCCTTCATTAAAAGCTCAAACATCTTCCACATGCCTTACTTTTGTTGCTGTATTAAGCTGAAGCACCCAGCTGGCTCTAGTACCTCCCCGCATACTGTAAGTGGCTTTGCCTCTCTCACTTGCAGGGATATAATCAAGTGGGGGTGTCAGCATTCGCATTGCAGCCTGGGCATCTGAATTTCCCTTGTCCTTTGCACTCAGTGGTGGTCACTCAGAAGATCAGATCTGTGGAAGCCATTGGGAGACAAGCTGATACGTGTTAACACAGAAGCCGGACTTTTGTGTATACAAGTGACAGTGGTTAGCAGGAGGCAGAGGGCCTGAGCCAGAGGTGGTGGAGCTGAGTTCCACCAAGTTCCAGCTGAAAGCCCAGCTTTATAAACATTGTCAAGGTGCCTGAAAGATCTAGGTGCTCTTAGTACATGGAAGTGTTCTTGAAATCAGCATACAATATGTTGTAGCGATAAAATGGTAATTGTTTACCCTGATTGTGCCACTTTTCACTGAAGGTTAGCTTATAACAATACTGTAGCAAACATTCATGTGAATGTCTGTCTTTTAAAATGATTGTAATGCTGTCATCACATGTTTGAGTCTCCTCATGTCAAGATAGTCAGTTGTCAGTCTTCCCTAAATGTGTCATAAGAAAATAGCAATAGTGAGTTCAGCAGAGAAACTTGTCAAATGTATCCAAATTCATAAGACTCTTCCCTGCATATGAGGCCAATGCAATGTGATGCAATATCCTAATTGCTGACATGCACCATGGTTTTGAGTCTGCAGCTCACAAGGTTAGAAAGAACATTTTGTTTTCAATTTACATCAAGTTTGTTTGCAAGTGATTCTCTAGTGTTTAATTATTTACTCCCTGACAGCAGTACTGATGTATATACACTAATCTAGACCAATGGTTCTCAACCTTAGTGAGACCAGTGCTTGGTAAATTCTCCATAACCTTTCATGCCCTATCTTTAAAAAAGAGTTTATACTCATACAATAAAAGTATGAGAATGCAAAATATGTATTTAAAAAGTAATAGAAAGGTAGTGACATGTAGAAAATATGAGTTACTGTAATTTAAATTGAAGAGACAAATAATTTGTGTCATTGCTTCTAAGCTGTATTTTTGGCAATCACCATATATCAACTGTTATGCCAAAACTTAAAACCCTAATTGGTGGTATTAAAAGAGAAGCAGGAGCAAAGATTTTTTTGGCCATCTTTGTCTTTTGGATCACAGCAGTACACTTACTTTTGTTCTCCTGTGAACTAGAGTCAGCAGATACAGTCATGGCCGAAATTGTTGGCACCCTTGATATTTCTCCAGGAAATCATGTATTTCTCACGAAACGTATTGCATTAACACATGTTTTGCTATACACATGTTTATTCCCTTTGTGTGTATTGGGACAAAACAAAAAAAGGGAGGAAAGAAAGCAAATTCGACATAATGTCACACAAACCTCCAAAAATGGGCTGGACAAAAGTATTGGCACCCTTTCACAACTGCGGATAAATAAGAATGTTACAAGCATGTGATGCTCCTGTAAACTCACCTGGGGCAAGTAACAGGTGTGGGCAATATAGAAATCACACCTGAAAGCAGATAAAAAGGAGAGACGTTCACTTAACCTTTGCATTGTGTGTCTGTCTGTGCCACACTAAGCATGGACAACAGAAAGAGGAGACGAGAACTGTCTGAGGACCTGAGAACCAAAATTGTGGCAAAATATCAACAATCTCAAGGTTACAAGTCCATCTCCAGAGAACTAGATTTGCCTTTGTCCACAGTGCGCAACATTATCAAGAAGTTTGCAACCCATGGCACTGTAGCTAATCTCCCTGGTCGTGGACGGATGAGGAAAATTGATGAAAGATTGCAACGCAGAATAGTCCGGATGGTGGATAAGCAGCCCCAAACATGTTCCAAAGACATTCAAGCTGTCCTGCAGGCTCAGGGAGCATCAGTGTCAGCGCGAACTATCCGTCGACATTTAAATGAAATGAAACGCTATGGCAGGAGACCCAGGAGGACCCCACTGCTGACACAGAGACATAAAAAAGCAAGACTACAGTTTGCCAAAATGTACTTGAGTAAGCCAAAAGCCTTCTGGGAAAACGTCTTGTGGACAGATGAGACCAAGATAGAGCTTTTCGGTAAAGCACATCATTCTACTGTTTACCGAAAACGGAATGAGGCCTACAAAGAACAAAACACAGTACCTACGGTAAAATATGGTGGAGGTTCAATGATGTTTTGGGGTTGTTTTGCTGCCTCTGGCACTGGGTGCCTTGACTGTGTGCAAGGCATCATGAAATCTGAGGATTACCAAAGGATTTTGGGTCGCACTGTAGGGCCCAGTGTCAGAAAGCTGGGTTTGCGTCCAAGATCCTGGGTCTTCCAGCAGGACAATGACCCCAAACATACGTCAAAAAGCACTCAGAAATGGATGGCAAAGAAGCGCTGGAGAGTTCTGAAGTGGCCAGCAATGAGCCCAGATCTAAATCCCATTGAACACCTGTGGAGAGATCTTAAAATTGCTGTTGGGAAAAGGTGTCCTTCCAATAAGAGAGACCTGGAGCTGTTTGCAAAGGAAGAGTGGTCCAAAATTCCGGGTGAGAGGTGTCAGAAGCTTATTGATGGTTATAGGAAGCGACTGATTTCAGTTATGTTTTCAAAAGGGTGTGCAACCAAATATTAAGTTAAGGGTGCCAATACTTTTGTCCAGCCCATTTTTGGGGTTTTGTGTGACATTATGTCATATTTGCTTTTCTGCCTCTGTTTTATATTTGTTCCAATACATACAAAGGGAATAAACATGTGTATAGCAAAACATGTGTTAATGCAATACCTTTTTTGTGTGAAATACTTGATTTTCAGGAAAAATATCAAGGGTGCCAACAATTTCGGCCATGACTGTAGTAGGCTATTGCCTGCTATCAGCTGGTGGGACAGAGATGCTGCAGGCTCAAGAAGGTTGCCCAACAATATTGTCAGGATCTACCCAGCTCCTCGCCTGACAGCTTGCTCCACCTTTCAGCACACAGCTGAGAGCCAGAGCCAGCTGCACCCAATCCCTCCCCATCCAATAAGTGATGGAGGAGAAGAGTGCCTGACAATTAATCTGGGACCTTCATACCTGCAGCATCTTTGCACATGTTCAGGGGAATCCCCATAGAGGCCCAGTCATGCTACAAGTCTCTTTAGGGTCAACACATCAGCACATAAGTAGAGCAAGTAGAGTTCGGGAATCACAAACACTTTTAAAAGAACCTTTTTTAATCTAATTGTGAAAGGAGATGTAGGGGGAGGAGCCAGGTAAAAATAATTTGTTTTAATGGGTGAAGGCCTGCTTTAAAGAAAACAGAATATTTTCTCCTTTCCTTGTCATTTAGTTTTCAGTATAGTGTATTGTTGCTTGCTTCTACTTTGCATGTCATGCTTTGCTTTAGGTGTTTCTGTGCCTTACTTTCCAATTTCCTAACATAGCTGTGCACTTCTAGGTCTATCAATAAGGTTTGCTGTGAACCAGGCCAGTGACGCTATGGGACGCATCTCCACTGTCACAGCTGGAAGGACCTGCAATTAGGGGGGGGGGTAAGGTAAGTTTCCACTGACATCCTCCCAGCAGCATTGGCATCTAAGGAGCTGGTAGGAGCAAATATTCACCCACAGTGTGGTATGGCAGCAATATCTAACCAAACACATAGGAAGATGCTGCCCAACAGGAGGAAGGCTTGATGGCTGAAACTTGAGAACCACTAATCTTGACTTTGTAAGCATGCATAAAGCTTTAGTCCCCACCTCCAAAGGTTCATTTCCTGGCTCTCCTCAACAAACACTTCATGACATACTTATCAACACACAGAAAACTAGCAATAGTTTTGAGATCAGAAACCTGTACATTAATCTTTGTCAATCTGTTTCATAGTTGTTGCATTTTTACTAGTACACTCATCAGGGGGCATTATCAGAGACCTAAAGACTCTTAACAGAGTCCTTAATCTCATGTTTACCAATCCCTTCATTTTTTTTTTTTTTTTGGTGAAAACAGGAGTACTCATACTGAACACTCCCATGTCCACTCAAAAACTGAAGTCATAGTAAACATGTAATTAATGTTTACAGATCCCTTCAGTTATGATTGAACATGGCAATACTCAATTCTGAGTACTCCTGTGTTCATTTAGTGCATGTTCACATACAGTATATGTGGATTAAATGCGGTTTGAACCGCATCCAATCTGCATGACATGTGAAATAACATTGCTTCCTATGGTGCCTGTTCACATATGTTCGGTGCACTAGCGGTACGGATTCAGTGCGGTTTTAAAGAGTCATGTACGATTTCTGAGCAGTGCAGTCTGTTTCAGGTGCGGATTACAGGCTATTGACTTCTATGGGAACTGTTTCTAAACCACATATATGTGAACAAGATAAGATCCTGAGCTAATCCTGTCTGGAACCTGATGTATACCTGTGAACAACTACTGTATCAATTAGCTGTAAAACCTGAGCTTCAATCTGCACCACACATGTGTGAATCAGCTCTCAACAAATGAAGGGATCAGTAAACAAGGGAGACATGTTTACAGATCTTCTCACTCACCATCATGAACAGATCAAATCCTTCCTATTGTGTGTCTCCATTCCACAACTGCTGTATCTAGATACCAAGTTGTGGAATCAGATTGTGGGCTACTGGGCCAACCAGCCGCAAGCAGTTCTGTTCCTCCATAACTCCTATTTCATTCTGCATATGACACCAGTTAGCCCCTTAACTGACATCGACAAAAATAATTTTAATTAGCACATAATAGATCCAGTGTAAACACCCTTTAACAGTGTGGAGTATAATAATTTCTTTTTTAGTCCTGGTGACCATTTGATTTGGTCACCAGAACAAGATAAGCGACATCCCAAGTTTTTGGAATGGGAAGTCTTCCATTTGGAAAACTCATTTCAATTATATTGAGGGGAGGATTTCCTCTGACTTTGGAGATATTTCTGAAAAAAGATTTTGCAAAACATACACTAAAACATGTATTAAGCATTATGACTAAATACACATTATAATGTTATGTCATTTACAACATCTACTATATTCAGACCTCTGTGCTAAAACAAATCTAATTTATAATGGACCCCTAATGCATATTGGGATACATCTGTGTGCATTTTTAATGTGCTCAAAGACATGGTTTAATGGGCAAAGGTGTGACTCCAGCCTTAGATCTTGAGACACCTGAGACTGTAGCACCCAAAACAATTGCCTGTTCTCCTTAAAAGACAAATGCTTTGTCTTTGACAATGGTGGTACCTATAGTGGTAGCAGGGAGGGCAGCAAGTCTCACTGTATTGTTTAGTTGCTGTTTGCCACAAATATAGGTAAGTCTAAGGTAGGTCATACAGTTTAAAATGTACTTTCTTTCAACCACAGGTGGTCCTGGCCCCTCCCTTCTGCTGAGTGCCCCCAGAGCAAGCAGCTTGTTATGGGAGCACCCACGTAGGCTAGCAAGGGTTTCCACCTCATCACTTAAAAACAGAGCAAATACTAATTACACAGGTTCTGTGGCTCATTAAGATGGTAATTAAACTAACTTAGTGCCTTATCTACATTAAATTAGACTGAGAACCTGCGTCATTTACATGTGTCTGGTTTTAAAGAGATGAGGTGGCAACCCTAAGGCTCACTCCTAAGCCACTGCTCTGGTTATCCAGTCACACTCTTGGCCCTGCCCCCTCTCTCTCGTCATTGGCTCACTGACTGTAATTGATAGCAGCGGGAGTCAATGACTCCCTCTGCTCTCTCAGCCAATGAGGAAGGAGAGTCCCTGGAGAGCCGAGGCTCTTGGGCACATTGCTGGATTGCGATGGTGGATCAGGAAGGTATTATAGGGTGGGGGGGGGGGGCTGCTGCACACCTTCAGCCTTTACAACCACTTTAACATTTAAAATTTTCTGATAGAAGAACTATTTGTTATGCCTCAAATCACCAAATACCTTCATCTTTCCATCAACTTATTCTGCCCTAAAATGGAACGGTAGCTGTGCGAGTATACAAGAGACATCACAGACAATGCTAATAAATCTAACAAATCTAGACTTTGAAAATATTCTTCAGAATAATTCAAGTTGCTTCTTCAGTTCATCAAACAGTAGTAGGGTTTTCTCCTGCATAACCCTATATGATTTTACAAGCCAGAGAATCCTGTCCCATCAGAAAAACTGAAGAAGCAATTTGCATAAGTGATAAATGTTTTCAAGATTGATCAGAAAGTTCAGCTGTGTTTGATTTACTACCATTAAATACTTGGAGCACTTAAGTAATTGTTAATTAGAAAATACACACAAAACCCTAATGATATGCAGCGTGTGAAATCACTGCCTGTGATATCCCTAGCATCTCCTTTTCATCTTTTAGGGCAGAGTAAACTGATAAGTGCATGGGAAGATAAAGATAAATGGCTGTTTGGGGCAAACCAGACAATTTTTCAGACACTTGATTGTAAGGCTCACCGTTCTTTTGTGGCAATACGCAACTCGAAGTAAAATTAAAATGTGAAATTAGCCATGTAAATTCAGCTCATCAGAAAAGTGAATTCATGCATTATAGTGAAATGATGCCCACTGCTAATAAATGTTTACTTTTTAAATGTACAGAGGGGTCACACACTTTTTAAAATGCATAGAAATGTTTTGCATTGGAGGACATAATTACAGTTTTTACCACAAACCATTAATTTTTATTTGAGATTTTGAGATTCAGTAATACAATGAAAGTTATCTCTGTATGTTTATGTTACTGAACATAATATGCTTCCTTTTCTCAGTACTAGAAAAAGTGTGCCTGTTTGTGCACAGAGGTATCCGTGATAATAAACACAATCTGCTGTTTGATGAGTCTGAAGGGGGGCAATTGACAGTGACAAGGTATAGTACATACTATACAAAATATACTATAAACTATATATAAAATACAATAGAGTATTTAACAATGCAGAAATGTGCCAGTATATACGTTAGATGCATGCATAATGTACCAAATACAGAAATAAAGCACCTTTGCCTAACTTTCAACAATTGGTTTCTTACAAAATTAACCCCTTGCCCTCCAGAGGATTTACCCCCCTTCCTGACCAGGCTATTTTTTGCGATACGGCTCTGCGTTACTTTAACCTCCCTGGCGGTATGATTATTTCAGATTTTTGGTGCTGAAAGCGGTACCATTTTTTTGCATGGAAATATGTATTTTTTTTATTGTAGGCCTGTAATTTAGGAATAACTCCCTGAAATCTGTCCGAACAAGAGTCTAGTAAACATTCCGGATATGATAAAACTTGAAACACGAAATCATAAATTATAATTTAATAAATACTCATAAAAAATAATACAATAAATTTAATTCAATAATATAATCAAACCAAAAACACTGAAATTTGAAATATAGTGCCAAGTCCACACATCACTGAGCAAAGTTGCAAAATCGTTTTCAGTGTCTGATGACGAATTTCCCCCATGAATCGTTATCACTCAATTCTGCAAGTAGTTCTGATCTACTATCGCTGTTCTCTTTGACCTAAAGGGACGCTTTTTGGACGCCGTGGACTTTTCTAAGTTTCCAGGCAGAAAGAACAGTCAAAATGCAGGCAGGGCACAGGACAAAGCAGTAGGGACAAAATGTATGTGAAATGCTTTGATACAGGAATGTTTTGCTATGAAATAATCGTTTTAAAAAAAATGTCATTTTTTTTAAATTTTCAAATTTGCCGCCGTACGCCCGTACGTCCGGACGTCACAGGGACCGGAACACGGAAGCCAGATGCTGGCATCGGCCGGAGGAGATGGCCGGGGACGCTGCAGGGGACACATTGCGGGAGCGAAGGACAAGGTAAGCGCTGCGGGGAATGCCTGTGCAACGCCGCATGGTAAGCCCGAGTGTAGCTCTGGGTTACCGCTTTTGGTACTGAAACTTTACCCCGAGCTACACTCGGGAATACCGCCAGGGAGGTTAACTGACAATTGCCTGGTCATGCAATGCTGCACCCAAATGAAATCTATGTCCTTTTTTTCCCACAAATAGAACTTTCGTTCGGTGGTATTTGATCACCTCGAAGTTTTTATATTTTTTGCACTATAAACAAAAAAATAGTGTCAATTTTGAAAAAAAAAAATATTTTTTACTTTTTGCTATTAAACATGTCCAGTAAAAAAAAATGAAAAAATCTAATTTTGTCATAAATGTAGGCCAAAATGTATTCTGCTACATGTCTGCTAAACAAAATCCCAATACGTGTAAATTAATTGGGTTACGTGAACGTTATAGCATTTACAAATGGTTGTATATATACTGGAATGTTTTTTTTTAGTAGTAATGGCGGCCATCAGCGACTGCGGTGGGCATTCTGACACTTGGGGAACTGACTTGATGTCACTGACATCACCAGGGACACCAATACAGTGATCAGTGCTAATAAAAAGCACTGGCACTGTACTAATGACACTGGACATGAAGGGGTTAACATGTGAGGAGATCAAAGGTTTAACTGTGTGCTGTTTTACTATGGGGGCTGTGTGTGTTTCACTGTAAGCAAGCAGTGTGCAGGAGCTGACAGGGGAGAGATCTGTATTATTTACATACAGGTCTCTCCCCCATCGGAAATCCTCAGAGATCGCTGGGTGCCGTATATATACGTGATTTTGCGCACCTGGGCCACCCTGTAGCAGTATATCTGCTATAGGGTGGTGCGGAAGAGTTTAGGTGTGTGCTCAGACATCTTTAAATAAGTAAATGCATACAGTGCAGCACTTACTTATATACAAATGAAAAAGTGTTGTAAATGTAATCCCAGTTGAACATCAATAGAAATTTCACCAGGTGACTGCCCCATTTAGGTTTCAGAGCAGACAGGACATGGTGAAACCAGCAGTTACTTCTTCATACCAGAGAAAGCAATTTTTAAGCTCCGTGTGGTAAGCTTATTTTAGACAGTTCTCCTTTGGAGTGAAGCTTTCCCAGATGAAGAGTACCTGAAATTCCCATTGACAGCTCTGGGTGAATGTTAGATCTACATGCTGTTATAATTCAGTGGTCTGGTGAGTGCACAAAGGGTGAAGGATTTCCAGCACTAGCCTTTGATTCTTCATTTTTGCAATGTGGATGATCTTCACTTTTGCTACACCATTTGGGTGTTTGGTCTTTTATGGAACATTTATTGGGGAATACTTATATTATATACATTATATTGCCAAAAGTATTGGCATGCCTGCTTTTACACGCACATGAATTTTAATGGCATACCAGTCTTAGGCCTTAGGGTTCAATATTGAGTTGGCCCACCCTGTGCAGCTAGAACAGCTTCAACTCTTCTAGGAAGGCTGTCCACAAGGTTTAGGACCGTGTCTATGGGAATGTTTGACTACTCTTCCAGAAGCGCATTTGTGAGCTCAAGCACTGCTGTCAGACAAGAAAGCCTGTCTCACAGTCTCCTCTCTAATTCATCCCAAAGGTGTTCTGTCGGGTTGAAGTCAGGACTCTGTGGAGGCCAGTCAAGTTCCTCCACCCCACAATTGTTCATTCATGTCTTTATGGATCTTGCTTTGTGCACTGGTGAACAGTAATGTTAGAACAGGAAGGGCCATCCCCAAACTGTTCCCACAAAATTGGGCACTTGAAATTGTCCAAAATGTCATGGTATGCGGAGTTCCCTTTACTGGAACTAAGGGGCCAATGAAACCCATGAAAATCAACCCCACACCATAATCCCCTTCCACCAAACTTTACACCTGGTACAATGCAGTCAGACAAGTACTATTCTCCTAGCAACTGCCAAACCCAGATGCATCCATCAGATTGCCAGACAGAGAAGCATGATTTGTCACTCCAGAGAACATATCTCCACTGCTCTAGAGTGCAGTGGCAGCATGCTTTACATCACTGCATTGGACACTTTGCATTGCTCTTGGTGATGTAAGGCTTGCATGCAGCTGCTCAGCCATGGAAACCCATTCCATGAAGCTCTCTATGCACTGTTGTTGTGCTAATCTGAAGGGAATATGAAGCTTGGTGGTCTTTAGCTATTGACTCTGCAAACAGTTGGTGACTTCTGCGCACTGTGTGCTTCAGCATGCACTGCCACCACTCTGTCTTTTTACGTGGCATACCACTTTGTGGTTGGGTTGCTGTTGTTCCACTTTGTTATAATACCACTAACAGTTGACCATGGAATATTTAGCAGCAAGGACATTTCACAAATGGACTTATTGCACAGGTGGTAACCTATCACAGTACCATGCTTGAATTCACTGAGCTGCTGAGAGTGATCCATTCTTTCACAAACATTTGTATCAGCAGTCTGCATGCCTAGGTGCTTAATTGTATACACCTGTGGGCAAGGAGGTGATTGGAACTCCTGAATCCAATGATTTGGAGGGGTGTCCCGAAACTTTAGGCAATATAGTGCATGTTGATGATCATTTGACAGTATAGGAGGTAGAAGATTATTAACATTTCTTATGTTTTACACAGTGGGTGAATAATACTCATTACTTTACTATGTCACTCTTTTTATTACAAGGACATTTTATTTATGTTCAATTGGGATTACATTTACAATATTTTTTTATTGGTATATATGTAAGCGCTGCACTGTTTGCATTTATTAACTTTCAACAATGTTTATTTTGTTCTTTCATGTAGTCAAGCAACCACTGAATAATTCATATGTAAGGGTCTCATTGACAAGGCTCACTGCCCTAACATCATGTTTGTAAAACTGGGGTGACTCTTCTTTCTCTTTAGGAGGGGCCACAGATTCTGTAACTGTCACTGTGTAGTGTGTTCCTGTTTGTGGAGACATAGTTACATTACCTCTAACTGAAGCGGGTGCTCCTGGGATGCTCAGACTCCCCGTATGTCCTTCCCATCCATGTTTATTCAGATCAATGATCACACTCCCAATCTGATCCTGTCTGTTTTGCTTTTCCACAATGCCATCCTTGCCCATAATCCTGCTGATCACAGTCACTAATGTCCCAAAGCAATATGGGAATTGTAGCTTACAAAGGCGCCTGAAATAGGCACATGTTAATAGAATTTATGACGTTATAGGATTTAGAAGTTTGATTTCAGCAAAAGTAAGTAAGAAAAACAGACTAATTTTTCTTGTGCTTGTGGGAAGGTATTTTAAGAGAGATTTTAAAAGAATTCTGGAATTCATCCTTAAAAATTTACATTATTGCATTGTAATGTGCAGTAAGGGACATCATATTCAGAATTAAAATGCATGCATTTTGCCACTGAAGTGAGAAAAACAGCCTAACAGTGGGTAATATAAGCAGAATAAATTAGGTTAGGTACACGCTATAGTTTAATAAAAGGCTCTGTTTCAGTGTTCCTTACAGTATATTTCTAACCAAAACTTTGGCTAAGATTTAGGGAACAGTTACAACACCTGTTGCTGTTTGTTCTCTTTTTTTCAACTAAGGGGACTTCCCTTCACCTTCTGCAACAGGTGTCCCTTATGGATGATTCCCCCTCCCCTCCTGTTCTGGTGAAAACCATAATAGTTTGGATTTACTATCATTCTCTGTCCCAGTGACAAAAGTTTAGAGAAGTCTTTCTCAAACAGGGTTCTCTAGAACCCTAATGTTCCTCCAGAGCTTGCTAGAAGTTCCAAGATCAGTGAGCAGTTGCATATTGATATTATACTTGATTATGCCTACCTAGTTCTGGCACCAGTGGCACTTGGTAGAGCCAGCAGCATGGGACCAGTGATCATCAGTATATGGAGGCACTACACATGGAGCGATACATGGGACACATGGGACCAATACATGGAGCATTTTTCATGGACCACCAATGTAACAGAGCATTCTTTCCACTAACTACTAGTATAAGGTGGTCCTTCCCCCACTGATGACCAATGTGAGGGCATATTTCTCCCAGTAATCACCAATGTTCCTCACTAAATATAAAAGTAATGAAACACTTCACTGACCACCAATGTGAGGGGCACTTTTAAAATTCCCAACCAATATCAATGTCCACGGCCATCCACGTCAAATTGGAACAACCATTCCTAAACACAGGCAGGGACCTTCAACAGCATCTACCACCCACACAAAATGCCATGTTAACATTTTTACTATTAAATAGCAACTCACATCTTGAACCACAAACTAAAACAATTTGCACATGCCCGAAAAGCAAAGAGATCAGGGTGATTAGATTATGAAAATTAGAGCAGGGTGTTTTCACTAAATTTCACAACACTTGTCAAGTTTTTGGACAAACATTTTCTGTCTTGACACATTTCATGGTATCATGGTGATTGAATTAGGTGAATGAGCTGTTGATGTGGCCATAAATGATAGGGCATGCTCCTGACACATTATTTGAACCTTGGAAGAGAAAAGTAACAGTGTATGTTACTTTAAACCCACAACAGTAAAATCAGTCTGTACATGCAGTAAAGCATGCTTGTTATACTCACTGTGGAACCTAAGGGGTTAATACTCTTCATTGTGTAAATATGCTAGTTTATCCTGACTTCTCTGATCCCCCCTTTCTTCCAGTGCCCCCCTTTTACCTCCTGTTAAGACATATTGTGTGGAGACACTCTGCACATGCTTAGTTTGGTGTATATTGCTAGAGTGTTTTTATTTTCTTGGGAGAGTGCATGTGATCAGCACAAGGCCAATCAGCACTATCCAGACAGAGGTCTGGAGTTCTGCATCCTTTTTAGAGTAAAATGAAAGCTCCTCCTACAAGCTTTAATCTGTGCTCGGCTGGACATTGATAGAAGGCACAGACTGCTCTAACTGCTGATGAGAAAAGGTATTTAGCAGTTTATATTTACTAAAATAATTGCACTTCCATGTTCTGTATACTTTTGGAGACCAGATATAGGGAATGCGGGGTCCTGGGTTTAGTAACACTTTATTATCCAATCACAGCCTTGACGTAGCTGTATTTCTGTGACTGTAGTGAAGAAAACTAAATAAATGATCAGAATGTGGCTATGGTATTTGTTAGACAGGCCTGGGTCAAAAGAGTAGCTGAACAGAATTACATATTTTTGGTAGGTAAGACAGTGCACATTTGTGTTCTAAATGTGTATTTAGATGTTTGCCCACATATACAGTATATTTTCCAGCATTGGTAAATCTGCTAATATCAGCAGCTTTTTAAATGAGGCACTTAGCTTGATAAGTCATTACAAACAACTTCCAATTAGTGATTAGTTAAGAATTATGGGAATGTCACATACTGTCACTATTAACTAATCTTATGAGAAGCAATTCTACTTGATTCTAAAATCCAGCAAAGCAACAGTCTTAACTAGTGTGATGTCTTAAGCATTCATACATTACTCTGAAGTTAAACCACAGAACGGTTATTCCTATACAAAGATGCAGAATAGTACCGTTTACAATTCCTTTAGGGTAAATCATTTCTAAAAGACAGCTGTGATGCACTGAGCCTATGTAAAATTTGTAAGTAACTCTTTTCAGTAATGGAGATTCACTAATAGTTTTCAATGCTTTAAATCACAGTTAATATAAAGAAAATACTCCAGAGTGAAATGATCTACAGAAAATGTGATTTGTTGAGTATGTCTAGAAACTCAAATGGCATACAATTAGAAAAGACATTTCATTTCCCCATTTTTGTCATCTTTCTTCCCTAACGCATCCCAGATTTCTACAATTTGTATGATAATTAACACTTGCAGAAAACAGTCAAAGAATTTAAAATTAAGAATAACAGACTGAGAATATAACCTCAAAACCACATAAAAATAATAAAGTACAGCAAATAACAGCATATTTCATGGAGGCTGAATGGAAGCAGAGTAATGTAAAAGTTTTGCTATAAAATGAGATATATACAGTACATAGAATTTCATGACAGCATATACAAGCCAATAGGATCAAGACATATTTTTGAGGCATACAGTATACAAATTGGTGTATATATATATATATATATATATATATATATATATATATATATAATATGGTAAAACACATAGCACACAAACGACAAGCATTTGGATAATTGTAAATAACTGATCAATGGAAAAAGTAGTCGACGGATCACTGATTGGAACATGTGAAATGTAGCCGTGAATAATGTGTGTGGCTTGATCTAACATTTAAGCTGATGATGATTGTGCCAGCCAGCATGTTCTGCCCATGTATAGCTGCATTTTTCTCTTTAAAAACAACATTGTTTTGCCTTTACTATTGGAGAACTGACAGTATAACTTTCCTTTAGTACAAAAATGGCTCTTTTCTTCCATCTTTTCTTTCAAATATTAACAGTTTTAGAGTATAGCTAAAGACATTAGCAAGCTGAGAATAAACTGTATGGTCTTTAACATACCAGATGGGCTTAAAGCATCAGTTTATATTTGTGACCGGCTTAGAATGTTACATTATTTATAGTGATAATGTGATTAATAATATTATTGTCTGATAAAATAGTTAGAGCAATAGCATTCTTTTTTTAATATCCTGGTAGGACAAGGTAAGTGGAGCCTTAGCTTTGGCTGATGCAATGTGGTAGACAGCATGCTAGGTAGCTTAAGGCCTGGTTCACACTAGTGCAATTTCAGGTGATTTTAGTCACACACTGGTCGCTGCTGTCTCTTTAACAACTAATTACTCATACCTGCTAGCTGACAACAGGAATGAAGCAAAATCCAGCAGTTTCAGAAACACATCAAAACCACATCAAAATGATGCCAAGTTGTATTACATAATTTCACTGAAAATCAGATCAAATTGCAGCTGCACTAGTGTGATTCTAGTCTAAGTGTAATATACGTAAGCAATATTTATTGATAAAGCAGACTCTTCACAATGGGAGACATATGTTGATGAATCATTTCATGAATGACATGTATTACTCATGTATAGTGGAGACTTTTCTTTAAGGAAGGGGTGTCTGAAAAAAAGATGGTTCTTTTATTCACTAATTATATACTAGAGATAATGCATGGTGTAAATGTAAAGGTTTTTGTCTTCTGTTTGCATTTAACTTTAACAACTAGTAACCAGTTTAACACTTTAATTTCAGGAGCCATATTATGCTGCCTTCATAGACATATGGACAGCAACTGATATAAAATTAAAAAATTGGTCTTATGCAACATTTCACACTTGCAGCATAATTGTTGTCCCTAAGAAGAGTCTGTGCATGCATGTGGTTTATAAATCAGATTATCAAGGCCAAAAATGCACTCCGGTGTTCTTGGTTAACTTCAAGGGCACCTTGCTGCATCTCTGTACACATTATCTATGCTGCAAAGTATATAGGATAAGGTCTGTTAGGTTTGGTACTGATGATCTCATGACTCATGATTTTGTTGGCTTGGCAGTAGTAGGTATTGAGCAATTTTCTATATTTTTAAGTTTTAAAGAGCTCCTGGAAGATACCAACGCAGCATACCAAGCATATGTAAGTATTTTAAGAGAAGTAAGGATGGCCTCTCTTCTCAAATCATTGGACAGGTGCTTTAAGGTTCTATGATCTATGATTTAAGAAACACTGAGAAACAGGAATGCAATAGAGAGTTATGTACAACTTATGTGAAGATACGTTTCTACTTTCTGCCTAGAAAAATGGTAAAATTGGTTAAATATGTCACCATTCTAAGGATGAGAACAGTATCAGGAGAATCATCGTATTTTGCTATTACTTGTCTTGCAATGAATGGGTAGACATACAAGTGGAATGTTTTACAAGTTTATTGGAAATTTATGGCACAGTAAAAGTTATCTGGGAAACATCTCTGCATTCAAAATCTTCTTTAGGGAATGTGATTACAGAATAGACCTGTACCTGAGAGCACTGGGCAGCACTTTTTAGTAGGAGGTTAGCTGTTTAATTATTACCTCAAAATTAAAGGAAATATGTGTTAGCATCAACATGTTAGGGAAATGCATGCTTGCAATCATCCTGTAAGGGAATTCTATATGCCTAACTTTTTTTTTTCTATGGTGGCATATTATTTACTAGAACATAACTGAAATGGAAAAGGAAAAAAGTATTCAAATGCTTCAAGGAGGATAGCAACAGAAAAACTAATGGTAGAGCGATTTTCATTTATATTCTGATCTGTACAAACAGGTGCGGCAAGATGCAGTTCAGCAAGTGCACCACACTTAAAGAAACTCAGGGGCACTTATAACCACAATAGAAAGTGTGTTTAGCTTGAATGTGCGGCAACCTTTTTCTCTCTTAGGACATATTTTTTCCAAAAAGAATAACTAGACTAGCAGAAGGAACTTTCACATATAAAAAACATAAAACAAAATAAGGAAACTTCTGTAGTCTGGAATAAAAAAAGAAAATGCATATTGTTTGAAAGCACCACCGAAGATTCTTACCACTGCTGGACGGTTGTTGTGGGCCTGAGCATGCTCTGAGCAGATATGAGTTTGGGGAGAACTCCTCATCAGGGTTTGTGTCCATAATTTGATGAGAAGTATTGCTGTCTAGCAGCGGCATCTGGCAGCTAACAGGAGGAGGATTATGGGAGCTGGGCAGTTGTGCAGATGGTAGGAGGCTAGACGAAGATGTAGATGGGATGGGGCGACCTGGGAAAGAGGAACAGGGATTAAAGGTCAGCAATGAAGGCAATGAACAGAGACACAGAAAGATCTATGTATGTATGTAACTTTTTCAACACAAGAAATGAAAATACTGTAATTATGGATCACGATTATTAAGGTAGCTCAGAGTCTAAGATAAAGAGTGTTATGTCAGATTTATAATTTTTACACCCTTTACATAGTCACTCACTACTAGAAAAGACAGCAGGGTTGATTTACAAATGGAGTAAGCTCATTTTGCAAAGGGCATTTTCACTTTGTAAGGGAATTTACACTTAGCTTAGTGAATTTGATGAAAACCCACTTTGCAAAGAAAACTTAATCATGCGCAAGGAAAATAATAAAAAAAGAATTATATTTCCTTGCACATGACTGGAGGATGGAAGTTAGTGCAACTTCACTACACTTCACTTAATAAGCCAAGGGAAAATTGTCTTGCAAAATTAAGATTAATTTTGCGAGGTGGACAGCCTGTTTTCTATTAGTAAGTCAAATCTAGTATCTTTACAGAATTACTAGAACAGTATGAATGGTTAACTTACACAGGATGCTAATACAATCATAAATGCTGTCTTCCTTATACAGGTTTGTTGTCAAAATAATAATATGCTTTTTCCCACTGAAGTAGGCCCCACAGCCTTCTACCATGATTGCATTGTCAGACAGAGACCCATCAGCTGTTTCCCTTGTCATGTGTTCACGGTAGCCAAATGTATTTACAAAAAACTTATATATGATTTTAAAAGTTAAAGTTTGATATCTACTACCTGGAATTGGCCACATTAACTATTCCAGTATTTGTTATATTATCTTTATATCCAGTTTTAATGATGTTTATTGTAATTTAAAGAATAAAGAAATGAGTCCACTACAGATGGGGATAAATATATGGACCTCTGAGTTTTTAGTATTTTTTATATCACTTTTATTTCTGATAAACAGTGATTTCACATTATGTGCTCCCTACTTAATCTCAAGTAGCAGACAGGCTAGGACGTTTAAAAATTGTGTTTGGTTTGCATAGAAATCAATTTACATATAAGGCTTTATGTCCTGTGTTGCCTTTGAGGAACAATGTCCTATAGATAATTTAAAATAGTTGCAGTTGTAGTGATGAATAGCTGTAGGTTTGTGACCTACAGAATGTAAAAGTCAGCACTCTTTGTTTCACAAATGTGCTAAAGTTAGCAACTTTACAGATCCATAAAAGTTTAAATTCTTTAGGAAATGTAAGCTGAATTTAAAGGGAGCTAACCAACTCAAGCCATCCTGGAATACAATAGCTGCTTTGCCTCGAAAGGATTTATGGTTTAAGTATACTAATGTGAAAAGTATTATACAGCTTATACATGGGCATACCTTTTAGTCAGATACTAAATAAGATCTGAAAGCTGCCTGTTCATGTAATTGTAGCAAAAGCCATGATTTCTGCTTCCAGCTCAAACTATTCTCCTTCCAAACTCCATTTTCTTGAACTGATTTAAAGGAAATCTCTAGCATACTCGAAAATGTCTGCTGACAAATTTTTGTTACTTTACTGAGCTTGTTATCACTAGCTTTTTAAATCATCCTCTGTCTGATTACTGCACATGAATCTGAAGCACCACTTGCAAAAATGACAGAGGACTTCATGCATAAAAATATCTAAAAGGAAGAACAGCTCATTTTACCCATCAGGCAGATTTTCCCATTCATTGTTTCATGTTGAAGCGGAGCAATGAAACAGAGTACTTGGTTGCTAGCTAAGGGAAAACCTATAGATTACCATGTTTGGTCACATGATATTTAGTCACCTCTTTGCCATGGAAAAATACTAGCTTTGGAAAACTTTTTAGAAGTTTTAAAGACATGAGAACTGGATTTTCTCATTTAGAATGAAGCCCGGAATTCTTATGGCTGATTCAATATCAATTCAGACACTGGGTTTTAAGAATTTGCTTATGTCTACCTCAAGATTTAATAATGGGACAATATAAGTCATTATAATGATTGCACCATCTCATGCATGCATTGTACAGCATTAAACACATTAAAAAGGTGCACAATGTCATGCATTCTATCTTGTGCATGCACAGGACAACACACTTTGCAAAAGAGTGCCATGGAAGCACAGAAACTGGCTGCAGCCTGAGAAGGGATCCATAAGGAGGAAAGACAGAGTAGACAAGTGTACTTGTTTATATGCAATGTTTTATATATAACTCCTATTTTCTTGCAGAGGGGAAGGTCACCTTTGAAGACATTATAAATTGCATCATGACATGATGGAAAATGTAGTAACTCACTGGTGGTACTACAAATGATACACATTTAAAAACAAAATGTGATTGACTGACTCTCAACTTGCATACATTTTATAAATGGGCCCCTAATACAAGGTGGTCACAATTAAATGTATAGATAATCATTGTTGTTTCAATAAGGATCTTAATGAAGAATATGAATATTGATGAGGATCTTCATAAAACTACCCAACAAAATATACAAATTTAAAAAATGCAAATAATGTGACTTTCACCAAACATTCACTGATGATGAATCAATTACTGTCATTTAAAACACATGCATAAAGAATATTCACTTGCAGTGAATGTTCGGTAAGTCACATTTAATGCTTTATAAATAGTCCCCTAACTGTGGCTATTTAGTAATTCTACCATAATGAAAAACAGTCAAGTTCTTTATACAATTCATTATGAACTTTTTATTATCTTGCAATAGAAACAGCACAAAAGAGAAATGAAGAAAATAAAAATGCAAATAAAGTAAGAGAGAGAAGTGCAAGTCATATGTTACAACATGTATTACATTATCCATGCTGCTTGATGCTTGTGTCCAACCAGAGTGAACACTGTATGCCCCGAAATAATAGTGCACTTACAATACTCAGTTTATATACTGTATAAAGTATATAACAAATATTATATAGCTTATTCACCACCGTTTGTTACACAGTTCCTATATTTATAATATTGTGAACATACACCCCTTAAATGTAAAAGCTGATAAATGTATGGTGAATGTGTACAGTATTTGTTCTTATCAGTTATTCCTGAGGACAGTACATGTGCTGTGTGGAGCTCTCCATAGTGCTGAAAATGTACATATTTTAACAGCTTTAGCACTTCTCCTTGACATGATCAGCCCAGGACACCAAAACATGTGAGTTGGTATCCCCAATAGTGGGTGGTGGCATGGGGTGCTTATGTGCTGCCTACTTTCCCCCATTTAGGGGTCTTTTAGACCCCCTAATTCATTAACCATGCATACAGTTAAAGGGGAACTTTATATAAAATATGAAAATGGGAAAACAGGCAGGACTTTAATGCAGAAGAGACAACGCAGGTCTCTTCTGCATTAAAAGTTACCTGCCTGGCTGCCCCTGTATAGTGAGCTGCACATGTGCAGCTCACTGTACAAATTTGTCAATATTGAATCTGGCAGAACGCCAGCACATGTATGGGAGTGACATCATCCCTGCACGGCCAATGAAAGCAGCAGGCGATCGAGACCTAGAAGCCAGCCACTCAAAGATGTCTACAGCTGGTGAGGAGCTCCAGGATACCACATCGCTGGAACCAAGGTGAGTACAGTTCCACTTTAAGCAGTTGAAAAAGTAAAAGCCACACTCATAAAATAGATCATATTGTTAGGCTGACACTGGATAAAACTATTAACAATATAACAATGTATTTTTCTATCAAGAGCTAATATACTTCGACGGTGAAAAAAGCACCAACCTTCTAACTTTTCAGCCTCTGACTGGTTCTCAAACTGTAATCATATTAAGTGATGTTGGAATTCCATTTGTATATGGGACAAATGCTACATATCGATTGGGTGGCAAATCAGCTATATATATTCACTAACCAGGGGCATAGATAAGGGGGGGTCAGGAGGGTCCCAGAGGAAAGTTGCTAACCTTCCCTTATAGGGGCAGTCTGTACAAAACAGTGGGCATAGTTTCAATCCGGCCACTTGTGCAGTGTGCAAGGTGCAGGTCTGATATCAGCCAAGGTCAGAGCACTGGCATTTTGTGTCATGCAGCTGCCTCCACCTCCCCTCTCCCTTCTCCCTTCAGGCTGTTTCAGATTACATCACTACTCTGCCAGGGGCCCTTGCAGTTTTCTCCCCCCAGTTTCCATCACTGTGGTTGACTCTTTTCTATTTATTACAGGTGAGGTCCGTTATCTCTGTTTCTTACTATCTGAAGCTGTCTTCATAGCTCCCTTCCCAGCATCCTCCTTTCCACCTCAGCCACTGTCCCATCCTGCTCCCTTTCATCCTCAGACAGTTCCATCCATCTCTGCCTGTCACACTGCCTCTCTCTCTCTGATCTTTTTAAACCCTTGCTCTCTTCTCCTAGCCAGCCAGTTTGCCGACATCTAGCAGCTCGCCTGATTTACAACCTCTTCCTCACAGCTAGCCAGAATACTATTCTTGATTACAGTTTCAGGACAATACTCCCTCCCGTTCACTTTCACTCACTCCCCTTCCCTCCTCATGTGCTTGTTCTCTGAAGGCATTTAACCTTCACACAGGTGTGTGTCCCAGGATATCCCCAACACTATCTCTTTACTTCCCAATGGAGATCACACCCTCCCCCCGCCCTGCCAACCTATTTGCTTTTATCGTACTGTGGCTATTCCTTACCAGCTGACAGTATTCCCCATGCCCATCCCTCTCCAGTCCCATCCATTTTCCTCTCCTCCCCCTTCCCTCATGCTAACACAAATTCTACCCCCCCCATTTCTACCCCTATACAGACCAGGATCCCCTAGTTTTACTCCATTTCTTCTCTACCCATCCCCCCATCTCCTACCCACACCCCCACTTTTTCCCCTCATGTTCATGGTTCCCAGTCTCACACCACCGACCCTAATTTTTTGCAGGGGTTAAGGAGGCGGACAATTGCATGATCATGCAACACTGTACGCATATGACATTTCTATCCTTTTTGCATACATCCAAAACTATATTCTGCTACAGAAAATAACCCAAATCAATGTAGACTCCACAAACTATGGTATATATCTGAAAATCAATCAATCCTGATATACTGACAACCCATCTAATTTCTTGAGGGCCGAAAACACCAGGACAGTACAAATACTCCCCAAATGTCAGGACAGTACAAATAACCGCAAATGTCAGGACAGTGCAAATATCCCCCAAATGTCAGGACAGTGCAAATATCCCCCAAATGTCAGAACAGTACAAAACCCCCAAATGTCAGAACAGTACAAAACCCCCAAATGTCAGGACTGTAAAGATATCCCCCAAATGTTAGGACAGGACAAATATCCCCCAAATGTCAGGATAGTACAAATATCCCCCAAATGTCAGAACAGTACAAAACCCCCAAATGTCAGAACCACCAAATGTTAGGACAGGACAAATATCCCCCAAATTTCTTGAGGGCCGAAAACACCAGGACAGTACAAATACCCCCCAAATGTCAGGACAGTACAAATAACCGCAAATGTCAGGACAGTGCAAATATCCCCCAAATGTCAGGACAGTGCAAATATCCCCCAAATGTCAGAACAGTACAAAACCCCCAAATGTCAGGACTGTAAAGATATCCCCCAAATGTTAGGACAGGACAAATATCCCCCAAATGTCAGGATAGTACAAATATCCCCCAAATGTCAGAACAGTACAAAGCCCCCAAATGTCAGAGCCACCAAATGTTAGGACAGGACAAATATCCCCCAAATGTAAGGATAGTACAAATATCCCCAAATGTTAGGACAGTACAAATACTCCCAAATGTCAGGACAGTGCAAATATCCCCCAAATGTCAGGACAGTTCAAATATCCCCCAAATTGCAGAACAGTACAAAACCCCCAAATGTCAGGACAGTAAAAATACCCCCCAGATGTCACTATGGTATAAATCCCCCCAAATGTGAGAACAGTGCAAATATCCCCCAAATGTCAGGACAGTAAAGATATCCCACAAATGTTAGGACAGGACAAATATCCCCCAAATGTCAGGATAGTACAAATATCCCCAAATGTTAGGACAGTACAAATACTCCTAAATGTCAGGACAGTGCAAATATCCCCCAAATATCAGGACAGTACAAATCCCCCAAAGGTCAGGACAGTACAAATCCCCCAAAGGTCAGGACAGTACAAATATCCACCAAAGGTCAGGACAGTACAAATCCCCAAAAGGTCAGGACAGTACAAAACCCCCAAATGTCAGGACAGTACAAAACCCCCAAATGTCAGGACTGTAAAGATATCCCCCAAATGTTAGGACAGGACAAATATCCCCCAAATGTCAGGATAGTACAAATATCCCCCAAATGTCAGAACAGTACAAAACCCCCAAATGTCAGAACCACCAAATGTTAGGACAGGACAAATATCCCCCAAATTTCTTGAGGGCCGAAAACACCAGGACAGTACAAATACCCCCCAAATGTCAGGACAGTACAAATAACCGCAAATGTCAGGACAGTGCAAATATCCCCCAAATGTCAGGACAGTGCAAATATCCCCCAAATGTCAGGACAGTGCAAATATCCCCCAAATGTCAGAACAGTACAAAACCCCCAAATGTCAGGACTGTAAAGATATCCCCCAAATGTTAGGACAGGACAAATATCCCCCAAATGTCAGGATAGTACAAATATCCCCCAAATGTCAGAACAGTACAAAGCCCCCAAATGTCAGAGCCACCAAATGTTAGGACAGGACAAATATCCCCCAAATGTAAGGATAGTACAAATATCCCCAAATGTTAGGACAGTACAAATACTCCCAAATGTCAGGACAGTGCAAATATCCCCCAAATGTCAGGACAGTTCAAATATCCCCCAAATTGCAGAACAGTACAAAACCCCCAAATGTCAGGACAGTAAAAATACCCCCCAGATGTCACTATGGTATAAATCCCCCCAAATGTGAGAACAGTGCAAATATCCCCCAAATGTCAGGACAGTAAAGATATCCCACAAATGTTAGGACAGGACAAATATCCCCCAAATGTCAGGATAGTACAAATATCCCCAAATGTTAGGACAGTACAAATACTCCTAAATGTCAGGACAGTGCAAATATCCCCCAAATATCAGGACAGTACAAATCCCCCAAAGGTCAGGACAGTACAAATCCCCCAAAGGTCAGGACAGTACAAATCCCCCAAAGGTCAGGACAGTACAAATATCCACCAAAGGTCAGGACAGTACAAATCCCCAAAAGGTCAGGACAGTACAAAACCCCCAAATGTCAGGACTGTAAAGATATCCCCCAAAGGTCAGGACAGTACAAAACCCCCAAATGTCAGGACAGTGCAAATATCCCCCAAATGTCAGGACAGTACAAAACCCTCAAATGTCAGGACAGTAAAAATCCCCCCCCCCCCCCCCAATGTCAGGATGGTGTAAATCCCCCCAAATATGAGGACAGTGCAAATATCCCCCAAATGTCAGGGCAGTACAAATATCCCCCAAATGTTAGGACAGGACAAATCCTCCCGAATGTCATGACAGTATAAATACCCCCCAATGTCCTCCAAGGTAATTAGTAAGAGGCATTACAACTTTTTTGAAGTTGTATTTATTTTTGTCACACATTTTTGGAAAATGAAGACTTTTTTTTTTTTTTAAATTCACATTTTTTTTACATACCGTCACCAGTGCAGTGCAGCGTCATCATATAACTGGTGTGGCATTGATCGGGGATTCTGACTGGTGACAGCATGTAAAAAAAAAGAAAAAAATTTAAAAATTTTTAGCAAATTATTTTACAACTTTTTTAACACACTGTGACCAGAGCAATATAATGTTACCATAATAACATTGTATTACTCTGGGGAAGTGATCAGAATTTTTTTATACACATTATGATTGCCTATACCAATGAATTTACTATTATAAACAACAATTTTTACTGAATTAAATTGATTCCTTCAATGTTTACTATTGTGGCTAGTTGTGATTGTCACTGTCTGTACCATGTAATAGCTATGACCAATCACAGAGATCAACATGATAGTGTAAAATGGATGGCATGAATGAATGTCATCCATTGTGTATAATTGTCATGTGATCTGCAGTGATTGGTCACAGCGATCACATGGTATTGGCAGTGGCCATTACACTGATTGGTCATCCGCTGTGTCTGGTGGACACAGTGGGTGACAGATCTCGCCACAGCATGGCTCTTTCCAGGAGGACGTCATGTGACGTCCACCCAGAATGGTAAATGTCCCGCCTGGCCATCATTTGACTATAGGCCAAACAGGAAGTGGTTAATGTTGCCTCGTCACTGCCTGTTTAACCCCTAAAAACCTGCACCACAACCACATGGTGAATGTGTTGCATTTGATGGGTGCTACTGTCTGCCCTCTGAGTGCAACAGCATTGCCCCCATCAGCTGCCTTTAGAGCTCAAAGCTCAAGAGGGAGAAGTTGATTGGGGGGGAGTGGTAAAAATGCAGCTCAGCTGCAATCTGACCCCCCCCCAGAAAAAAAAATATCTGCAGCCCTGTCACTAACTGGATATTTCTACTGGGACTGGGTGTTCATCTGCCCCTTTACTGTGACACCCTGGCCACAGCAAAATCCAGTGCACATAAAGGTACACATCTTTATGCGGGTATAGGATTGTGTCTTTTTGAAGCAACAATATAACTCTGCAACCTCTGCAGGGGTACAGCATGCAGACACAGGTATATATACTGTACATATCTACAGGCACAAGCACAATTTTAATAAATGGTAGTTAGAGCTACACCCTGGTACCTTGGAGTTCATCTTACTAGGCCATGGTTTAATTGCTAGTGGACATTCAATAGGTAAATTTATCAGCACCTTATAAAACATAATTCCCCTTAAATACATATAGATTTTATTACTCTTTTTTTTTTCAAACCTACTGAATGCTGACTTATGCTCACACAAACTGCTGTAAAAAAAAAATCGAAGACCATAAATGAGATGGTTGCAGAAAAAGCCTAATTTATTTTTCAAAATGCTTCACCTTTCCTCAGATACACTACCCTTCTGTACGCTTCTAACCAGGACAGGCTGTTTTACCTGAAATTCCCTGGCTCCCCATACAGCTTGTAACATCCAGAGGCATACAAGGCCAAGTAAGGTCACAGAGCTGCAATATTTTATGCCCAATGAACACATTTCCCTAATTTTCTCATAAGGGCACTTTACACCTCTGTGTTAAGGAGATCTGCAAAGAGCAATGCAGACAAATAGTCAAGATGCTCTATAAGCTCCTAATGTCCACAGTTGTTTAAACTGACAATCTGACTGAAACTTTGATTTTCCTACACTAAAACTATGTTTTATGGCCTGTAAATTATTTTTTTATTTATGGCATGACACCATAGCAATATCTGCATTTAATTCAAAGCATAAAAAAGGCTCCTATTTTTACTTCGGCATGTGCAAAATAGATATTCTGCTGTGTATTAATGAAATACGTGTCACACAACTCATAAGGAGATGTAAAAATTCTACATAAATAAAATCTGTGCTGAACGCTGTTAAGAGCAGTTTTCTTGTCATCATTGTAAGGAGTAGTTAGGATAAATAAATCTCAACACTTACTGTCATGTTTGGGCTTTGGCAAGAATTGTATAATACAGAAAATTCATACACTTCTTTGAAAAGTATTACTTGAACACTATTAGTGCTAGGAATATTGTTATCATTCAAGGGAGAAAAGAATCCATGTTGTTAAATTGTATAACTTTAAATTATTGACTTGGCCACTTCTGAGCATAATGTAAAGATGGGTATACACTATACAATTAATAGTGCAATACCATTTAGATCTACCATTAACTACGTTGTGCAAGGGCCCACCTGATTACAAATTGAATGGATTGTCCAGGTGTGTCCTCCTAATATGTAAGTTTGGTAAATCTAAAGCAGGTTGTACTGAGATTGTAAAGTCAGGCCTGCATTAGTTTCCAGAAAAATGACTAAAGTGAAATAGTAAAATAAATTAAAGCATATTTAACCAAAGTAAAATAAATTAAAGCATATTTAACCAAAAAAACGGAATATAGTGCAGCTTACTAGTTTTCTTTCTTTTCCTTTATTCCTATATACCTAATGATCTGGCCGGTAACATGCTTTCTGTCTTAGGGTGGCTTCACTCTATAGAGAAACAATGGAGACACCCTTGGACAGCATTATTGTCAACATGGGGAGAGGATAGTGTTAGATGCACTAGCAGATTTAGATGGGCTTGACTAAGGCTGGTCATACATTATACAATTTTCTTGAGAATGTTGCTTTAGGTTTACCAAAAACCATATAATATGAGGTCAAACCTAACACTTTCAATTGTATCCAATTAGGCATGGTCTTGCACTACATAGTTGAAGGTAAATCTAAAGGAAATTGGGCAGAAATTGGACAGAAAATTGTATAGTGTATGGCCAGCCTAACAAATGAAAGCTGAACTCGAGGAATAAAGGTTTACCATAAATGATTAAAAGCTGACCATTATAAGCAACCTTGTCAGAGTTAAATTGGTTCTCTCCACCCTCTAACTGCCACTTTTGCTGGACAGCATGGACTGTTAATGGAAGCTGAAAAATAACAGACTTACTTGCTGGATAAACAGATAAAAAAGGGGGAAAGTCTAAAAAAGGAAAATTAATACAGCCATCACATTTAACCTCTTCACGCTGATGGTACACAAATATGAGGCCTTGAAGCCGAGCGTCCACATATTTGCGTACCATTTGTAAACAAACGTGTTGGCATTCCACGGAAAGGTCCCGATCTCTCCTTGTGATTGGGACGTTTCAGAGCATGTGACTGCCGTGACAGCCAATTATGGCGGTCACATGACCCTAAACCCCGCCCCCAGGCATCAGAAACACCTTAAAGGGCCAGGAGGTGCTGGCATGAAGGGGTTAAGGACTGGTAAGCTGCAATATATAAACGTTTTGGTTTTAGGTTTAGATACATATGGCCCTGGCAGAGTCCCTTACCACTCTCTGTTTCAGGCCAATAGTAGTCTCCAAGACAGGAGTTAATGACCCTACAGTACATTCCTTGTTGCTACATAACAACATTTTTTTTAAATTCCAGTAACTTATCATGTGCTAGCATTGATAGCAAATTACCTATCTAAAGCTCAACATTACCTGGAGAAGTTGCTAACTGGTCCTCACCTATTCTTATGACCTGTGACCTGACTGAGACTGGGTTGACCCCAAATCAACCCAGTTTGCCTTTCTTGGACCTGTGAAGTTTGCTACTGACCTCAGTTGTTGTATCTAAATGCCTTTATTCTCAAATGATTTAGTACATTTGATGTCCACTTGATTCTGACATCAGCCTGGAATGTTTGACCACATCTCTGCTTGCTGCAATGGTACCTTTGTGCTACTTCTTTTACAGAAACCTATGACACTCCTTGCCTTCTCTGCCCTATTACCGTCTCCAAATGTATTTCAGAGGAAAGATGACTCTGCTCAGCTCCACAAGGTCTCAGCTAGTTACCTGGTTGCCCTGTAACTGGCAATTTCAGAAATAAGTCAACAATCGCAGCCTACAGCCCACAGCTCCAATTAACAGCCATTTGGAACCATTTCTGATAGGGTATCAGATAAAGTACAGGGTTTGACTTCTAATTGCAGTTTAATATAAGTAGTTGTAGACTTTCTGCTCAATAACGGCAAGAACAGGTAGGTTGTGAACAATTCCCGAATGCACTAAATTCAACACCATGCATCAAAACTAAGCAGTTCCCATAAAAAGCATTTACCCATTGAAAGATTTCATTTTTATTGTAATAGGACATTAAATCACCGTGAATGTAAGGTATAACTCTATCCACAACTAGAAATAGAGTTGTGGAAATAATGTTTGGAAGAGTTAGGTCCATTATCGTGTTTTTACTGCAGTGATGTGATTTGAACTGTCATGTGATTATGTGCAACTCAAGACACAACTAAAATCATACTAGTGTGAATGGAGGCTTACAGGCATCATTGTATGCAAGTTGATAAGCCAGCTAGTGCTTCAATTTCTAGTTATCTGCACAGTATATATAAGCACAGTAAACCTTATGTAGGGTATGTACTGATTAATTTTTTTGTTTTTTTGTTTTCTTTTCCAAAGTCTTATTTAATGATAGCTATGCACACTTAACACAGTTTTATTCCTACATAGTGTACATTTAAAATATTAACAGTGCTTATACTAAAAAAAAATATATGTTTTTTTTAGGTATGCGAGGGCTTAGCTGGCCTATATTCAGAAGCTGGGACATACATTATATGGAATACCACTCTTAATAAATTCTGCATACTGTATATGCTGTATCCTGTCCATATGTATCATGATAATAAATTATACTAGCATATCAATTGCTTGTTTGCAAATGATCAATGTGGCTTTGTGCATGCATATCCCTTAGTAAATCAGGGCCTATGAGTCTGTCGATTCATTGAACTGCACTGAAATGCATTTACTGTGTGGCAGATAACTGTTAAGCAGTTAACTATAATCATTGCATGAGCTAATCTGCCCTGGCATTAGTAGCTAATCTGCAAATTATATTAATACAATAGCAAAAAGGTAAAGGTAAAGATCAGACATAAATGTGTGAAAAATGAATTAAAGGCAAACAAAGCAAAAACAACTTCAAATACAACCTATATGAAGTACATATATCTGTTTGTAGTGCAAGTTAGAAAATGAATGCAAACCAGTAGCTGCTTGATTGAAAAGACTACTGTCTGAATTACCCATCACAAACAGATTGCATATATAAACAACAAGCTGATGGATTAATTTTGAAGTCATGCCATATTTTATGAATAGTATTTGAAATAGGGTGCTAATAAAAAAAAATTGCATTCCCAAAAAGATAAGCTAAGAAAACTAAGATTTAAAAAAATCAGTATTTTATATTTTAAAATATTTGTTCCAGGCAATTAACATAATTTTGTCTGTTTCCAATATAAAAAGTTTATTTCCTATTTTTATCCACTTGTTTTACTTCCTGATTAAAGCAGAAATATCTTAAGCCTTGGTAAATATTCCCAAGCAAAGCTCTGACCTACTCCAGTCAACCTCATTTCTAAGCAGCGAAATGAAAATCTCCACTGGGAACAGTGCATTTCTCCATAAATGAGTTCTGTGCATTTGCTTACTGCTCTTGGTTGCCTTTGTGGCATTTAATAGCACTACTTCCTACGAAATAGGTGACAATTAGTAAGAGACATACTATGGGATAGCTGTAGGTGGTGGCTATAGCACTTAAAACCGTACACATGAAAACTGCAGACTTGATTATAAATTAAGGAATATTGATAGAATCCTTGAAACACATTTCTGATGCAGCTAAATACTGTATCACTACAATGTTTTATTAAAAGAATTGTAACAATTTAAAATCCATGCACCATTATGACTTACAATCAAAAAAGTGTAAATAGAACAAATTATTTTATCGCTACATTATATGCTGATTGAGATAGTTGTATGATGTCTCTAGTGATCAGACTCAAACAAAAAAGACAACAAAGGAAAGGGCTAGATGTAACCTTGTGCTCTCTTGCACATAATTATACTAAGCATTGTCATTTCTATATGACTGAAGCATTCAGCAGTACAGAAGAACAATTTAAACAGCAATGCTAGGAGTATGGCCCAGTTAAAGTCTATGGGGATTTAGTGTGTCAGCACCACCAATGCAGGAGAAGATTTCAGAGGAGGCTTGCTTTGAAAAGAGATAAGTAGGTAAGTGGGGGTCTAGCTTAGATTATGGGGCTAGGGAGATGGGCTGAGCTTTTTGTAAGGGCTGACTAATCATATCCCAGATGTGTGAAAACAAAAGGTCAGCAAAGTCTTTCAATTTGCTTTCTTTAGAAAGCAGCCACAGTAGGAGTAGAAAAGCCTAGAAGTTCATATGGCCTTTAAGCAACAATGTAGTTTCCCTTTACGGCCCCTTCACACTTGGCCATGTAGGTAGTTGCAATACTTTGCATGCAATTTGAAATGATTTGTGAAGCATAATAATAATGTTTTCTCAGATGGTGCTAGACCATCATGCAAACACCAAGGAAGTCTTAAAATACTATATCCTCACTACATAAAAGTCTATGGGGTTCTACTGCACATGCTTTTGCAGTAGTAAAAAGAGAACATGCCAATAACAGGTCAACATTATGATGGAATTCTAGGGAGTGAGAATGTACACTCTTAATAACTAAAATTGGCAAGTTAACAGCAGAAAGGGATTTTTTTTTAAAACAACGTTTTTGGTAAATCTTTAGAACACCACAATTACTATTTGCATCCATCATACAGAATGATGGCCATTTCCAGCTCTAGCTGGGTGCATGAGCCAGGACAGGCATAACCCTGTATGATATCTCAGGTCAGGGATGGATTGACCACTTTGCAACTTAAGCACATGCTTAGGGCACCAGGAAAGGAGAGAATCACAGATTTTTCCCCCTAGCTATCATGAATTTAGAGGTTAAGTGCAATTTAAAACAAAGTTCACATATCCATTTTGCCCCTTTGCTCTGAGATAACTAATGCCACCCTTTCTTACTTACTTAGATCTGACTGCCACAGTCTCCAATGTTTATTCCCTGTGCTGCAAGTGCCATAGGCTTCTATGAGGCTTGTCTATCTTCATCTCTTGGCTGAAGATAAATTGTGTATGTGCTTCTAAAAATGATTGTGTGTTTCCAAACAAATACATTGCATTGTGTGTATTTTTAACATTAATAACCACAGATTGCACAGCTGAGCATTCATGTTCTCAACTCAAGCATATTAAAAATCCCAACATAACAACTATGTGACAAGACAGGCTGCATGCCTTGTGTCTGCAGTATAGAAGTAGATTTGTTACACCACATTAGTTTTTGAGGACTTGATCAAAAACTTTGCAATTAAAAATCTAGAAGAAAACATCTTATTAATGTTTACGTAAATGATTTGCATACAGGGTTTTATAAACAAAGTGAAATAATATTAACCACTTCAGGCCCTGCAAGTTACACTGTCTTACTGTCCAGGACATTTGTCAGTGCTATAATAATTTGTCTGACAATTATTTGGTCATGCAGCACTGCACCCAGATTAGTTCTATATAATTTTTAAGACAGATAGAGCTTTCTTTTACTGGTATTTAATAAACACTTTTTTTTACTCTATAAAGGAAAAAGACTGGATATTTCTTTAAAACAGTGTTTCCCTTACTTTCTGGTATGAAACATCAAATAAAAATGCCAGGACAGTACAAACACCTCCAAAATGAACACCCTATGGTGATTTTATGGCCACTTTTATGAAAAAAAAAAACATTTTGGCATTTAGGTCCATGAAGCCAAGTGCAAGGTTTCTGTTATTAGTGAAAGGTCCCAGTACAATGAAAATACATTGCACTGAAATTACATTGTGTAAAACAGCTAGATGCTAATGATAAACACAAGACAATCCCACAAATATTGATGATTATTGGTACTCTAACACCCAAAACAATCCCCCAGTCATGGGATGTCAGTGGCAAGGAAATCCTCCTACTCCCACACCCCATAATTTGTCAGGGTCAGTGGCACTTTAAAACCCTCAAAACAAATCACACAACCTTGGTGGTTAATGGCATTTTAAAATCCCCCAAACAATTTCACAGTCAGTAACCACCCCACCCTCTCAGTGGTGGTTGCTGACATTTTAAATCCCCCCCAAAAGCAATCCCTTGACTCTGGCTTCCCCCCACTGAAGCTGGAAGATATAATGAATGGACTAGTTTATTAAATATTCCATCTCCCCTTTCCTCTGTTGTAAAAGGAGGGGAGGGCTTGCCAATCTAAACAGTAGCACATTGTTTATGTTTGTGATCATTTTGATTTGTCTGTGCCTTTAGCCCATGTTCTCTGCTGTCTAATTGTGCTGGAAATTGTGAATTGTGGCTTGCACTGGTGGTTGCACTGGTCCATTTTTAAATTGTTTGAGGTTATTTAACATTTATGTGCCAGCTAGCTAATTTTTAAGTGAACACTTGCTCGCAGCCCTATAGCAGAAGTACTACGCAAAATCACACACATATATATATATATATATATATATATATATATATATATACATGATTTGCATTTACGGGCAGGGGGCGCACGCATGCAGCCCTACTCATGCCGTTTTTGGTGGATAGGGATGTCAATCACCGAGTCCCAGCCGGGACTCTGCAATCATCGGAAAAAGCTGACAGGGCAGAGACCTGTGTGTAAACAACACAGGTCTCTCCCCTGTCAGCAAGGACATGCTTCTTTGTATTTCTCTGCACAGCAGAGAAATACAAAGCAGAATGTCTCCCTAGTAAAACACAACAGAGCACATAATGTAAAACACATACAGCACACATTTAACCCCTTGATTTCCCCAGATGTTAACCCCTTCTTGCCCAGTGTCCTTAGTACAGTGTCAGTGCTTTTTATTAGCACTGATCACTGTATTAATGTCACTGGGGATGTCAGTGGCAGTTAGTCAGTTCCCACCCAGTGTCAGAATGCCCACTGCAGTCCCACAGTCCCGATATAAGTCACTGATCGCCACCATTACTAGTATAAAAAAATGTAAATAAAAATTCCAGTATATATACTGCCATTTGTAGATACTATAACTTTTGCGTAAACAAAATAATTTACAAGTATTGGGATTTTTTTAACAAAGACATGTAGCAGAATACATATTGGCCTAAATATATAAAGAATCTAGATTTTTTTAAAACATTTTTATTGGATGTTTTATAGCAAAAAGTGAAAAATATTGGATTTTTTTTCAAAATTGTCAGTCTTTTTTTGTTTAGAGCGCAAAAAAATAAAAAACACAGAGGTGATCAAATACCACCAACAGAAAGCTCTATTTATGGAAAGAAAGGACATCAATTTAATTTATGTACAGTGTTGCATGACCACGCAATTGTCCGTTACAGTAATGCAGCACTGTATTGCACAAAATGGCCTGGTCAGGAAGGGGGGTAGATCCTCTGGAGGGCAAGTGCTTAAAGCATACACATGTGTTTTCCCGGTATTTTACTTATAGTATATGTGAATAGCCATTCAACCAGCAAATCTGTATGAACATTGGTTATATTTATTTACTAATATCCTTAAGGCTCCATGTACATGAGCCTACCCTGACCGCTGGCCATGGGAAACCGCAAATCGTGGCAAAACCATGGTCAAATGTGGCAACCGTGGTACCGCTGCATTCTGCATTTTCACGCAGTTGCCGGTCAAAATGTTCCTATTCTGAATGTGATTCTTCCGCGTTCAGGAGAGGGGGGTTTAACCTCACCTAAATGCGGCAGCTCCTAAACCCTGCTAAAAGTCTATGTGTACATTGAAAATGCCAAAAGCTCTGAAACTCGAGTTTAGTTGCTGCTCTTGTACATGAGCTCTTAGCACTCTTTAGAATTGGTACATTGTATCTCTTATTGCAAAGACATATGTATTTCTATGCTTCTCAGCTCCATCTAGTGTCCATTATGCAGTATTTTACTCTGGCCCATAATAAAAGAGCATTCCTTTAAAAGGGAAAATAGTCTAAAGAACATTTACTTTTGTCTGATTCACAAACAGCAAAGGCACATGCAAATTCGCTGAATGAATGGCTATGCAAATTGTTTTATGAATAGACCCCCTTCATGTCTTGGCCCTGTCTCAGGTTCATGTACTTTAATGGGAAATGTCTGGTATAAATTTCTTCATTTAGTATGCTTGGGTCAAATTCATTAAAAATATTTTTTTAACAAGTAAATTTGACATTTTTCAAATAGATATTATTGAATTTGCCTCATGTAGCCAACTTGTGAAGCTCTAGACTTCATGGGGGTTATTTACTAAAACTGTATGGATCAAAATCTGGTGCAGCTCTGCAAAGAAACCAATCAGCTTCAAGGTTTTCTTGTCAAAGCTTAATTGGACAAGCTGAAGTTAGAAGCTGCTTCAAATGCAGCAGTTTTAGTAAATCCCCCCCATGTTACAGTTTAAACACTCTTGATGAAGAAGCCTGTTATCAAAAGAGATGAACAACTGAAGTGTAAATTATATAGACAGCTGTGAATACCAGCACACACCCCTTTGCTCTTGAAAATGATTAAAGCATGTCATCTAAAATGAAAAGTAACTAACTCCAAACTACTAAAGGTTCTCTTATAATGGATTTGTTTTTTTTTCATGTATGTATTCATTTGATACCTTTTTAAAACTGAAGTTTAAATTCAGCTTTTAATATATGTATGAAATGTTTGCTTTACAAGTAACCATTTACTGGCTTTGTCTGAAAATTCTGACTCATTTGATATACAAGTTGAGATGTGGAGCTCTGTAAATAACAGGCACCTTACAAAAAAAAACTGGTAGGCAGTCTGAGGAACAGAAAAAGGTAAACAAATCTGTATCCATTAATTTAAAAATACAGAATTATAATGTGAAATATGTATTGTTTAACTATAATTTAAGCGTATATTGTATCCCTTACCATAATAAATAAAGCAAGAACAAATAATTATATAATAATAACAAAGAAACACTAATTTAAAGAATATGGAAAGCTACTGATGAGAGGTACCCACCTATAGCCAGCAGCTGTCAGTATCTGCTCTGCTTAGGCAAATATTCATCATCTTCTCATATTACTGAAGCTTTCCAGGCCCATTCCACCATTCACACCTTAATATTGGCTAGTAGGGCAACCCTTTATTGTGATGGACAATAGACATTTGCTTGGAATTGGGATTAGTGACAGTCTCCAACACTACCTAGAAGACTAGCCAGCTGAAGAAAGCTGCTTCAGATAAGTGCAGCTTTTTCTGTGTGCCTGTACTTCTCACCAGTCTATACCCTTCTAGATTTTCCAAGTGGCATAGTATCTTTCAGTGAGATTTTACTTCAGGTTTATTAATTGAAGGCAATTGTGAAATCACAATTTCATGTTGTTTTTTGGGCTGGTGACTTAGTCTAGTAACTATTTTTTTCTGAAATATTCCTTTAAGGTGACCAAGTATCTCATTTGTCCTCTACATTCACACTGGCCTATTTGCAAGCAGCAAAAATAAAGACAGAATTTGGTCCCTGCTTATACCTAAGTAAACAAAGCACAGCCTGAAAGAGATAATATGCTAATGATATGCTAATGAGCACCTTACAGTCCAGGGGTGAAATATTGTTTCCAAATTAAGAGGTTGTTGTTGTTCAATGGTATAAAGCAGAGGCTTCCAGACTGCAGATTTCAATTTGCATTCATAATAGAACCTCTCTAAAACCTTTATTATAACAATTATGCCTGACAACAGAAGTAACTAAATGTCAGAAAAAGATCTTAATTTTGTTTATTCAACTAGTTGATTTGCAACCATATATGATTTGGACTTAGCCACAAATTAGCAAGAACAATTTCCCATCTCAGAAGCTGTCAGGAGAGGCCACTCTTGCCAATTTATCTTCCTGCAGCACATCTCTAGTAGCTGTCACTCATACATGGGAAACATTTGGTGCTGATTGCCATTTTTCTATCCACTTCCTTTTGCCTCTCATACCAGGCAATTTGCTGCAAGTCAATCAAGGTTGAAGCAGACCTTGTTTAAATAAAGAACTGTTGGGCTATTTCACATCAACAATTTCAAAAAGACAGAATGTGCTGTATATTTTACATTTACATTTATAGTACTTTTCCATTTTTCCTTTCTTCACTAAAACGCAGCAAAAGTTACAAGTCGAAACGAAAGCCACCAAGAGATTTAGACAACAAAAACAGTCTCCAAAGGTGCACTGAGCGAATATATATATACATTTCCACTGTCAAAAATTCAATCAGTTCGCAGATATGTCTTACATTGAAAGAGTGCTCAAGTATGGGATTACTTTTTCCACTGTTCTTCCCTTGTAATTTGAGGGAGGGCAGCATGAAAGAAGCACCATGCCCCAAACTATTTGACCCTGATAACCCAGGTAAACAATTTTTAGTGTTAGCAACTTTCCCCTATTCATCTGGGATTTGCTGCGGAGTAGCCATGCGACACTTAGCTATTTTGTCTTGCTATAATGAGTTATGTTGACAGATTTCTATTATATTTTAGATCTGCCTTGCCAAAGGACAATAAGTAAACCAATCAGAAAAAAAAGTCCATCCACAAAAATAATGTTATGACTTACAAATATTGCCAACACTTTTTAACCCCTTTCATAAATCTGTCTACCTGCCACCTGTCCCATGCAATTTCTTATAGACTGACATAGTGACTGTTAGCAATGCATCTCAAAATTTCTGCTTCTTTGCCTGTTTGCCATGCTAACTACTTAGCCAGCTAGAAAATCGAACATTTCTTACAATCACTCACGTAGGTTAAATGCTCACAACAGTACACATTTGGTGTGACACCTTGGCACAAATGGGTAGCTACAAGCATGCCAGTATTCATTTGCTCCTCAGCCCCTAAGAGTAAAATGTGCAATGACGGACACCACAAAAGGGATTAAAGCTCATGCAACTATTTACTTAGAGTAGGGGGAGGTTAAAACCACAGCAGATTTTTGTTTTTTTTGGCTGTGAGCCATTTCAGAAATGTACTTTTCTCTTGTCCCAGAGGCACTTCAGGAAGACAGTTGAAATCGTTTTAAGGTGAGAGTCCACCTAAGTCCGTTACTGTCTGAAGTACCAAATATGGGTAGTGTGAACCTTAAGATTGTTTTCAATGCTAGATATTTTGTAAAACTCTCAATATTCAGTTATGAATCCCTCATTAGAGAAGAGATTCATAAACATCCTGATTAAGGCAAAATACGTTTGTGGTTTAGAAAAAATTAAATAAGAAGCTTATTGTTTCATGTCAGGTGCTGCTTAGACATATTGACAATAATGTTTTGTTTTAAAAAAGCTCATTAATGGCAATGGGTACTTATATTGTTCAAAAAATGTTTAGAGGATCATAATCAGCTGCAAAGACGTTCCACTTTGATTGCTTTTTCGGATTAAACTATTTTTTTTTTTATACTTCATGGTTTTTACAACAGCCCTTTAGAAGAATATGCTCTCATACATGAAAGCAGATTATCAACAAACATTGTCAGTACGAAATAATTGTGCTGTATACAATCATACTGCAGAAAACAGAGTGAATACCTTTGTTACCACAACTTCTGTTCAGCTACATTCTTTCACAAGTGTACTTATTAATACATCAAAACTGTAGTTTGTAATAGAGATCGGCAAATTGATTCAGGCAGATGAGTGAGTCAATGAACTGCAAACTTTTTATTTTAACTGAATGTTTACATGAAGATTTGTCCAATCTACAGAGATTCATATCAAATGAATTGCCATTGCCCAGAGTCCTTGGTTATATGCCTCTATGCAGATAAAACATATCCACATGCAAATATTCATGAAATTAAAAATCTGCAAATAAATTATTCTTTTAATTCTATAATCACTAACAGTATATTTAATCTGATGATTGAATTCAATAGTTTATTTAGTGATTGGAATGCAAAGACTCTGTACACTATTACAACCTCAGCTGTTCCTGCCAGAAACCAAAGTGAAGCCCTAACCTTAGAAGGTAAGGATGCACTGAAAACATTTCTAATTTGGTTTAAGCCAAATCTACTCAAAGAAGCTACAATAAACTTTTTTTATATAGGCAGAGGGGATCTTACTCTGCTTACAGTATATGAAAAAGCCATAGTGAATGTAGGCTAGTGATGGGCAGAACATCCCCGTTTGTTTCACGGTCGAACATTTGAACCGGGACATTTCGCTATCCGAGTATGCGGTGAGATACCGCCCACATGCATTTTTTAAAAAAAACCTGCTAAAACACTGCTTGAGTTATTTTATTAGGACATGCAGTATTTTAGTAGTGAAATCATGCTTTAATGTTTCAGCTGTCAGCAGGATTCCCCGCTGACAGCTGAATGTAAAAAGAATTGCCTGCAATGAAAAATATTGTTAAAACAAAAAGGTGTGGGGTTCCCCAATCCATACCAAGCTCTTCAGGTCTGATGTGGATTTTGAGGGGAACTCTTCATGACAAATTAAAAAAAATGGCATGGGGTCCCCCCAAAATCCACACCAGACCCTTATCCCCCCAGAGCACCTTGTCTCCATGTTGATGGAGGCAAGGGGCTCTTCCTCACAACCACGGCCATTGGTTGTGGGGGTCTGTGGCCAGGGGGTTTATTAGAATCTGGAAACCCCCTTTAATAAGGGGGCCCTCATATCCCGCCCCCCATGTGAATGAGTAGGGGGTATATGGTACCACTAATCATACACAAAAAAAGTGTAATGTAAAAAATGACAGCAGACAGTCTTTGATAAGTCCTTTAATAAAAACATTTTTAAAAAATATCCCCCGAAGTATATCCCACATCAATCACGATGACTGCCACCACCGCCAACCCAGAAAAAGAAAAAAAAAAGGCTCCGTTCTTGACACTGGCTCCCAGCCATCTGACAGCTGCACTGGCCTGACAGTTCTTAAATATCTAAGTCGCGGGACCACCCAGTCATGTCACCAGGTTAACCGCGCCCCCTTGTGATGTCATCATGTGCTGTGATTGGTCAAAGCATTTTTAAAAATATATATTTTTAAAAATATAACATTTTAACATATAAAAAAGTGATTTTAACATATATTTGTAAATACATTCCAAAAATGTAGATTTGTATTTTTAAAGACATACAGTATATTTGAAATGTATTTTTAAAAATAGTTTTTATATATTTTGTAATAAAAACGCATTTCAACATGCAGTGTATATATATATATATATATATATATATATATATATATATATATTGAAATATATTGAATATGGGCAAAATTGTAGCATTTCAAATATAAGACAATATCTTTGGGAAGAATATTTTAAAAATATAATTCAAATATATTTTTCTTCCATGTGGGATGGTATGTACAGTGCCTAGATAAAAAAAAACTGGTTGCAAGAGTGAGTCCAGAGGGTAGTGATTAATGGCATATTTTCTGAATGGTCTGCAGTTGTGAAAGGAGTGCACCAGGGCTCTGTCCTGGGACCAATTCTGTTTAACTTGTTCATAAATAATATAGAGGTTAGAATAAATAGTTCATGTTCAGTGTCTGCTGATGGTAAAAAAAAAACTAAACAGGGCAATAACTTCACAGCAGGATATAACAACTTTACAAGAAGACCTAGTTAAAATAGAGGGGTGGGCAGCTATATGGCAGATGAGGTTCAATGTAGGAAAATGTGAAGTAATGACTTGGGACACCTCTGGGGGAATCAAGGATGGAAATGGATCTGGGGTTCTTAGTAGATAACAGACTCAGCAATAGCATACAAGCTACAGCAAGCAAGGCCAGCAGGCTCTTTGCATGTATTAAAAACGTATTTACTCAAGAGATAAAACTATAATTCTACAACTTTACTCTACCACAAATCCCTGATTCAGCCACATCTTGAGTATGCTCTCCAGTTCTGGTCACCAAGACACACACAAATACAAACACACACACACATACACACACACCTACACCTGGATGAACCAGTGTCTTTATTCAACCTTACCAACTATGAGTTTTGTTATTTGAAAGAAAACACAGTTGTCACCATGGTATTAGAAATTTTGGCTAGTGCAGTATTGTCAACAAATTAAAATTTAAGCTATCCTATTATAAAACCACACTATGTGCTGAAAAATGAGTAGAATATAAAGTGTGTTGCAGTTAGAAATGGCAGCATTCATGTTAAATATTAGATCTGATCATAGTCTATTGTATGTGCATGATAGTAAGGTCGTCATAAAAATAACCTGGTAAAATGTTAATAATTACTGTACATACTGATGACAATCAGCTTCCAAGGTGTTGTAAAAAGCATATTATACAAATGAAGGTGAGTAATATTAATTACACAAAGACATTAAAGATTGAAATTATAGGTGTTTGCAATCGTACAGCAGTAGCATACAGGACAGATGACTCGGCCTGTACAATCTTATTATCTATAGAAAAAAGAGCAGATAAAAGAGACGAGGAAATAGCAAGGCTTTACATAAGTGACACTGTTTGATTTGGCAGATTGGGCAGAGGGACCAAGTGCTGTAGCCGTAACTAAAGAACATATCTAAGGTCAGATTATAATTGCATACAATTATTATGCAAAATTGTGCACATATACTCCTAATTTAACAAAGCAAAGTATACAGATATATGGAGGTATTCTGTGTAAATATGCAATAGACTTTGTGGAATGGAGCCTGACGTAAAGGGCCACAATTCCATTTTTCAGACAATACTGTACTTTGCAACATTAACCACTATAAGGGTACAGTAGACTATGGCAAGTGAAACTGGGTAATTTAAAGTCAAATAAAAACCTAAATGTCTGCCAACAGTTATTGCCATCAATTATGTGCAATAATTTGCGACAGTCTGTTAAAAGTAAGCATTCTGCAGCTAGTTGGAAGCCTACTAGAATCTGATTTCTGATTGTTTGCTCTAGGTGACTGTACATCATTGGTGTAATTTCATTTAAGCTATGTGTGTTATATTTTGAACAAACGGATCAGGATTGCCAAGTTCTATTCATCAAAAATTACTTTTTTCTATGGAATTTAATGTGGGATGATGCTTTATAAGAATGTCTAATGCATGACTGAAGATGAGAAACCAGGCAAAGTGGACAACTTGATTAACTTAAACATCTTTTTCCCAACAATTAGAAAGTCACTGAGACAATTTCTCTCAACATTGCTGTTCTCCCAAAGACTATAGCAGTGTCTGCTTGAGGAATTCTAAAATGTAATAGAGAATAGGAAAGTGACAAAACCCATTTGTGAAGATTTTACATCAGTGCTGCTATTGTAATTGTTCTTATTACAGTCAAATTATTTAATTGCTATAAAAAAGCAGGGGCATAATTCATCTTTATTAATTCAGCTCTGAATTCATCAGAAAAAATGACAGTAATATTTTTTCTACTTTCGTGCATATATCAACTATATTCTACAACTATTAGATCTCTTTTTGATAAGTTTTCTTCAGATTATGCTATACCATGAAGAAATTCATTATAGTGACCGAGACGTCAGTGGAACAGAAACATGTTCAATGTATTTTATTATTATTTTTTTTCTTGTTGTCGGATATTATTCATTTTGTTGTATTATGGGATATTTTACACAATGCAGATCTTTAAGCTAGTCTAAATTTATACATATGCAACTGTTAAATCCTTATGTTACATTTAAATCCTTAGATTGACATCAGCTGTTGATATAAACCTAAACCTAACAATTTCAGGATGGTTCCACTGGAAAATATCATTATACTATACAAACATCTCTTTTGCAGGGAATAAAGTAATCACTTTTGGTGTATATTAAATCTTTCTATAGATCAAAATTTGAGATAAAGCAAAGTCAGGATTACTCTAAAAATGAATTTATGTGCATAGCAGATTAAGGGATATGGGGACCGGGGGTATAATCTTTCCCAGTAAAACACTACATTATGCCCAAATCAAATTTAAAATGACAGAGAACAATTATATAATTATTTAATTATTTTAATTTGCAAACATAGAATCGCTGAAACCATGATAGCATGTGACTATTTTCAATGCTCTGTGCATCTTTCATTGTTGTACTTGAAGAGAGAACAATTATTATCTCAGGTTATTTGAAATAAAGTTGTAGTGGATTTTACTATGACATATCCTTTCAGCTTATTTTCTTGTTCATTGTTAGGGCAAGGTCTCAAGTGGAGAACAAGATAATTAGCACAATGTCACGTGTTAAAATAAGACTCTTTGGGGGTTATTTCTTAAAACCGGAGAGTGCAAAATCTTGTGCAACTCTGCGTAGAAACCAATCAGCTTCCATGTTTTATTGCCAAAGCATAATTTAACAAGCTGATTGGCTACCATGCACAGCTGCATCTTTTTGTACAAATGAATGACAGGATGGCAGCAGCCACGTCTGTTCATAGATGTCTGTATGTCTGGCTGTCCTCATGAAGTCAGCCTGTAATTCAGCAATGAAAGATGTATGCATTATAGATACATGACTGGAAGGAAGATGAATTTAAGAAGAGTCATAACCATTGGTTCCTTACAAATAACACTGTTCAACAAATTTTTATTTTTTGCCAGTTTTGGAAACAAAAGGATCCATTTCTTAATGAATTTCACATTCTGAGTTCAAATATAACAATGAAATTTGTCAATTGGCTCTAGTTTTTCTGTAAACGGAAAGTTTTCTACTATAGGCGTAATGACTACATAATGCATAATAATTATATAGATAGATGTCTTTCCACAAATATAAAGCAAGTGATATTGACTACATAACAAAGCCTAAATGGCATAATATATTGCATAGGATTACCAAGAAAAATTATAGCCATAAGCTAAGTTGAATCATTTTAATACTTAGGATTCTCACTAGTTTTGTCTTCAGTTTGTGTCGGTTTTGCTTCTCTTGGCTTTTCTCTTGTATTCGAGGAAAGGGCTATCTCTTACGACTACACGCTTCAGGTTCTTCCTCACTTGACTCAACCACGAAGGATTCTGGTGCTTTAGGAATTGGTAGCCCCTCTCCATGAGGAACTGGACGTATTGCCGATGGAATATTTGGATAGTGCACAGATAACTTTTTCTTCTTATTTAGCCCTTTTACAATTGGAGGCACCATACAAAAGTAACAATTACTAACATGATCTGTTGGCTCTCTCCAAATCATTGGCACAGCGAAAGGCATAGATGCCTTTTTTCCATTCAACCATTGCTCCAGTGCCGTCCCACAAGAATTGCAGCATATATGTGGTGCCCAGCTCTTGTCCTGGTCTCCTATCTTGCAGCTAAAATACAAGTTGTAGGCTTTCTTAATCATTCCTGTTATCCTCCTTTTTTCATGGAATATATCATGGAAACTAGAGCCAATCAACATTTTTTAGGGTCATTTTCGTTTTCAGCACCCCAAAATTATGTAAGATTAGCTAATTTTATGCCCAAAACTTTTTACCTGTTGAACAGTGTAATTAAAGGGTAGCTCCACTTTCTGGAGAAAATCATAGCAAGTAAAACATAATCCAGCATGTATAATTACTACATACACCATATTGTAATTCAACATTGATAAAAACCTTTCCTTATCATACTACAGTACTAAAATTTTCTATAAAACACAATAAAATATGGCAACCTGGAGACATTCTGTCAGGTTTTAAGCATCCTCTACAACACAATTGTTGGTTAGATACTTCCTAAGGGTTGATCACTTCAATAGGAATGCAGACACTGCAACTTTTCTCATCAGAACTCTGAAAGTACACCAGTTAATTAAAATGAACAAGTCACTCTTATTTAGAATCAGTATCCACATAATGGGACAAACAACGTTTGCTTCAGAGCAGAAACAGGTAGGAATATGCAACCGTGTGTTATAATCCTTGCCATATACATTGATCACCAACAGGAGATTTTGTATTGGAGTTACTCTTTTGAAGTAACTATGAAATTCATAATTCAAACCAAAAATATTGAACTATGAAAATTATACCTAACAGGCATAAGGATTATTCAAGGTATAAAGATACCTTGATGAACTGTGGCCTTTAGTAGAGTGACTTTAATATTAGTCTCAAAGATCCAATTGAAAATTTAGTTGCCAAATGTAGAGCCATTGATCCACAATGCTTACTTGAAATCCTGTAATTAGACTAAAAACCTTAAATGTAGAGAGACTGCAAGCACAGGCTTTTAGTAATTAATTAATATTTTTAAAATCATGTTTCACAAAATGAAGTGAACTTGCAATAATGCCATGAAACCGGATGTCTTTGTAAAGCCTCTAACATCAAATTGCTATTTGGCAGTACATATAGGTACAAAATTAAAGCAGGCGATAGGTCATGTCACTTTGCTGATACTACTCTTAAAAAATATGCAGTATAGTTCATTCTTACAATTGTTCAATTTTAGTGTGAATATAGTATCAAATAAAAATTTACTCTATTACATAGTAAATTACTAGTGACATAAATTATACCATATCTATCCTCTTAACTACTTATCAAAAGACAATAGATGGTATCTATTTTAGGGCTCATGCACAAAGAAACACTGCATTTAGATATGTACTGCACATTATTTCATATGGTTTTGTGTGCAAGACCATTGTATTAAATTGCTGTGCTTGGTTTTCTTCTGGTATGTTCAGATCAGACGTTCATATGTATGATTCGCAAACAAAAAGTAGACAATTCTACTTCCATAGTCTGGATTAGAGCATATTTTACGTGTCACACATGTAAACATTTGGGCAAAAATGTACATGCATCATGGTGGTGCAGACTGCAGATGTGCACTCTGATGATTATCTGATAGGCAGATACCTGTTATTTATGGGTAAGTCCATGTGAATGGTAGGGGTGCATCAGGTTCTCTGACAATCCAAAAATCTCCCATTGCCACAATCACATGTGACAGACATGGCTTCTAGGTACCATGCAGAATCCCTCTTGGTGTGATCCATAAACTTTGCTCATGCAGGCTATGTCGCAATGCATACCCAATGAACATGTGTGAATCTCCAAGACTCATTTAAGGTCCCAACATAAAAAGCCACAAAATAAAGGTGAGCATCAATAAATGTCATGAAGACAACTGAGAAGAAGTTATTTTAATTGAAATATCTCAAGTTAGATGGCATCTTTACCCTCACATGTTTTCTGTCCAGGGCTCTGAGGCAGTTGGGTAATGCCAATCTTTGAAATTCAGATAGCATCGAGTTGGTATTCATGGTAAAGGTAATCTTTCAAATATAATACAACATGGCACAAATAAATAAGGGTTTAAACAAGAGCATTTGTTATTTGGAATAAAAGGCAAGTTATATGTAGTTATTCTGCCAAGAGACGTGTTCCTCTTCTGACATGAAACAATCTGGAAATGCATTTCTTATGTTTATTGCAGGTAAATGAACTACACATCTTGATCAATGTTACAGGGCACAGGATCTATTGATGTTCTATTCATTTTCATCACAAAATTGTGGAGCGCACAGGAAGCCAGCATCACTTTAGCCATATTCACCATGTCCTGTTGGATTGCAAACAGAAGAATACATGTTTTAGTGGTGCAGACTCTAGATGTGCACCCCATTATCTGACAGATGCAGCTCAGATGGTAGCCAGATACCCTTTGTTTATGGGTAAATCCATGTCCACTGTAAGGGTGCATCAGGTTCTCTGACAATCCAAAACACTCCCCTGCCACAGTCACATATGGCAGGTGTGGCTTTTTGGTACCATGCAGAATCCCTCTTGGTGGGATCCGTAGACATCACTCATACAGGCTCATTGTCCCATTGCATATCCAGTGATTATGCATGAATCTCCAAAACTCCTGTAGGTCCCCAGCAGCAACAGACACAAAAGGAAGGTGAGCATCCATAACCCCAGGAAGACAACTGCAAAGATTTTAATTGAAATATCTCTACCCAGGTTAGATGACATCTTTACCCTCACATATTTTCCATCCAGGGCTCTGTTGCAGCTGGGAAACCTTGTCTTTTCCAAAAACTCAATATCCACTTCTTCCCAAAGCCCAATCAGTAAGCTCTGGCATCCATACTTCACGTAGCTCATCTCAAGGTGCCAGACAAGTTTCCCAGGTCACACTGCCCATCGTACAACCAAGAGAAACTGGTTCAGAGAAGCAAAGTTCAGACCAGTTGCCAAAAACCTGAAACATCAAATGCAAAGTATAAATTATATTTTCAAAATATAGAAACACACACACACAAACACTCACACAAAAAACAAAAAAAAAATTATATATATATATATATATATATATTACAGTACATAAATACAGGAAATATAGTACTGTATATGTTGATATTCCAGCAGAATTCTATATAGACTATAGTATGCAGATGATATGAAACAGCACAGTCTATACTACTGTATATGCTATACTATAAATGTTATATGCAATGCTGTACTATGTAGGACATAATACACTAGCAAAACATGATGGATACATACATATAGCTAATATTTCATATGATTTGAACATACCTGCGTGTAACCAATAGTTGCTCCTCAGCAGATATACTCCTCCACAAGTTGGTATTCAAACAGTTGAGTTGAGTCGCTAAATCTCTAGCATTTTGTTAGTACAGATAGACATCTTGGTGACGTCCCTCAACCTTCTATTCCTTCGCAACAGCACCAACAAGATAGCGTGATCAATCATTGGGGTCCATATAAATACCTGCCCTGCTAGATACTCTAGAGAACAAATCCAGCACACCCCTCTCAAGAGCAGGAAGCAGTAAGCAGAGAGAAAGCGGCATCACATGTATTTATATAAAATTAATATGTAAACAAAAAGAATTCTGGAATTGAATGGGAGCCAGAGGAAAAAGAAAAATTGTATAGCTGTTAACTCATATGAACATATATGCATTTAACTGCATGCAAATGTTAGTACTTTATACTTAGTTACATCTGTTGTTTTTATGAAGGCATATTCTGCCAGCATTAACCTATGCTCATTTCAGCTCTCCATTACGCCCATGGAAATAAGTCCATGAAAGTCACATTTTTAGATCATGATATGTAAAGATAAAAAAATAAAATAAACTAGCCATTCAACTACACCATGCAGACATGGTTTAGCAAGTGCAAAAATGTATAGCACAGATACATTTCCATGATATCTATTTTTTCACATTATGTAATATTTATTTGGTGTACTTTAATAAAGATATGCTTCTTATTTGTTGCTAAGTACAAGATTGCACATTTTGAACAGGGCTCATACAATTATGTACTGTGTGGACACACACACTGGCAGTAAAATATGCAAACACAACAGAAGGAGCACCTACCTATGCTTTCCAGCACACTTGAAAGGATGGTGGTAGTCCCTGCATTCATAATGCATAATTGCTTTGGCAACAGTTTCAGGCATGCAATTTATTTTCTCAAATGAAAGTCATCTGGCTGGAGAAAGGTAATAATTTGCCTTACATTGTTACAGTTGCTGTTTACAGGCATCCCCAGCAGGAGTTTTAGCTTGAGTGAGTTTTATGCAAATGCAGAATGCTGAGTGATGTGGTGTTTCTAATTATGATACTCAGACTGGTCATTTGGTTGTGGAAGGCAAATCCTTTCACTTAGCATTCACTTTTTCATGCACCCTAGAACAAATAGAATGGTGTGCAAATTCTGTATATAACTGTATTCTTGTTTGTATGCTTTGCTTATGTATTGCACGCTGCACTCATTGTACATACAACACTACTAGGCTCCATGCACACTGGTGTAAAAAACACTGCTCCTAGAGGAGTTTAGCGTTTTGCCTGTAGAAGCAACTAATGTTATCCTATGTGTCCATGCACATTAGGTAGTCTAAAGGCATTTTTTAAGCTCAGCATTTAGAGGCAGAACAAAACCCTTCTGTTTTGTGTTTTAGGTTTTTTTTTCTGACAAGAGTACTGTCATTTTTTAAAGCTAGTGTGCATGTTTTGAATACGTATTTGCATTCTCTTGAGTCCTGATATAAAAATTAGTCTGCCTATGTCATGCCCCTTGTTACCATAAAAGCACTATTGTAATATTAATGTGATACTTATGTAGACGTGTATAAAAAACTTCAATTGTGCTGAATAAACAGAACGGTGATTTGGAAAGATGCTGCATGCTTTTGTTTCTGTTCACTACTGCAGTAGTTAATTTGGAACCACTGATAAATATGAGGGTAGGAGTTACCTATACTCAAAATCCTCCCCTTGCCACAATCACATGTGGCAGACAAGGCTTCTTGGTGCCTTGCAGAATCCCTCTTAGTGGGATCCGTAAATGTTGCTCATACAAGCTATGCCCCAATGCATATCCAATGAATATGTGTGAATCTCCAAGACTCCTTTAAGGTCCCAACATCAAAAGCTACAAAATAAAGGTGAGCATTCATAAACCCTTAAAGATGACTGAGAATAAGTTATTTTAATTGATATATCTCTACCCAAGATGTCCTGGACAAGAAGCGATTATAGTCATGATGCATGGGGTGATGAATAAGCACTGTCTTTAGCGTGAAACACGTTTACATGCCAGTCCCCCACTGTATTTCCACTGTCTGTATTGGTTTTATGTTGGTTCAATAGTGTATTGTTGAGCGCAGCCCATCGAACGTCCTTTGTTCTCATCTATGCAGCACACAAGCTGGGCTACCACCTACAGGAGGAGTTGTGCTTGGAGATTGGGAGTCTCTCTACCTTGAGTAGCAGTAAACATACAGTCATAATCCTGGTGTAATTTTTCAGAGCTGATGATTGTCTTTCAAGTTAAAGTGATCCGAGCAGCTAAACAACCACCCTGAGCACAGGACCTCTGCAAGCCATTGGGTTGGCTGCCTTCAGAGCAGAGGGAGGAACATCCATTCCTCCCCTTCCTCTGTGATGAATGAAGTTGAAAGTGATGAGGATTTTGTCCCTTTCATTTTCAGTGCTGTGTTTCCCTGGCTGGATTTCTGGAGGGAGCAGATGCTAATAGACCATTGATCTATCAATAAACAGATGTTATTCATCTGTTTTTGATATCAGTAAAGTTGAATACAAAAATTGTAAAAAAAAGGAAATAAAATACATTTGTGCTTCTGTAATGCTAAAGACATTTATGTGCTCCCAAGCAACTTCTTCAATTTTGATCAGCTTAGATAAGCACTGAAACTTCTTCAACATTACAGAACAAGTCTAGTTGAATATGATTAATTACTCCTAGCATTACCATGACCTGGAAGCATAAAAACCCTTGCAGATACATTTAAAAGGATGTTTTAGCTGTAGATATATGTAGTTAAAAAGAGCAGTTAAGAAAGGAATTTAGGCACCCAATTCATACTGATGCATAAGGCTTTTGTCTTGGCAGCAGCGAAAGAAATAAGTTAAAAGACCCTTACATGTTGGTATTGGTGCCCCTTAACATTGCATAATATATTTCCCTCCACTTTAAATATGTGCTGGAGATGTGAAAGAGCCATGGGATCTATGCTTCACATTTGGCAGTTGTGCCCACTAATACATGGCTTCTAGTTCCTGCATTCTTTGTATACATGATATGGTCATGGACACACGCACACAACTGCATCCCCATCTATTGCCTTACTTTACTTACTTATATATTTCAGTATGTACAGGGCTGGTGCTAGACTATTTTTCACCTTAAAACTCATGCTCAGAGGTCCACCGAAGAAGGAGAGGACCACAAGTGATGCATGATGGATCATGATCATGAATGTATAGTTGATGCAGCCCTCCTCAGTTGGGGAAATCTTGTAAACACTACAAAAAGAACAAACAGGAGGGTGCAAACGCCTAGTGCATTACCAACTATTTGTTGTTCACAAAACATAGATGCCAAATAGACACAGAAGTGGGAAATGCAATCTCACAAAAACTACAAAATGCCATGTGATTGCACCTATGTTTTGTGAACAATAAATTCTTGGTAATGCACTAAGCATTTGCGCCCTGCTATTTGTTCTTTTTGCATTTTGCACCCTAGGCAAGACCAGTTACTTGCACCTCCCTCCCAAAAAAAGTAAAACTACACACCGCATTCCCTTCTCCTTCTATTACCTCTTTCAGGCCTACCAACCATGGTGCCTGGACCCCCTATGGTGATGGTGTGTAAGGAGACCCCCCTATGGGGGAGGTGCTGCCAGGTGACCCGGTGGAGGTGGTGTCAGGTGACCCGCTATGGTGGAGGACGTGACTGGTGAACCCCTATGGTGGAGGTGGTGTCAAGTGACCCCCTATGGTGGAGGTGCTGCCACGTGACCTGGTGGAGGTGGTGTCAGATGACCCCCTATGGTGGAGGTGGTGTCAGGTGATCCACTATGGTTATGGTGTCAGGGTGTCCTCTTACCAGTGCAGGATATAGAAATATTCCTGACACTGACAGCTCCAGCACAGCCTGCTCTGGCTGCTAACACACAGCCTCCTGATCCACGTGCCTGGGATAAGATGTACAGGAGGGGGGACCCCGGACACACATCATCCAGGTTACCCTGTATGGTGGCAGTGCAGACTCCAGCTAAGTCCTCCAGTGACCAGCACAGTGCCTCCACACTGCCAGGCATTGCAGCTTCACGACTGGAAGAGAAGGTCAGGTCTGGCACACTGGACCCTCAATGGGGGAAGAAGATTCTCAAAGTGCTAAGCCCCGGCCATCCATGTCATACGGCTCCCCGGGGGTGAAAGGTAACCACAGCTGCCCACTACTGATATCAGTACATGTGATTAGTCAGCCGAGCTTAACTGTTAATGGCGGAAATAAGCACGGGGATCATATTCCTGTTTACGTTGCTGCGGTGAGGTGAGAGCATGTCAGTGGACATTTGCTGTCCTTCTACAGCATCCATGGCTGTGCCCTAGGCGGCTGCCTAGTTTTCCTAGCAGTAGCACCTGCCCTGAGTATGTACACTTCTAATATAATATACAGATGCTCATACCACCTGAGGTTAAGACTGTGTAATTCATAACTCCTTTCAGGAGCTGCTAAACAATACACACACATCTATATGCGAAACAAAGTACTAGTTTTGATACATGTGCTTTGTAAGCTGAAATTCACTTTTAAAGCTGGTAATTTATATCTTGCATTCTGCAATGTCCACAGTGTGGTGTTATTAATATGTTTATTGATCTTTCAATCAGAAAGTACCATAATATGGAAGAAAAGAGTAATAGGTGCTAAAATGTGCACTCCCTCTTGCGCCCCACATCAGCCTTTTGTCCAAGCCTCTATTTTTCTGTTTCAAGCAGGGGTTCATCAGGAATGGAAACATGGTGGTAAGCACACTGAATGAAAGAGCACTTTGCCGTACAATGGAAAGATAACTACGAACATTTTCCTAAATTACTATTCATTTTTACCTTTAGTGATAACCATTTTATTAAAGATCAATGCACCTCTGAAATAAAAGGATTTGATAGTACTTGTAAATAAAAAACAATAAAAAAAGTTTAAATGTATGCATAGATAAAAGGCTCAGTAATGACATCACTATTGGCGTTATATGCCAGAGGTGTATAAGGTTAGGAATCCACCTTTTACAAAAGAATCACATAGTACAATTCACAGAACAGCTTTTTGCCTTATTAGAAAGCTTCTAACAAAGAACATGAGAGATTTGCTTGGCTGTTTCTTTGACGGTTGATGAACAATACTATACAGTAGCTACAATTGGGTCGAACAAGATAAAATAGAGGCAAAGTGATTTTCTGAGGTAGATAACAAAAGAACGCTTCTCAAGTACAGAAGTCATATAATCTTATGTTCTCTCTTCTTAGTGGGAACGAAAGAGCCGGGAGCACTGGCAGACCAGTCCATGCTGAAGAAGAGGGGTAACAAAAATATCACTAAATGTTATATGGAAAAGAGACATGCTATTTTAAAGTGGTGTGCAAGTGTTTGAAAACCTTTTCATGAATATTTTTTTATTTTGGTGAAATACTGGCTTTGTGAAATACAGAAAATCAAAGTTATAAAAAATGCATTTCATTTTATGTGAAAATAAGGAATATATATTTTGTAAGTGTTCATCCTTACAGAAAAAATGTAAATGTGAACTAACATTGTACACCTTCCCCACCCCTAGGTCCCTGCAGTGCTTACCTCAAAGGATCTTGAGCTGTCAACACCCCCACAGCCAGTCCAGTGGTCCAGGGACTTGAAATCCCTGCTTTTCTCCCTCTTCTCTGTGCAGTGCTTCTGGGATTGGCCAGAGTATTCACTGTGATGGCACTAACCAATCACTCTAGCAATGGGTTCACTTTCCTCACCAGCTAAACCACAAAAAATACCCCTAGTGCAAGTACATTTAATAATTGATGTTACAGTGATACTCTAGAATATTCACTGCAATTTAGACCATAGACAATTCGGGGTTTCTAAAGCTGGAGAGTGCAAAATTGGGTTCACTTCTGAGGTTAGAAGCTGAATGGTTTCTATGTAGAAGTGAGCCTGATTTTACATTCTCCAGCTTTAGTAAATAAACCTCTATGTGTCCCCCTGTGACTCTGATGTAATTTCAGAATATTGCCAAAAGTATTGGGACACCCCTCCAGATCATTGGATTCAGTTATTCCAATTACCTCCATGGCCACAGGTGTATACAATGAAGCACCTAGGCATGCAGACTGCTTCTACAAACATTTGTGAAAGAATGGGTCGCTTTCAGGAGCTCAGTGAATTCAAGTGTGGTACCATGATAGGTTGCTACCTGTGCAATAAATCCATCCGTGAAATTTCCTTTCTACTAAATATTCCAGGGTCAACTGTTAGTGGCATTATAACAAAGTGGAAGCAACTGGGAACAACAGCAACTCGTAAAATGACAGAGCAGAGTCAGCACATACTGAAGCGCACAGTCTGCAGAGTCAATAGCTAAAGACTTTGAAAGGTCTTCAGATTAGCACAACAACAGTGCATAGAGAGCTTCTTGGAATGGGTTTCCATGGCTGAGCAGCTGCATTCAAGCCTTACATCACAAAGTGCAATGCAAAGAGTCGTATGCAGTGGTGTAAAGTATGCTGCCACTGGACTCTAGAGCAGTGGAGATGTGCTCTTTGGAGTGAATAATCACACTTCTCTATCTGGCAATCTGAAGGATGTGTCTGGGTTTGGCGGTTGCCAGGAGAACTATACTTGCCTGACTGCATTGTGCCAAGTGTAAAGTTTGGTGGAGGGGAGATTATGGTGTGGGGTTGTTTTTCAGGGGTTGGGCTTGGCCCCTTAGTTCCAGTGAAGGGAACTCTGAAGGCATCAGCATACCAAGACATTTTGGACAATTTCATGCTCCTAACTTTGTGGGAACAGTTTGAGGATGGCCCCTTCCTGTTCCAACATGACTGCGCACCAGTGAACAAAGCAAGGTCCATAAAGACATGGATGAGCAAGTTTGGGGTGAAGGAACGTTACTGGCCTGCATGGAGTCCTGACCTCAACCAGATAGAACACCTTTAGGATGAATTAGAGCGAAGACTGCAAGCCAGGTTTTCTCATCCAACATCAGTGCCTGACCTCACAAATGCACTTCTGAAAAAAATGGTCAAACATTCCCATAGTCACACTCCTAAACCTTGTGGACACCCTTCCCAAAAGAATTGAAGCTGTTCTAGCTCCAAAGGGTGGACCAACTTAATATTGAACCCTACAGACTAAGACTGGAATATCATTAAAGTTCATGTGCGTGTAAAGGCAGGCGTCCCAGTACTTTTGGCAATATACTGGCAGTCCTAGATGATTACACCTTCAGTTCAGGGGCCAATGACTCTAGATTGTGCAAGCAGAATATACAAAGGACTTGAGGAAGTCTATCGTCAAAGTACAAAAACAATTATTTACCACTGATTGTCAGCTAAATAAATGGGTATATACTATATGTATACGTTATTTTTGTACAAGGAAGACCTTTATAAAGTCCATGAGCAATCCTAAGCCAATCCTAAGCCTTCCATATAAAATTAACAATTGCATGAATGACTTATATAATATATTGTAAGCATGCAGTCTAATAATTTTTTTATACCTAGATTAGGGCAAATATACCTTTATAGATACTGTATCTATTAAACTATGTACTGTAACTACTTTAACTTTATTTAAATGGCACTACCTGCATAGAGTTTTCGTGTTCTCCCTGTGCCTGCCTGGGTTTTTTCCAGGTACTTCAATTTCCTCCCACACTCTAAAAATATGTTTCTGCCTCAATTGGCCCTAGTATGTGTATGTATGAATGTGAGTTAGGGACCTTAGATTGTAAGCTCCTTGGGGGCAGGGACTGATGTGAATGTAAAATAAATATGTAATGTGCTGGGTAAATTGACGGCACTATATAAGTACCTGTAATAAATAAAATAAAGTAAAATTAATGTAGCTACTTACAAGTTTTTAACAATATTTTTTTAAATGAACATTAATAAATAAAAAGGCAGATAAATTACTGTATTTAGTACAAATGGCATAAGAACATCACTACAAAGAGACTTTGTATTTAAAACCACCTGACTTCTGTTCTGCTGCTATTCCCAGGTTCCATCTTAACTTGACCCTTATTCTTTATAGCCACAATAACAGGATTACATTTAAATTTATCTAAACAAAGTTTCAAATATTGGAGATGTACCTCCGATGCCTTCAAGTGGAATCGTTACAGGTAACTGTTAATAAATTTAGCTTAAATCTTTAGTCTAGAATTGGATTGGTTAATAACAAAATTAATATTTTTTTCAAATGTTTTTAATAGTATGTGCGCATTAGGTTATTTATATTTGAAAGCTATATCTTTCAACCAGTCAGCCTTTCTCTTCTGTGTAACTAGGGCAGGTAAGAACATTGGTTGCTAGAAAGGAAATAAGGACTGTTCTTTAGTTAGACACTTCACAGAGGCACATAATTGTTCAGAAAACAAATATACTGTATACCATAAAGCTGTACAATAAAATGGATTGCAAGGAAAAAAAACACTTTCCACAGTTCTGCATAACATTTTTAGAAATATGTGGTAAAATATAAATCATAACTTTGTTTTATTTCTACCTTTTTATCATTTGCTTTATTATGTTTTGTTTCATATTATAAACAAGAAGGCAAGTACTCTTTTACTAATTTAGCAAACACAATATACAGGGATATGGGATATGATCTTTTACATCAGCACACACACACCCACATAGGTTGAACTGGATGGACTGGTGTCTTTGTCCAACCTTACCAACTATGTAACTAGGTAGCAATTACAGATATACTGTAGATAAGGCTATATGTTAGTATCTGTAGGGACTTTTGTTGCTTAGGTAACACTGGCATTTACTGTGTCTCTGAAGATAAAACTGGTTAGTTCCTTTCAATAACAATATTTGTTGATCTAGTTTTGTTCAGTTAAAACTGTACTCAAACTCCATGACTATCTCCACAGTCCATATAATATCATTAAAAGGCATTGCTCAGGTCAGTGGAATCTACAAAAGCAAGTGCACATTAGTATTGTAAGTATACATATAGGTCTTTTGAAAACGCAGTCCAAATACTTCTATCCAATCTTTGCAGGATACTGTAGTGTAAATTCCACTCTGCACGAGAGGTTTAATTTTCATTCATAAAATGAAGATGGTGGTGTAGAGCCTGCAATGTCCTTTAGAGAAGGATAAGGACTCAAGCACATGACTTTGATAAGTCATGTGATCAGGCTCTTCTCCTTTCAACCACCTTTGTTTTCATTCAAAAAAATAATTTTGCTTGCTCCCCGAGTACAAGCTAAGTGGAGGGCACCTTTATAAAACATACAGCTGTTTTTTAATAATTTTTTTTTTTTTTTATAATGTAGTGCTGTTAGCTTTTGTATATGGGCTCCTTTGGTTGCTTGTATTGATCAGTTTCAGAATTACAGATGATTAAACAGAGCCATTTGTGATTGGGTAATGCCAGTATCTGAATATTCAGTCTTACTTTACTTCAGTCGCTTCCCTGGCGGTATTCCCGAGTGTAGCTCGGGGTAAAGTTTCAGTACCACAAGCGGTAACCCCGAGCTACATCGGGAATACCATGTGGCGCTGCTCCGGGATCCCTCGGTCACTTACCTTGTCCTGCGCTCCCGCGATGTCCCTCCTGCAGTGTCCCCGGCAATGTAATCCGGCGGATGCCGGCATCTGTCATCTGGGTTCCGTCCTCTGCGAATGTCGGGACGTACGGGGGATGGAACGGCGGGAAATTTGAAAATGACAAAAAGTGACATTCACAAAAATCACTAAAATCACATAGTAAAACATTACTGTATCAAACCATTTCACAGAAATTTTGTCCCTAGTGCTTTGTCCTGTGCCCTGCCTTCATTTTTACTGTTCTTTCTACCTGGAAACTGAGAAATGTCCATGGCGTCCAAAAAGCATCCCTTTAGGTCAAAAGCGGTTTTAGACCGGCTAGAGAACAGCGATAGTAAATCAGAACCACTTGCAGAATTGAGTGATAATGATTTGTGGGGAAATTCATCATCAGACAATGAAAACGATTTTGCGACTTTGCTCAGTGATGTGCGAACTTGGCGCTATGTTTCAAATTTCAGTGTTTTTGGTTTGATTATATTATTGAATTAAATTTATTATTATTATATTATTATTTTTTATGATTATTTATTAAATTATAATTTATGATTTAGTGTTTCAAGTTTTATCATACCCAGGATGTTTACTAGACTCTTGTTCGGACAGATTTCAGTGAGTTATTCCTAAGAATTACAGGCCTACAATATAAAACGCCAAATTTCCATGCAAAATAATGGTACCGCTTTCAGCACCAAAAATATGAAATAATCATACCGCCAGGGAGGTTAACAGAGAAGGGAGAAACCCTATCTTTCAGATCATAGACTGTAAGTAGCAATAAACCTACAGTTCTGTCTGAACCTAGGTACGAACTGAACTTTGGCTGTTCGTACATTCAGACAAAACCCCAAACGTTGGCCTGTATGGTCTCTGTTCAGCAACCGCTGTTCATCATACATAGATTTGGTATTCTACTACTACTATATATAACAGCTTTCTGCTTTCACTAGTTCCTAAGGAAATTATGTCCCTAAAGACCACTGATGTTATGGGGAATCCCATCCCCTTTTAAGAAAAGGGACAAGGCTAGCAGAGACACCACTGCCTATATATGGCTACTGGCCATATTTGGGCAACAACATTGACCAGAGGTGGTCATGGCCATATATCACCACTATACACGCACTACAAACCTAGGTATGGACTGAAAATTGGCTGTTTGGACATTTGGACAAATGCTCAAACTTTAGCCTATATTGCTCCCTGTTCATTTGGCTAATGTCACTGCCAGCGTGTGCTGGGTCAAGTTTGTTTTTTTTATCAGTGAGTCGTTGTTTGGTGCGCATCATGATTAACAATTAATTTACAATAAGGGAAAGGATGCATGTTCAGATTGAGGATCTGATGTTTATTGGGGGGAAATTTTTTCCACCTTAAAACCTGTACCAGACCTGAAGGAGAGTTCCCACCCACCCCCCATGCTATATTTTTGATATCCTCTTGGCTATCAGACTAGAAAATTAGCATTTTAATTTAACATATTCAACTCCCATTGATTTCAATAGGGTTTGGTTTTGGCATCCAAACTCGCAGAACCCCTGCCAATCTGAACCCAGGACAATTTGGCTCATCACTGGCTAGAATGATAACTGGTCTTTTCCACATAGCAATTGGAAAGGCCCCTGCTGGACACTTCAGGTAGTACCAGGATGGTGCCTAAAGAGGCAGTGGCTGTGAGGATTACATATCCCATAATACCTTGCTTCCTGCAAGCTGTAATTTTTGTACTAACTCTGTTTACTGAAATTCCTCCTCTCAGCACCTAGTTCAGAAGGCAGGTTCCATGAAATGTGTGATACAACAGTACCTACCCACAGGGCATAGTGACAGATGTCACAGATTTCAAAGTACGTTCACATTTCATGATCATCCAGATTGATAGGAGTAGGCTAGAAAATTTTGAAATACAATATGGAAATTAATATAATGATTTTACATGTTGGCTATAGATACAGTTTAATATTCTGGTTCTTGCATAAGCCTAGTCATAAATGTTACTCTTTAAAGTATATAATACTGTATGACCAGTATAAATAGCACTCATTTGAAATAAATTATTATCCTTATTTTTATTTTTTATATTTTAAAGGAGCATACATTTATATTCTGTTTTTAGTGAGACATCAAAGTATTTATTTGAAGACATTCAAGAAATATTCATGTGATCGTGTAGTTATAGCTAACATTTGTCAATCTACAAGTCAATTGTGGTAGTGTTGTTGGAATAAGCAGTTACTTCTCAGATTGAACACATGCAAATGTGTTTATTCCTTTACCTAATACCCAGTATTATTATCAAAGCAATAACAGATTTATAGACTAAATTATGCTATGACAAGCTTTGACAGGACAGATGTCCACAATATCTTTTAATGTACAATATGTGGGAAGGTGAGTGTGAGAAAGAAAATCATTTACAGAGTGTTCTGTAAGAAGAAGACATCTGTTTCAGATGATATTCACATTGTAATTTTATACACAACCACTTTATTATGTTATGCTAAAATAGACTTACTTTAATATTCAAAGCTTCTAGAAATATACCTTAGGCTGTAGTATAGTTCATTAAGGGGACATATACCCATACCTATTGATAAGTTTTTTTTTGATCTGACAGACAACCTGAAACAAAAAAAAGTGTTTGAGGTTCCACTGGACTTCATATAGTCTGAATGTACTGTAGGGGCGGTCCCTCACACTATATATATTTGATGATGTATTGTGGTCTGACAGATCAGCTTTGAATAAAAATCTAAACGTATATTTACATGTTAGTGTACATATGTACATCCATCACATTCTCACTAAGCCAATTGAATAATTGCCATAATGAATAAAGCTGAAAGTTAACAAATAAAACTGTTCAATGTTTAGTAGCCCATATCATCTAATCACCCTGTCCGTTTTCATTGTTTTAGCAAACATCAGCATAATAAAATATAAAATCTGATTAGCTGCTGCGGATCACAGCACTTTAAAACACTATGATTACTTTTTATTGTGGCGAATAAGCTTTCCTGTAATCTGTTACGCTGTGTCAAAGTCATTGCCTAACAAAGTTAAGCCCAAATTTTGCAGGAAGCTCATGTTAAGCTACTGCATTATAGGACATGTCTAGTGATGCTTTGTGTTGATAATAAAAGGTATGTCTTTTTTTTTTCTTTTTTTTCTAATCAGCATGGATACCTCCAGCTGTGTACATACCAGTCTGTACACTTGACCTGAAACACCAATAGGCTATTGGACAATCATGCAAAATGAAGGGCAATTTAAAAATGTATTCTTGGTACAATTTTAAATTTTAAACATGAGTATAAGAATACGGGAGTAAGAGAAGAGGGGAGACCAGAATAGACAGATTAGGGAACAGATCATAATAGACTAATAAAGATATCAGACAAAACATCACAGACAAAACTATCCCAAACTACATACAGTAGATAGATAAAGTATGTGTGTCAATAAAATCCATAGGTGTTAATAGCTTAAACAATTTCCATACACTTATGGATTATCTAAAGTAGTTGAAGGCAAATATAGGATGCTCTGAAAATAACTGACATGTGTATATTGTTGCTGATTTAACTGTAACACAATCACCTTTGGGAGCTATGTACAGGATCTTTTAAATTTCCTAGCACCCTTTTAACTGCTGTAATTGTTACGACAGGGCAGTAAGAGGCTGAAAACAACACCATGGCCACAATAGCAGCCAGCAATATGTTTTAAACTTTGACAGCTAACTTTCAGCTATTTAGTAGAAGTGGCAGTAAAACTAACCTATTACTTCTATAGGCTGTCTGTCTCTAATATTCAAGGGTTGGCGGCAGTGGAGCCATCAGACTGCATGAAGCATGTAAATCCCTATTGTTCTTATTCCTCAGAAACCCTAGATGTGGAAAATGTATTTTTAATAAAGGTTTAGCTCCATTAAAACCTACAGCAGTCAGCTTTGATCATGCTGCAATAGTAGGGAGACATTTAATAGTACATAGCATGTTGTTTTTGAATGTTTGTATAGTGTTTTTATTTTGTACGTATATATGTTAATTATACCCAGACATCTATTGCTGATTAGAAATTTCTCCTGTTGTGATCATTAGTAGATTCAGGGTATATAAGAATAATGATATGCTGACTAAGTTAGCTATGATTAGGACCCTTTGTATAGAGTTGAAACATGTTAGCATACACAACCTTTTAGCTTAAACTTCTTAGTAACTTTTAGACCCTAAATTTCTAACAATTGTTGCAACTGTAGTTCAAGGAACATCAAGCTGTTGTGGTGGTGGTCTTATAGCCTTTACCTCCTATATTCTGTTAATTCCTATAATTTTTTTCTGGTCTCCTCAGACAGACCTCCTTTGCTTTTTCTGGTTCCTATTCAGTGAAATGCACACAATGAAACTCTATTGGAATATTACTATGATCCAGTTGTTTATAATCTTTTTGAGGGTACCAATAAAATATGTCCAATTCATTTTGGAATATCTTCAAAGAAAAAAAACATACTTTATCTCTTTTTACTTTGTTTTACTGCATGACATACCAAAGGCATGCAGGTATACATGGGATAATTGCTTTCATTTCATAATTTTTCAGGAGAAATGAAGTATTGTTTCAATGAGCTGTAAGTGAACTAACAAATGTGTTCATGGGCATTTTAGTAATATTAATGTCAATAATGTGCATGTTAGTTTTTGGTTAAAAAACAAAAAAAGATGTCCAGCAGTGAAAGAATTAATGTGATAAAAATAAAGAAAGATCAGAGGACTGCATTCAATCCAAGTAATCAACTCTACAACTGTGACTATGATAAGAAGAGAAATACTCTTTAAAAAGTGTTTCAACAAGCTCAATAAATTCTAAATTACTTTTTGTTGCATTTGGGTTTTTGTTCATAAACACTTGAATAAATAAGGCCTTTGTTAAATCCAACAAGTAATTATGAAGTGCAATTAAAAATTCAAATTATGTTAATAGGCCAGAGAAAAATGACTGAGAGAGTCAGTGCCAATTACTGGTTGAAATGGATCAAAATTAGACCATGGGGTATATTTGGTTTTCCACAATTCACTTTTTAAAAGCAGTTTAGAAACATAATTGTTATCCATTATTAAAACATTACTTCAAAATGATGTACATTTTTTTTGCAAAAACAGTGTTTGTAAAGGTTTTTTTTGCATTCATAAAATGTAAGCAAGAATTTTATAAATATTGGGGTTAAGGCAAATATACTGTGCACTGCACGTGCACTTGCTCCAGAGTTTAGTAAACTGGGTATTCTTTGCAAAGTGAAGCTTTACCTTATCACATGCAAGGAAAATAAAAAAACAGCATTTTTGCTTGCACATGATTGGATGATAGAACTCAGCAGAGCTTCCCTTCATTTCAGTGCACAGACTATTTGCTGTTAGTAAATCAACCCCATTGAGTTGTCTACCTTAGAGTCTGCAAAGAACTTTTGAGAATCCTTGATCACTAATAGCTTGAGATATTTTATGCCAATGTACATATGTACAGTATCCATATTACATATAGCTGGGAAAGAACCCCTTTTGGATTTGCATCACCCTTTGTGTCACTGCTGGGGAGGATTCCCTTGACTTGTTGCAACAGAACCACATGTCACCAAGAAAGGGAGTGGAAATCTCCCAAAATTCCAAAAGAGAACATGAAATCTTTTCCTTACTCCATGTTTTTTAATCCTATATGGCTAATTTACTAAAGCAAATATGCTGTTCACTTTGAAAGATAATTTTCTCTTAATTTAGTGACTGTTTTGAATCTCTGCTGACTTTCATTATCTAGTCATTGTAATGATAACGCATGCTGAGCCCTCCTTTGCAAAATGACAAGTCCCTTGCAAATGGAACAGCCTAAATACCTTTAGTGAACCCCTATATCTCCACTAAAAAAAATCTTCAAACTATTTATTCAGTGGCTATATGACTCCAGGACAATAAAATCCCCCAAAATGATATAAACCGCAATAAAACCTAACCATTTACTGTTCAAACAAAATAAAAAAAATGTGTGATTTCCCCATTATAAGATATATACAGGACTTCAGTGCATTCCTATCTTTGAATGCCCCTTTGATTAATGTACCTATTTCCTCTACCCTAGTATCTTTTCTACAAGTACTATCTAGATTTTCTATGGGAAAAATATTTTACAGCAGCTTTTGTAGGAAACATTTTGTTTTTTACCTACACATATAAGTGCATACTACAAAGCATGTGATTCAATGCAATCCTACACAATTTTGATAACTTCTGAAGCTCATATAATAAAATATACTGTCTTTCCAAAATACATTGTTTCTAATTTATAGAGACTGTTTAATAACTGCCATGGTACCGTTGGATTGGCATAAGGTCAATATGGTACCTACACTTAACCACTTGCCTACCGGGCACTTTTAACCCCTTTCGTGCCCAGGCCAATTTTCATCTTTCAGTGCTGTCACACTTTGCATGGTCATGAAACATTGTACCCATATGAAATTTGTATCATTTTTTTCACACACAAAGAGCTTTGTTTTGGTGGTATTTAGTTGCCACTGGGTGTTTTATTTTTTGCACTATAAACAATAAAAGAGCAATCAATATGAAAAAAATATGTTTTTCTTTGTTTCTATTATAAAATTTTGTAAACTGTTAATTTTTCTTTTTCACAGATGTACATTGATGAGGCAGCACTGATGGACACTGATGAGGTGGCATGGATAGGTAGCACTGATGGATACTAATAGGCTGCACTGATGAGGTGGCACTGGGGGGCATTGATGAGGAGGAACTGATGATGCTGCATGGATATGCAGCAATTATGGGCACTGATATGCAGCACTGATGGTCACTGATAGACGGCACTGATGGGCAGCACTGAGGTGGCAAGGATAAGCAGCACTGATAGGCTGCACTGATGAGGCAGCACTGGTGGGCATTGATGAGGAGGCACTGATGATGTTGCACTGATATGCTGCAATGATGGGCACTGATAGGTGGCACTTATGGGTGACACTGATGGGCGGTGCTTACTGGTGTCACTGACTGACAGCACTGACTAGTGGCACTGACTGACTGCACTGACTGGTGGCACTGCTGGGCACTGATGGGCACAACTTCTGGGAAGCACTGATGGATGGCACCTCTGGGAACTGATGAGTGGCATTGCTGGGCATTGGTGGGAGGCACTGCTGGGCACTGATCATCAGTGTTCTGTTGATTGGTGCAGATCTCTTTTGTGTCATTTGCCAGTTATCGGCAGTACTTTACTCACACTGTGGCAGCGTGAGGAAAGTGCTGCCAATAACTGGCAACTGTATTTACATTGTGATCTGCTGTGTCATTCAACACCGAGAGGCTGCATATATGCGGCCCTATGTAAACAGTTTTCTGTGCTGATTTCTTTTTATGAGGAAGCAAGCAAAAACATATGTAGTTAACAGGCTTGAAAGATTCAGTTTGTAAATTGATAGAAAACTGGCTAAAAGACAGTAATGAGAGAGTCATGATTAATGAGTCATACTCTAAATGCTTGAAGGTTATTAGTAGTGTACTCTAAGGTTCAATGTTGGGACCCCTACTTTTAACCTTGTTATAAATTATATGAAGTTTGGGATTAAAAGTGTTATTTCAGTGTTTACAGATGGCAAGCTAAGCACTGGAATTTTGTTCTTAGGGGATGTCTTCAATTTCAAAGCTGACCTCAATGCACTATTTATGCAGTTGATAATGTGGCAAATGAGGTTAAATGTTGATAAATATAAAGTTGTGCACTTGGGGGCTAAATTCATACATACAGGGAAGAGTACAGCTGGCAGAGTCAATGGTCGAGAAGGATCTGGGTGTTCTGGTAGATCATAGACTTAATAATAACATGTCATTCCAAGCTGCAGTCTCTAATACAAAACAAGTATTTTACTAGCTTTAAACAAGGTATAGAATTTACAGAGAGGCAGACATACTTTTGCCCCTGTACAAATCACTAGTAAGAATATGGCATCAGAATATTTAGTTCATAAGTGGAATATACAGTTCAATTTTGGGAACTAGTTCACAAAAAGGATATCAGAGAACTGGGGAAAGTGCAGACAAGGGCAACCAAACTGATAAGAGGCATGGAGGAGCTCAGCTATGAAGAAGGATTAGCTGAACTGACTTGATTCTCTCTTGAGAAGAGGTGATTACGCTGATTTCATATTAATACAGAGGACAAGGGCACTCATTTACACCTGGATGAAAAGAGATTTAACCTCCACATATGGAAAAACGTTGTCACAGTAAGAGCTGATAGATTTGCTGAAGGACTAGTTCAGTCCAGCTCAGTAGATTGTTTTAAAATGCCATGGATAGTTGATCCAGAGAATAACCAATTGCCCCCTGAGGGATCAGGAACATTTTTTCCCCACTGGAACAAATTGGATCATGCATTATTGGGTTTTTGTTTGCCTTTCTCTGGATCAACTATGCATATAGGGTTATGTAAATGGAGGTGTTCCAGATTTGTTTTTATTTTTTGGTTGAACTCGATGGACTTGTGCCTTTTTTCAACCTAAGTATGTGCCTATGTCTGTAACAAAAGTCTGTTTATGTCATTTTTAGGGAATGAGTCAAAATATAATTTTAGCCATTGACTTAGATGACCTTTTGTACATGAAACCATCATGCCATATAAATTACCAGCACACAGTCAGGTGGTGGCAAGCTGACCATTGCTTTATTGTTATCACAAGCTTTTTATGTAAGTCTGCAAAATATGAAGTAGCAGTTATTAATTAAACTTATCACAAACAGGGTTAATTGCATAACAAGGAATACAGTATTTTAAAGAAGTCCTGCCGAAGGAAGTGAAAGCATGCTTAAAGACGGGGTGTTGGGGTCAATTCCAGGTGGATGGCTCTCAAGTCTATAGTATAATATATGTTTAACCAGGCCATGGCAGCTTTTGTAGGAAACCTGGCTAAACTATAAAGATGATTTGATTTAACCAACTGTTGCCAAGCAGCACATGTGTTATGCTTTGATTTTAGCATGCTACTAATGAGATAACAAACTAACAAATGGTTAAATCAGGCATCTATTTTACCTGTTACCAAGTGGTTGATATTTATCAAGCTGCACACTGCTAATTTACAGATTCATATCTGCTGTATTTATCAGGTCTTATTATTTTGTCAGTCTTACCATTTGTGATTTCTAGCTGTGATGCTGTATATTTATGGTTCCTTATTTCTAGCGTAAAGGCAGTTCTATTAGGCATATAACATATATCAATGTATTCGATCCTGCAAGCTTTCAAATAAACTGTAATGAGGAGAAGAGATGGAAAAGTTCATCCTTCAGATTAGATCCTTGTGAACCTTCTCCCTCCCCAGATGCCATTCATTAATGCCTCATATTCCACCTTTTATGTGAGAATAGAAAGCACCTAATAATGAAGCAGAAGAATAACAGTTTTGTATCCGATTAGCAGATACTCCGAATTGATTTCTGTCACCTGCTACATTTTCACAAACAGTTCATAGTGTGGGTGTAAACAGGTCACCTCTCATTTGTGTGTAATGACAGTCGAAGATATTGTACCCAATTACAAGACGAGCCCAAAATGGTTTTATAGAAGCCTCTTAAGAAATGTATCTTTCCATTCTCACATTATCATCACTCCACCAAGACTTAAGTACACATTTACCATTTCCACTTTAAAAACTGCTTTTTATGCTGAGCGGAAAAGAAAGTGGTATTTTATCTTGCCATCGTAATGAGCATACAGCTCTGTGCATGAAAGCCAAGTATTTACCTATGCTTAGAGAAGGAAGAGCCAGCTGTTGGGGAGAATGGCATCCTAACAAAGGGATGAGCAAACTAGGCAAGGATCGGTTTGCAGGAGGTTCAGCGAACTCAACAAAAAGTCAGCTAAACCTGAACATAGCTCCAAAGCCCATTAAAATCTATAGGCGCTGAAATTTGTCTATTTTCTAGTCTTTTTCAAGACTAATTTGCAAGCTTTTGTTAAAAAAAATGGCATTAAAAATACACATATTGCTTAAGTAGCATTTCTTAAACCTTCACGTAAAGGTGTAGAGGCACTAGGATCTACTGCTTTAAAAGTGATATTTTGTGCTTTCATAAAACAGCTAAATGACACATTGTACAAAGATTATAAAAGTGCCTACCTTATGCAACAAGACACCAAAAACAAATGTGATCTGTATGTTAACTAATCAAAAGTGAAGCTGCCCCTTTAAGTGCATCCACACCCTTTAAATATAAAATATTTCAAGGAAAGATGCTTAACATATTATGTGCACTACTAAACTGCGAACTCACCGCAGGGCCATAACCTCTAAATAAATAAAAGTCGTACAGCACTGTATAATAAACCAGGGATGTTGTCCGTTAAGGTCCAAGTGGTTCCCACTGGCAATTTATTGCTCCTCACTGCACACTGTTGCTTTCCCACATTCAGTCACCCAAACCAAAGGAAATTGCTTATAGCATAGTATTTATTAATTAAGATATATATAAATAAAGCACAAATGCCCACTCACATATTATAGTGCTCAGGGTCTGCACCAATGTACACAGATTTGTATAGGTATCTCTCTGCCGCTTTATTCTCTGGAATCCAGCGTGCGCTCCATTGACCAGAGATCTGAACCCGGATGTGTCAATAGGAACCAGAAATGACGGTGTTGCACTTCAACGCATTTTGATAAACCAGTATCTTCAGGAGTCCCCTTCCAGTTTCTGTGTATATACAAACCAATGGGGATCCTGGGTAAAGTAATTGACAATATTCGGTCAATAACATTACCCAGGGTCCCCACTGGCTTGTTTGTATAAGAAGCCAGCAGAGATCTCTGCAATTGGAGTAGCAGTAGATTTTCAATGGGAGTAGCAGCACATTTTCTATAGGAGTAGCAGTGAGGGAAAATTGCCAGACAAAGAGGGTTCCTTTGCCATTTTTCTCTTAAAGGGTCAGCACACCAATTAAAAAATAATTGTTTATGTTGCAAAAACACAATGTTTCATAAAAGGCCCTTGTCAAGGGAATGCATCCTGGCTGGGCAGGAAAAGGGGCAATGAGCATGTGCCCCACCCCTGAGCCATACCAGACCACTTGCCCTCAATATTTTAAGGGCAACAACATCTTCTATTGCAAAACACATTTTCCCTATATTAATGGTGACAAGGGCCTCATCATACAATCTCTAAAAGGGATATGGAGGTCTGCAGAAGTGTATTTTTGTCATCTGGAAGCCCTTTCTAGAATAAAGGGACCAAAAGATGTCTTACCCCCCACACCCTTGCATGCATATGTATGGGGTATGTACTGTATTACCCCTTCTTACTCATTCAGATAAGTAATATAAAAAATAAATTAAAAACACCCACACCATTGAAAAAGACCTTAATAACAAACAAATCCCACAATATAAGTTTAACATCAATCATATCATCCAGGAGGCAAATTAGCCAAATATAGCCAGTTGTTCTCCCATTCGCTGAATTGAGGGCAGCATTGGTTCTTGTCAATCTCATTTTTAACCTGAACCCAAAGCTTATCCCTAATCCTAACTCACAAAATTTTACTCCTTGATTTGCTAAGCTAAGGACAATAACCCCCCCCCAATCACTATGTGATAACATGGTCACAATGTCAACAAAGCTGTTATGAATCAATCTGATTCATAACAGCTTTGCTTCTCTTCCTAATGAGCTGTGATTGGCCCACAGCTCTCACATGGTACATGGGCCAATCAGCCAATCACAGCATCCTGTACTATGTGATTTGCTGTACCAATTACAGGTCATTAGTATTTTGAACTATCATAAACGTAACATTCATGACAGTTCAAAGCAAGCACAGCATTGCAGGTGCAATGATCTTTATTGCACCTGCAATGCAAAATGTAAAAAAGAAAAAAAATATTCTGAACACCCCCCCCCCCCCCACACCAGAGTAGTACATGGTAACAATTAACTACTCTGATGAATGTATTTTTAAAAAATAGTAAAAAAAAGAACATTAATGATTAAAAAATTAAAATATTGAGACTTTTTAAAAAAACTTTTTAACTACTTGCTGATCGCCCCCAAAGAGCAGGCGAGCCATGTCATGCCAGGGGAGGGGCTCTGACGTCACGACATTGCACTGGAGAGGCTCGGTGATCTGAATACAGACACAGGTAGACAGCACTGCAGGAACAGAGGCAGAGCACATTTATGCTGGACTACAATTGTAGGGGAGGGGCTCTGACGTCACGACATTGCACTGGAGAGGCTCGGTGATCTGAATACAGACACAGGTAGACAGCACTGCAGGAACAGAGGCAGAGCACATTTATGCTGGACTACAATTGTATACTACTGTGCAACTGGCAGCAATAAACCCCCTTTTTTGCACAAGGATAAGACACTATGGTCTGTTTGTCTTCCTTTCTCAATTGAACAACACCCTTTGAGCTGATATAAGGAGGACTGGAAAAGGAAACAGCCCCAGGAGGGGAATTGGGAGATCCTCAGAGAGATGGTCAGTATACCCACTCATGAGCAGCTACAGGAGAACAAATATAAATCCACATCCACCTTCTGAGATAATTCAAGAGCATCATTCCATCCCATCTATCCTGGAAGGATAAAAAGTGTATTTGCCTGGATTTATTCAGGCAAATATAGAGGTGAGCACATAGGGAGACCATTAAGCACTCGGCGAGAGGGAACCAAGAATCCACCTGCACATTTATTTTGAAAGATTTTTTTTTTTTTTTTTTTTTTTTTTTTTTTATTGAATATATCATAAGCACGTGCACATAATATATATGTGTTTGCACAATATAAATATAAGGATCACAGTAGAATAGAGGAGTATTTCTGATTTGTATATCACTGTACTTTAATAGGCACTATCACCTTAGGATTATCAGTTATTAATGTCACTTGCATGAAGATTAATATTCACAATGATGTTTTGAGTCACTAGTAATAATTGTTTGATACATGCAGTATCTTGAAAGCTATTCATTAGCACTTTGAAAGTATAAGATATACATATTGGTACATGGGAGCGCGACATACCCTTATGTTGCGATCTATTTCTGGGTGTAGACATGCATGCACATGCCACCTGCTGCCCCCATTGGTCCATGGAGAGAAGAGAGAACACCACACTGTAAGTAAAAGCACTACATTTTATACACACACTTTAGATTAGCACATTTAACCTTTTTATCGCCCCTATTAACCTTTTGATCACCCCTGCCACCCAGCCAGAGCCATTAGTACAGTGTCAGTATATAGAATTTTTCACTGATCACTGTTAATGCCACTAGCGACATCAAACAGCATTAGGGTCAATTAGCGCCCCTTCCAGACAAGGTCAGCTAGTGAAAGATTGCGCACATACTACTGTACTCACGCTATAGGTTGCTGATCACTGCCAAAATTTTAGAATGGCGTTTGTACGGATCAATATATTGATCATGAACAGAATTATACTAGTGCCCCATTAGTATAGTGTTCCCAAAAATGCAATGTTATCAGGATTAGTCACGTTTGCTGCCAACATTAGCATTTAGCCCCTCCGCTGTTTTTCACAGAAAATTTGCTTCAATTGATTGTGGGCCAAAGCAATTTATACACACAGCAATAACATTGCCTCCCATCCAAATTCAGCTCTTGCCAAACAATTGGCATGGAAACCTATCACGGTTCCCAAATTTAAAACTTTTTTGGGCCTAACCCTCAACACAGGCATTACAAAAAAGAATGAATTGTGGTCATATTGGTCCACAGACCCGACTCATCATATTCTTGTGTTCTATGCTGCAATAGCCAGGTATAGATATGAGAGGATAATACACTTAATGCATTTCAGGGATTACACTCTCATGAAAAAAAGGACATTACATATGCCCAACAGGGACCAGCAACGTACTGTTACGTCACCTGGACTTTGAGTGGTTATACCAGGATGATGCCCGCATGCTTACAATTGCAATATGTCAAAAGCAAATAATTTTCAGGTTGTCTATGCACTGCTGTCACTCCACTCTGAACAGATAATCATCAGAAATTCAAGGGGGACAACCAGGACATGAACAGTGCATGATCATTACTCTGAAGAACTGCAACTGTGAGCAGTGGTCAGGAATTTCTTAGGGTTTGTTTATACTGTCTGTTGTAGCCTATGTTTTTTTCTGAACTAGATTAATGCAGGTCACTGGTAGGGCACATAGAAAACAATTGTTTTCTTGGTGACCCATTCACACTGCAACTCTGGTGTGATATGCAAAGTAGTGGGGAAAATTCAGTACATCTGCATTTCTTTGCAGTGCACTGGATTATGCATCATATAACTCTACTGCAGTGCAATGCACCATGCTGCTGTGTGAAGACATTAATGAAGAAGCACCATGTGACACTTCAAGTAAAGTAAAAAAAGTAAGCAATCCAATGCACTGAAATGCACATTGCACAACTCCTTGCTTGTGCTCCAACTGACAGCTTCCTACTTGGTAAGACCCTGCATTTTAGCATGTACGGCTAGTGTGAACCAGGCCTTATTCTCTTCTATATATTTACATTGCTACTATATAATTATAATAACATTTCCCTGCACCAAGATACTATTAAGAAGATGTCTGTGACCAAAGAGAGGTAATTAACTTAAACTGTTTCGTCTGTGCTGAATGGCAGTTTATTGTCTTAGTCAATTAAATCATTAGTAACAGTTTTACACTAAAATAAGAATGCAAAATGCTGAATCTGGGAAGATTTATATACCTATTTAGTTAATTTTCTAATTTATGTAGCACAGGTTTTTTTTTACTGTACTTTACACAGAACATTGATAAATTCACATGGGGGTCCTGTCTGTGAAGGATCTTCAAATCTAATGTTCCTCCACATGTTTGAGGCCAGTTTGAGTAGAAGCCATTTAACCTTCCAAAAAACCTTTTGGATTGTGGAAGGAGACCCAATTACATGGAGAAAAACCATGCAAATAAAGGAAGAACATGCAACCAATCGTAAATGCATATGCTTTCTATATGAAACCAATACGATGTTAAAGTATAACAGAAGATGATTTTGTTTTATTTTGAATAGAGTGGATGGGAGTTAGAACACCTGTCAGGCTTTTATTGCTGTCTATGTCCCCATTAGGCATATTTGGCCTCCCTATCTGTCCTGTTTATTGTTTATACTGAGATATAAAGTAAAAGAAAATCCTAAATTTTGGATTGTCACCCAAACAGGAATAGAGGGAAAATCTTCTAATGGGTACACTAGCCCTGGGGACAGTTCAGGATTCCCTCACAGATACTAACATTTATAGGTAAGGTTGATCCAGGGAATATACAATTGCCTCTTAGGGATCAGTAAGGAATTTGTTTCTCCTGCTGGAGAAAATTGGATCATGCTTGCTGGTGGCTTTGTTTGCATTCCTCTGGATCAACTGTGGGTATAGAATTGTGTATATAGGATTGTATTTTTTTTCCTTTTTATTGGTTGAACTACATGGATTTGTGTTTTTTTTCAACCAGACTAACTATGTAACTGTGCAACTTCAGAGGGATTTCCTCTCACATCCTGTATGAGCTATGACACTGAAAGTTAAGGGAAATCTCCCCAGTGGGATACAGTGGGCAAAACCAAAGACCCTAACAGGGGTTATAACTCTCCATCAGTCTATAAAAAATGAAAAAAATGTTTGCCTTTAGTTCTGCTTTAACACTGTAAAAAAAAATCAAAAGTAATAATATCTACAACTAGGTAAACAAGTGCCTTTTCCTAGGCTTGCTTCATTTACAATTGTTCACTCTTTTTTTTAATTATAACACTAGTGTATGTGTGCAAATGTCCATATTTATACAAAGCTAAAGAGAGAACAGTAAATGAAGCCAGAACTATGACATGCAGAAGACACTGACAAGAGGTGAAAAAATATGTTGTTCAACTATAACCCAAGGATATAAAACTTGTAAATGCATGTAAAGAAGACTGACATGTTACTCTGAACGTTGACAGTGTAAATGCCCTTATTACACTTGTCTATGTTTACAATCCCACTTCTAGGCATCAAAAGAAATATTGCCTTGATCACTGTGGCATCATGAGAATATGTCTGGTATACCATTTTTAGTACCAAGTCTAAACGCAAACAGGGTGAATCAGCAAGCCAGAAAGAAAGCAGAAAAATATATTTTTTGTTTCACCAGAAAGAAATGAAGACCATACTCACAAATCATATTATTGGCAAAAAAATATATAGTGAAAAAAAAAAAGAGAAACAAGTTAAAATGCTCATATGAATATACAGTGGCACAATATAAAATGAGTGAACTGTGCAAGAAATGGCTTTGGACCACTTGAGCTAGTCTTACTATTACGTCACCCATATATATACATATAAACATACCTACACACTGTTAGCAGCAGGGGATGTATCAGTGCCTGCCTTTGCTTGGAGTTTGATATGTCCCAGTCATGTCTGAGTTTCTGTTCCGCTGCTTTCTTTACTTGTGAGCATGAATGAACAGTCAGTTATCTGGGACACCATAGGGTTTCCCATGTATACTCTATCAACATTATTATGATGTTTCTGACATTTTATCTCAGAGTGCAATACTATAAGTTGCACAGACTGTTTGTCTGCACCTGTAGTAATACCAGCAGTACACATTTGATCCCAGTATTTGGATATTATCACAAATGCATTCTTTACACATTTGTTGTTTGCGTCATTAAACAGTAATAGCAAAAAAAGTACAATATAAAACTACACTATTTGTCAAAGAACTAAAAAATGAATTATGGAGAGTGTCTTAAATCAAAGCAAAGAATATAAATACTTTTAGCATGTTCTCAGCCATGGTATAAGCCTACCTTTATAAATAAGTGGTCATTCATTATATTACAAATGGTTATACATTACTATGTCTATCAAGACATCTGACATATTGGGATTGGTTTACTAAAGGCAAATTAACTGTTCACTTTGCAAGGGAAGCTGCACTGTTCAAGGGAACTTCCATCATCCATTAATGTGCCAACAAAATGAATGTTCACTGCTCTAAGTAAATAAGAGTCAAATAAGATAAAGTTGTGTCCACTTCACTCAACCTTGTTAGTCAAAATTCAGCTTTCTCTAATTTACATTGCACATGCTTGGGCATTCAAAATGAACAAAGGTACAAGATGATTATCTCTCGCTACCCATGCAACGTGAACATGCAATTTGAAAAGTGAACATTCTGTTTGCTAAATGAAAATCATCTATGTTTAAGTAAATCAACACCAATGTCTGTATTTCAAACAAGATATTGATGTACTGATGTTTCATGTTTATTGAATAGGATGTTCTAGAACAGGGGTCTCCAAACTTTCTAAAGAAAGGGCCAGTTTACTGTCATTCAGACTTTGGGGGGGCCAGACTGTGTGCCTAGTGGGAGTAAAAAATGCCCGATCTTTGGCCTATGGATCTATTAGTTGTCAGTCCACCCCTGGTTGGTGTCAGAGAAAAAAGGTCACATGCCTGATGAAGGGGTCCTGTGAGACTCCGAAACGTTGCCTTGCTGTAATTATGTGATCGTTCATTAAAACCTTTGGACTCATATTGGTGATCCTTGGTATGCTGGTGACATTTTTCCTTGCTGATTTTGTTCGGTTCCAGCCGACGGTCGCTACAGCACCCACTTATACACACAGCCATTTTTAACACAGGAACGTGTGTGTTTGGACTATACCCTTGCAATCAGAGAAAAAAGCCCCATATTTGTTGTCAGTCGAAGGAATTATGCCCCATCGTTGGTGTCAGTGGAAAAAATAGTGCACCGTTGTTGGTATCAGTGGCATGAATCCTGCCCCTGTGTTGGCATCTGTGGAAAGAATAATGCCTCAAGGGATGGATAAATGCAAGCAAAGGGCTGCAGTTTGGAGACCACTGATCTAGAATAATGATAATGTTTGGTGAACAAAAACAAACAAGGGCGCACTCCCATCGTGCATTAACGTGGTACACCACGTATTTATTGAAAAATAGTAGACCTCAGGTCTACATTTTAGCTCTGAGGAAGGGGGTTCATCTCCCGAAACACGTTAGCCTATCCCATATAGGTGTTTGAATCCATTGGACTGCCCTTACGGATTACCTGTTCTGTTTTTAACCTTTTTGGTTTGTGAGTATATTTCTACTATTTTTCAATAAATACGTGGTGTACCACGTTAATGCACGATGGGAGTGCGCCCTTGTTTATTTTTGTTCACCATTACCTATATTTCCTGATCTCTGAAGGTCTGCACCTCAACGTTTTGGCATTCAGAATTTTCTTTAGTCTACATGAAGATTTGAGCGCTGGTTTCGTTTTGTTCTTTTGAATGTTAATGTTTAGCTAACAGCTCTTTTCTCATCTCATAAAAAGCACTATAAGGAGAACTATCAGAGATTTATGTCACAGAACACCACATTTTGTGGTACTAAGTAAAACCCAGGGGAATTCAATAAAGCGTTAACATCAATTTTCTGGTGGTTATTCCCTTTAGACCTGTGTCTAATTCAAACAAGCATTTGCACCAGTTTCAGTAACATTACCAACACTTGCCCCAAATTCAGGTAGTTCTAACCAACACCACTTTAAGAACTTGTCACTTTGGTAATGGCAGATTCTTAAAGAATTACCACCAGTTCACATATTAGGAAACTGATAGCAATTAAGACCAGTTCTAAGCTGGTGTATGGAGGCATGCCAGTGCTTAGAGTGGGGAACAGGGGTGGACTGACAACTCATGGGGCCCCCGGGCAATAGGGGATTATGGGGCCCCTGTGTCCTTGCCCACACTCAAAGCACACCAAAAAAAGCCTATAAAAAGGTACCAGGGGCATTTCATGGGGCCCCCTACTGACCCTGGGCCCTCGGGCACTGCCCGAGTGCTCAAATGGTCAGTCCGCCCCTGGTGGGGAATGTCTGTTTTGGAGAGTTTCATGAATGTGACAGCTTCCTCCACAGAGCCCCATTCAGCAGAGCTTATTTGAAAGCTACTATTGGACTGAATAGTGTCTACTGCCATGGTCTGCCCATCAACATCAAGGTGGTTCTGATGGGTTAAAAAAGTCTCTCAGTTCCCTATCAGGCTTTATTCATCGCACTACAAATCTCCTTCACTATGAGCCTGTCAGAGTGATGAGCAAATTGGCTGAGGAGAGAGCTCCTTGGAGAAGAAGTAGTATGGGCACTCCATCCTCAGTGCCAGGCTTCAACAGATTCATGTACCTGTCTGTGACAGGTGCAGTAATTGATTGTTAGCACCAACAATTTTGGTGTGGTGGCCCAACTGAATTCTAAACAGTGTCAACAGCACCCATTATAAATTACCCCTCTTTTTAAATGCAAAAATGACTTCAGCAAGAGCACATTAGTGCATATATTCAACATTTCAACCAAGATGCAGCCAATGCAACATTTTAGACCTTGTGTGTAAGTGTTAATACTTGAGGAAGATCATATTAGGCCTAAAACTTTATGCTATATGGCTGTGGTGTTTAAAGAATTAACTATTAACATCCTGCAAACATTCCCTAGGATTATTTTGTAGTTGTACTGTATGTTGTAAGGATGCTTGAAAATAAAGACCCAGATGCACCTGCTCCCAATAGCAATTGTACATACACAGTGCATCTTAGATGATAAGAAACTGATAATACATAATTTGGCTTACATGTTCCCCTGGAACATCTTTTCTTAGGAGACATTTAGCATGCAGTTTAGATAAAAATAATATTTAGACACAAGTATGCATGGAAGCTGTTTTTGGGTAAGAGGATAGTAAGCACGTGTAAAAACTGTATAATGTTTTAAGAGTCATGTGTTCATGGAATTCATAAGCAAAATAACAATTCAGAATATCCAGACATCATACTAAAAGAATTAATGGAGAAGAATGTCCTTTTAAAGTAGTAGAAATAAACAGAAATATAAGAAAAGCACTATCGTGAAATGAGACATGAGATACTGTTGTACTTGTTCATTGCTTTGTCATTATATACAGATAAGAACTCAGTAAAATCTATATAAGTTCATTCAATAAGCAAGCATGTTTCACAGGCTCGCGCTTTCAGGCTACAGAGTTAGCCATGAAAAGGTATCAGTTTAATTCTAAACATTCGGCTTTCGTTGCAGCCTAACACAGCACAAAAAATATGTTGTAGCTACAGAGGTGGGAAGTGGAAATAATGGTGGAAGAAGAATGTAAAAAAAGTAAAGGAGTATAGAAATGGAAAGGGAAGATGGCATGTAGCCATTATTATACTTAAAAAGACAGCTCAATATATAAAAAATAAAGGAACACAAATGATAATATTGTAGGTATAATGGATTAAGGTTCACAAAACATCAGAACTTTGCATTCGAGAACTGATAGATTTTAAAAAAAGACAAACAAATATTATATAAATAGCTGATTTGCTTGGAATGAACTGCCAAGAAGAAGACTGCAATCCAGAGGAACATTATATAAATGACTGATCTGTTTAGATTTAACTGCCAAGTAGCAAACTACAATCCAGATAAACCTGTGCATGCAATTTCTCCAGCATGCACACAGCTACTTAGTGTCATTTTAAACTAGTAAGGCAAACTTGGTTTATCAAAAAAGTTGCACGCATTTGTTTTTCAACTGAATGCTTTGTAGATTGGTGTTATTTTAATCCTGGTTTTGTTTTATTTTGTTCATTGCTCTGAAAAGCTAAGCAATGGATTTTTCACATCCATGAATTTATTTAACCAGATGTTCTAATAGAGCTACAGGGATTAATTCCACACTAACAGTTTCAGACCTTCTAAATGCTCCTTAAGTGACAAGTTCTATAAGCTAAGAGCAAAGCAGGGCAGCCTTCCTATAACTGATTTTTAAGAAATCTTTACAGTATGCAGATAAACTGTGCGTGATTATCATTCATGTTTGCAGGTTGCGTCTCGCTTCACTGCATGTCTCGGGTATTAAGTAGAGAAAGCATAAATATGAAAATGAACAAACTGTGGAGATTAAAGTCTGAGTATAAAAACTGTCCTTTCTGTCAATCAAAGTTATCAAAATGTCTTTTTTTTTTATAATTAGGAACAGAAAGGGCAACAAACTGCTTTCAGAAACTGAATAAAACCTCTACATGTAATAGCAGGTAAAGTCCTTCATGAAAAAAGATATAAGAAAAGAATACAAAATATATGCTTTTGAAGTAGGAGAATTACATAAAAAGAAATATAAAATAAAATGACTGGAATAACCTTAGATTCTCCTTCAGAAACCATGAGACACCTTTATTTTGTGTTAAATTGATTGAACTACAAACATAAATATCATCTGATATTATTAAACAGCACTGTATAGATTATTGGACTATAAAATATACTTGTGAGCTTTAGTTTTGAGACAACAACAGGGTGAAATGGAAACAAGCATTAAGCTAGGTACACGTACAAGTTTGTTTTCATTCAATCTAGTAGGCTGGATGAAAAAAAAAGCCTGAGAGATCATCATACTAACACAAGTGATATTAGTGTGGAAGTCTTCCCCTCTGTGCTATTGTATTCTGACAGGGGAACACACTGATCAGTGGCTGCGAGCACTGATTGGTTGCAGACTGGATGCTGGTTTTCCAGCATGCCTGTTTGACAGAAGCCAGTCATGAGACTGGCTTCAGTAGAACAGACAGCTGTACACATGGGCCGCAAGTTGGCTGGTTCCTGCCGAAGCAACCGATTTGGCAAATTTTCATCCCATATGTACAAGACTTCATTCTCTTTAGTAATACTGAAAAATTTTAAGATGTGTAGTTCTTGCTCGGGAATCTTTGAAACCAAGTACACCCTTGGTACTGGACAGCTTAGACAAGCTCTTGAATACACTTTGGGCTACATTAGAGATAAGCAGTACAAGGCTCATGACACTCCCACCTGTTAATGGACAATGATATAGCACATTGATGAGGTTACCCCCTCCTCCCATCCCTGCTGTCCCCTCATGTGAACATGTTCTCAGTGTTATACTGCGTGTCTTGTGCCAAACAATAAAACTGATATTTTTTTACCTTTTCTTTTCAAGTGTCAAGTCTACAAAAAAAGTACATGAAGGCAGTCAACATCAAGCAGATCTACTACAGCAAGCTTATTGTGTTGACATATTAGAGCCCCAGTTCAACTGCTTGGATGGACTTTGCAGGTAATGGATATTTTTCATATAAACTAAAGCTATAACTAGGATTGGGAGTACAGACTTGAGTATTTTCTTTGTGAATTTATTGCATGTAGAAGTTGTGGTGTTCATACCACTGGCCTGTATAATAAATATAATATGTTCTATACTCTGTGCAAGTTAGTTCCAGTTCTTGCTCCTGTTATGATATATTCATAATTGCAGGAACTGGTTACTAATGCTCTCTATAACTACTCTGGCTCCCAGACTATAGGACACAATAAGGCTGGAAATTAGAATGTCTCTGCTATCTCTACAGCAGCCTGCACATTTTCTTCCCTACCCTGGTCTCCATGCAATACTTCCACTGCTAAGATTTGTATGTTTGAGAATGACATGCCAGCTGCTTATCAGGAAGACTTACCTACTGCTTTAAAGAGTGCTGCATTTATTCCCTACTTGGGGAGCAGAAGAACAGCAGAAGGATAGCATACTATACTCTACCAGCAGCTCATAACACAGCTCTCACTGCAATAAAGAAGAAATTCTGGCAATGTGGACATCACAATTGTGAGTATACAATAGAATTTATAGCAGTTTGAGAGGGGTTGTTTTTTTTGTTTTTTACTTTTGAGTTTGGTGCTTTATCAGATACATTAATAAGAGACCAAAGATCAACTAGTAGAAAAAAAACAAACTCAGCCCTCAAAAGATTACTCTTGGCTCATAATGTAACTCTAGGAAAGGCTATTACAATTTCAAGCCAAAGTGAAACTGCTGTGGCTGGAGGAAGAACCCTCATTGGCACCATACAGGCCATGAAGTCAGAATCTGCCTTTTATACCGCACACACTCAGCCCAATATGAAGCTACAAGAGATTCATCTAAACTCCAATGAAGAGATGAACATACCTAAAAAGGTATTGCTTCAGGTGTGATTCAACACAGCACATTGGGCTCATGGACACAAAGGGCATTTAGAGATAAAAATTAAAAAAAACAGCAGACACCCCTAGAAGCAGTGTTACAAAACATCCACTATGCATGGTTTCTTACAGCTTTTACATGTATAGTACTTTCTTTACTCAGTCAGTTCTAGTTTCTTTTCCTATTATGATATACTTATGGATGCATAAAATTGTTAATAAAGCACTTTATACTGTAACTACCCTGCCACCCAAACTATAGGATAGAATAGATGAGAGGAAGGATTTTCTAATGTTTTACTGAAAGCTGAAAAGTCTAAACTAGTGAGCAGAAATATTATATAAACTGGGCATCCCACAACATCAGTATGCAAGATACTGAACAAAAGGCAGAAAAATAGCACATATTCCAGCACCACTGTTTCTAGTTAGTGAGAAAAAAATAATGTAATATATAGTTCCCATTCTCAACAAAAGCTTAATGAATTCTTTTCTTTTTTTCATGATAATGTTACATAGAATAGTATTTTGTCTACTATGCATTGTCTATTTCTATGTCCTGATGACATCCAAGGTAGCAGATTAGTGCAGTCTAAAACATGCTGACAAATGTACTTTAGCGGAAGAAGCCCTAAAAAGAGTAAAATTAATGATTTTATCCTGTGGAGTTAGCAAAACCAACCTTATACGTGGTTGTAAATATATTAAGATGGAAATGTGACAAATCTAAGACCAAATCACAGCTATATCCATCAACTGCTTTCAGCAGCAGATATCTACTACTTCCCAAAAAATGTTAGACATAGAGCCATGACAAATTATGATCAGTCTTTTGTCATCGTCCTTGTCCATGCTTTCATCCTTATGAAACAACAACTACTTCATATTTTCTTTTACATAAAAAATTGTATATGTGCAGGCAAAATATGTAGCTCAAATTGATTTTGGATATGAGTTGGGCTCTGCTACACTATTTAAAGCAGACTTCTCTGTCATAGCAAAGAGGCATTATGGTCCTGGTTTACTAAAAAAAATGAGAGAGAGTTCAGATTGCAGATCTGCAAGTGTGCGTGGATATATACTTGCATACCAATTACTGAACCTTTCTAAATGATTGTAAACCAATGTCTTAGTTCTCTGAATATTGAACATTCAAACACATTGGCCTTTGTGCCTTCTATTCATAAAAGGTGCACTACAGTTTAAGCACATCAACATAGGAAATAAAAAATAAAATACAGTGACTCTCTCACTAAGCAATTATATACTTATGAACAAAGGTAAATGGCATATCAAAAAACCCTGTACAATATTGTTATAAAGGAAGGACAAGGTATTCATGAATATTTATCAGCGTATGAATCTTGTATTTCGGCTAGTGTTTGAGTTTGTTCACATGAGCAGAAAGACACATACATGCACATTAGAATACCCCTTCCATGGACACCTCGCTAAAGCCAGCCATAGAGCGGTTTTCTTTTCTGCAACCACAGGGAGCATTTGTGTTCTCCCAGGGGGAGAGCTGTCCCTACCAGGAGAACACAGTGATTATTGCTAGTGGCTATCATAGCAATAATCACATGTAATATCCAACAGGCTGATTGTACCGATAGATCGATAGATCAATTTGGGTACAATCAGCCTGCCAATACACGGTTCGAACCTCAGCCAGTCTCTGCTGAACTCGCCAAAATTTTAACTGTCTATGGCCTGTTTAACTTTTTAGAAATTAAGGTTTGTTCATAGTAGCCTTTGTCTAACAGTGGTTAAACACAAAACCATTAGAGATTTTTACATTTTCACTTTAGGTCACAGCTTAGCTGGAAGATTGGATCGTAAATTACATAGTTTTTTAGTTTATTATTTTGAATAGAGTAGGGGAGGCTACTGTGTCTTATTAAGGACACAGGGAGTAGGAGTAGGGGATGCTAATGTGTCTCTTACCTTAACTATTGTAGACTTAATAGGAAGATATCTGGAGATATAGGGAGATATGAAGTGATATCTTCTAATGCAAGGGAAATCCCCCAGTGGACATTTTTTACAGAAACATGTGTTTCCACTGAAAGATTTCTCCTCTATTTCTGTTCCAGTGGCAACTGAAAATGTTGACATTACCCTCACTGTCATTCCCTGTGACATTGGTGATTTGGACAATTAGAGAAAGAGTACATTTTCCTTGCAATGACACAAACAGCAATAAAAACCTGACAGAATTTCCATTCTTGCACCATGCTAAATCAAAATAAAAAAAGTTGTGCCTTCAAATACATCAATTTCCAAAATGTATTTTTTTACGGTCATGCCACAGAACCAGATTTCACCAACAGGGTTAGCTACAAGTGAAATCTGTATCTGTAGCAATAGTCTAATCCAAAAGGGGATTCCTAGCTCACCAGGAAATCTCTTTTAAGATGCTCCTAGAAATATAGCATCAGTGTGGGCATCTATCATAGCACTAAGTCATACTTGGGCCAGTAAATGTGATGTCTCCTGTGTAATTAATCTCTTGCAGAGACAATGTTCCTGTAACACATATCTGCACCTATTATAATCATCTACTGCACAGCACAGACACAAATGTGACAGCTATATTAAAATGAAGCACTGTGCTTAGAATTAACTGCTCTGTCTATAGGAACATAACATTTTAAGGCTTGCTTTTGCATGAATAACTGATTAATTCATTTACACAGAAAAAAATGTTTCTTTTAACATTGACTTTTTTGTTACAGGGTGCACAATACAACTTACAATATCTGAATTAATAAATTAATTAAGCTAATTTGAATTGGAGAACCAGGTATACTACACCTTTGATGAATTTAACATGATCAAATATTAATATTGTTTTGTGTGACTTGACAAATAAGTTGATTAAATTCTTTAGCAGAGAGAAAACTAGACATAATGTATATATCAAATTTCTTCAGTTTTCTTGCCAAAACATTGCCAAGCATTTCATGTTGATGTAATGAATTATAAAGTATATTTAAACAGTCTGAAAAAAACTTAAAATTTACTGAAATATTAAGCAAAAGTTTCGTTTGTTAATAGCATCGCAAATGAAGAATCGTCTCATCCATATTCATGACAATTTGTTTTCTAGATCCTGCTGCAAAAAATATAATTATATGCATCTCTAATAAGTTTGGTACCTTGAGCTGCAGGTGCTAGCACGTTGTATGTTTATTACCATATTTTAAGTCCTTAAAAAGATTACATTAATTCCTATGGTAATTTAAAAACCCCAATGCATCTTGAGTTTGGAGTGGATGCTAATCACCAGAGGATAGCTGATTTCCTAACATACCTGCAATAGAACACTAGCTGCGATCGATTAAAATATTCTGTTTAAATTCTAAAAATACTCCTTCTAATTCTCTGTGTTGATACTGTGGAAATTATTAATCCCCCGAGTTACTAAATGATAAGATTAATTTTTGGTATAATGGAATTCACCTATGCTATATTTTTAATTGCAGCCTATAATAGGTTTTAACATTATGTACAAAGGAAGATATTTAACAATACAATGTTGCAACAATGCAAAAGAGAAATGTGATAATATTTTATCCATTTCCTTGTTGCTGCATTTCATGAACTAAATGTGCTTAAAATGCTATAGTCCAGCCAAAGGCTGCCAGTGGCCATCAGCTTTATAGAAATCATAAGTCCGGGCATTGTCTTCCAGCTGGGCGGGAGAGGAATGTCCACAGTTCATTCAAATGCAAAATAAGTCAATAATATTGTCCATGGAAACTAGTCTTCTGTTGTTATTTTTCTGTTTTAAGTAAAAAATAAATACTGACAACAAGTTGAAACTTTGTTTTTGGGGCTTGAGTATCAAAGCCTACTACCTTTACTATCACTAAAAAAGAGGTCACACTTGAGGAAATGTGATAGAAAAAAGTATCACCTTTCCATTAACTATATTATATTTTTATGGGCACTGGTTTCTTTTTATGGGCACTGGTTTCTTTTTATGGGCACTGGTTTCTTTTTTTCTGTAATGTATTCATTTGTTCTGTCATGTATCCCTAGGAGCTGCGAGTGTGCCCTCTCCTTCCTCTTCCTCTACAGAAAATCCTGCTGGTGCCACTTGGCAGACTGGCATGGAGCAGTAAGCTGAATTATTTTAGCACAGCATGACTGCATAAGGATGTAGGAGAATGCTCAAAAATTCTTGTTATCAAATATTGAGGAAGAGATCACCAGAAACACCCCTTTTCCACTATAATGTTATAGGTCATGGGATAACAGGTAGGAAGCAACATTTGCCACTGATGTTCCTGAAGCTACAGATTACTACAAAGTGGTCTAAAAAATGAGGAGGGTGGGGGTGACAAGGTGCCACATTCTACCTGAGTGCAAGAGATTTCAGAGGAGGAGAGTGAGGGGGATGGGGAGGTTCAACTACAGCAACAGAAGATTTGTCCAGAGGCAGGTGTAGCTTGCAAAGAAGTGAAGGGATCAGCCATCCTATTCCACTGGATGGCACTGCCCCAGAGGTTCTTTAATCACTCCAATACTGGGCACTTTCTCCCCCTTCCTGCCCAGGCTAAATAAATGAAAAAAAGCACATTTTCTTTGCTATTGTTATAACATTTTGTAAATAAATAATCTTTTCTTCATAAACTTGGGCCAAAATTTATTCTGCTACTTTTTTTGGTAAAAATAACCCAGATCAGTGCATATTATTCAGTCTGTAGAAAAGTTATAGAGTCCACAAACTATGGAATATGTATCTGAAAATTAATCAATCCTGATGTGCTGAAAGCCATTCTCAGTTCTTGAGGCCTGAAAATGCCAGGACAGTACAAATACCCCCCAAATTACCCCTTTTTGCCAAGTAGACAGTCCAAGGTATTTAGTAAGAAACATGATGAGTTTTTTAAGTTGTAATTATTTGTCACAATTTTTTGAAAAATGAAGAAATAAAAAAATTTTTTTTTTAACATCCTGACACCATTGCAATGCAGCGTCATCCTATAACTGGCAGTGATCAGGTGCACCAGTAACAATATGTAACAGTTTTTTTATATATTTTTTTTTCTTTTTTATCACATTTTTTATTCTTTTCTTTTAACTTTTTTTTTACATACTGTGACTAGAGCAATGCATTGTTACCATAGTAACACTGTACTACTCAGGGGAATTGATCAGGATTTTTTTTTACACATTATGATCAGTTATAACAGTGAATTTCATTACTATACATGTTTGATGATGACAATCATTTTTGCTGAATGAAATTGGTTCATTCAGTGTGTTTTGTTGTGATTAGCTGTGACTTAACACAGCTAATCACATGGTATAGATGGGCTGTGATTGGCCACAGCTAATCACATGGTACAGATGGGCTGTGATTGGCCCTATCTGTATCATGCGATCACTGTAACCAGTCACAGCAAGCAACACAATAGTACGCAATGGATGGCATGAATTAAAGACATCCATTGTGTACAATTGGTATGTGATCTGCTGTGATTGGTCACAGCGATCACATGATACTGGCCTCGGGACGATACAGTGATATAGGTGACAGATCGTGCCTCAGAATGACCCATGGGGCCCGCGTAAGGTATGTTCTAGGGAAGTTGTCATATGATGTCCACCCAGAATGATGAATGTCCCGCCCGGCCATCATTTGTCTATAGGCTGGGCTGAAGTCAGTTAAAGTAGTTGTCTACCTCCTACCTTCATTGCTGGAGGTAAATAATGGAATTTGGTCTGGTGGTCCCTACCTGCCAAAAAAAAACACCTCATGTGATTGGGGTGAATTTTCCTGCAGTGGTATACCTTTAATCTTCAACCACTAAAATTTGGCAAGACTTTGCAACCCGCCTGAGGACTGGGGAGGACCAACAAAAGGTACACTAGATAAACAAGAACAAAAGGTGCACCAGCCTTCTGCATTACCTTTTATAGATCCTTTTATGAAAGTGATCAAATAGATATACAGTATACTCACAAACAGCATACAGTCTCAAGCTCATCAATAACAACAGTGTCCTGCATAACCTGGTCCACTGCATGAGTCCCAAGTACAGGAAGACATTTAGAATTGCTGACACATTTAAATGTGGCCTCTGCTTCTTCAGAGACAACTCCCCTTACACTTCACAAAACCTTTTTCCCCCTCAATAATATCTACTTGGTATAAGGAGTTTTCAGAAGATCTTGCCAATAAACCTATCAGTGGTTACAACAAGTTATTGAAGTTAGTAACTAAGGAAATGTGAAGAGACTCACAGTTTGAGCTCCTCCATAGAGCTTTTATTCCTTTTTTTTCAGTTAGCCACATGTCAGCTATGCAGCTCCTATAGGCTTTCTCTCACCCATCACTTATAATCATGCCAGTTTATATCTAACTTCTGGGAACAGATGGTCAGTTTAATCTTTGGGGTCACTCAATGCTCCATCCCAAAAGATCCACTAATAATGTTAGTTATGGCTTACCAGCAGCCCAACCCACTTCAAAATGACCTGAGAGACTCTCCTGTTGTTCACACTGGATTCATATCTGTCTGTTGGTTGCAAGCAGAGCTATACGCAAAAAAATGGACTTCCTCTAAAGTGCCAAATATCCCGGACATCAAACATAAGCTGAAAACATTATGCTACATAATGAGACTCAATCTGGAACTGTTTAATTTTATCTCTCTTCAACACTTCACAAATAAATGGCAAGCATTCATTGACCTCACCCTACCTAACTTGTAAAAATACATGTTGATGTTCTCCTTCTGATTCACAGCAAGACCCCTTGCAACTACCATGAAATGCTAGTAACAGGTCTTTCTCTCTACCTGCTCCTCACCTGGTATTACCTCTAGGCCTCATAGCCCCTTCAGTCATACCTTGGATGCTCCAGATCCTCAAGGGCTTTGGTCTCTATTGCTCTTTTTCATGTGGTACTGCTTGTTCAAACTTCAGTTCTTTCTATTTATGATCTCTTCCCTCATTCCTTCCTCCCTGCTTTTCCCCTTCAAATTCAACCTTCCCTACCTTCCCCCTTTCCTTTACACCCTTGCTACAGGTTGACAATTGTAGTCTAGCCAAGACGTCCCTGGGGCCCCTACAAGCTGTGGGATTGGCTGCAACCCTTGGGAGAGATCACTTCTACCCATGCCTCTCTGCCCCATTGAGGCATTATTAAGAACATCCACATTAGTCCTGTAAGCTGGATTAAGTATATGATCTATTTGTTTTCTACTTTATTGCTGGTTAATATACAAGGGGCATTCATGTCAAACCAGGACTTAATTTTACAGGTATAAAAAGGGATGCTAGTGTGGTAGTACTACATACAACAGTAAGTGGCAAGTGTGTCCTATTACTGATAGGAGGTGCACATGTCGCTGGCCAGTTCAGAGACTGTACAAGATGACAGACAACAGTGTTAGTATGTGCATGGAACAGTGTGTGGTTATGAAGTTTTTTGTGAATGAAGGTGTAAAATTTGCAGATATCTACATAAGACTTCAAGCACAATACGGTGATGAGAGGCTTGGCTGTAGAAAGACAATTGAATAGTAAAAACATATTTAAAGATGGCTGCACATCTGATGATCCCAGCTGTGGTGGTTTCCAGCTTAGAGCAGCATTCACCATGTGGAACGCCTGATCCTGGATAATCGACACAAAACCTATTGTGAAATTGCACAAGGGACAAATCTTTCTGTGGAAACCGTGAACACGATCATTCACAAATGTCTTAAGATGGTTCATGTGTACTGACAAATCTTTCTATGCTGAAGCTTTCCAGGCATTAGCTAAATGCTGGGATAAGTGTATAAATGTAGCGGGGGTGTATGTTGAAAATAAATGCAATTTTCACTCCTTGAAACTTGTTGTTTTATTATATAAACTAAAAAGTCCCAGTTTGACTTGAACTCCTCTTAGATATTTTTTCACCTGCACTTATGATATAAAGATGGATTTTTACTGAGTTATTTGGTGATTTGCTGAATTTGGTTTTACACATTCATTAGCATTATTGGGGAAAGCATGTTAGTATTATTCTATGTTAAATAGTAGTGCAACGCTTGTTTTAAATGTGAAATCTTATTTGATGTGGGAACATATCGGGGGTGTATGCAGCAGCCTTGAAGCATATTCTTTAGGTTTGTGATAGAAAGCAGAAAACAAAAAAAAAACACTCATTGTTGCCCCTGACAGGATAGCAGCCATGAAATCCCTAGTATAAAAAGCTCATTTTTACATCAATCTGATCTAAAGGTCTTGATATTTTGTGACAATTGATACTACTTTTACTTTTAAACTTTAAACTACATTTTAAAAGTAAAACAGCTGAACATGAACACATACAAATGGAATTTTCAAATAAATAAAAAGTATTATCCACAGTATTTTATAATCCTTCTTACAACACACTATGGTTGAACTACATGGATTTTGATGGCATCTTCATCGTGGGTATACATATGTCTTATACTAGATTTGCCTAAGCTTTAAGGTGCCTCATAGGTAGTGTGAGGTTATAATTTCCTTCATAATTTCCTTTTACATTTTGTACATAAATACACCAGATATCAATTGAATAGTAGTCTTTTACTGCACACACTGGAGGTTTTTTGTAAGTGTTTATTTGGCAGTGGTACCTTGAATGAAATCTTTGCTATTATATATTTTTCTTTTTTATCATTTGACAGTTAAATCTGCTAAACACAGACGGGAGGTCAAAGATTATCTAGCAGAGAGCTGTTCATTGTTAATAACAAGATGTTACATTATGCAAAAGTGTACTGTATGTAAGCAGGGAATGTAAAAAATGAAAAGCAGATTTATTAGAAAAAAAAATCCTGTAAACAACACATAATACACTATTCAATATCCTCCAATTTAAGCAAATGCTCAAGATTTTTGAAAAAATACTTTTATTTTTAAATAATTGACAAACATAGGGGATTTTCAATCTAAAATCTACTAATAGTGAAGATCATACTGTGGTTGATTGCCTAATGAAACAGATTCTGTTGATGTAGAAGAGTGATTGTTTACTTTGTAAGGTGAATGTTACGTTAGCATAGTGAATACAGCTGTGTTAACTTTAGAATGTATTTGGGCTTGCGAATGCATCCTCTAAGTGATCAGATGTGAGAACTCCAGCGGGGATCCCGAAATTAGCTGTAAGTGGCAGCCCCATTAAAAGCAATGCCCCATTAAAAGTTAATCATGCCCACTGGCATATAATCACTAATGCAGCAATCATATGCAAGTGATTGACCCTGGACGCAGGCAGTTCGATTCCAGGGCCGATTGCTTGCATTTGATTGCTGCATGAACAATTACATACAAGTGGGTGTAATTAGCTGTGGGAGCCAGAAGCCTCCCACTGCTTTTAGTGGGGCTTTCGCTTGCATCTAATCGCAAGAACCCCTGGTGGGGTTCTTGCATCTAATTGCTGAGTGAGTGCCCTCTCATGTAGGAATGCACCCTTAACCATCCCATCAGGTGCAAGCTAAAGTCCTGTTTAGTTTTTTTTTTTTAATTTTTCATTATTTCATTATTCCACTGCTCTTTCACTGTTTCACACAGGTTGGGGGTGGGGTGGGGGAACCAAAGTTCATTGTTTACTTGTATTAAAAAAAGTTAAGGTTTCTGACCTGGCTGGGATATCTGGCATGGCTGTTCAAATCTCAATATTTGGTGGAAAGATATACAAATTCTTTGGTAGGTAAATTGCCAGGCTAAATGCTGACAAATGCAAACCATCTATCTTTCTGAGTTGAAAAAGACGGACACCTTTTAGTTCAAGGTACATAGAAAAAGGACATACCCCTGCCATACCCCCAATTACATGGAGAACAAAGAATTAACAGCAAAAATGTGTTTTTTAAAACACAACTTTTTTTATACTGACTTTTTAAAATGGCAAATTTAAGAATACATAGATTAGATGAAATATGTGATCGAATTATGATTGAAAAGGAAAGTGCATCAGAGGGATTTGATTCCATAAGAAAGTTAGTCTTTCTAAATAAGGGACAACTAGGAACTGTGCACACGAGGGTATAGGGTTTGGCTCAGATAGACTCACACTTTACACTGAGACTTTTCTCAGGGGCCTGGAAGACAAGTCGGGTGGCAAGGGAGTTTGAATTTGCATAAACTCAGCAGGGAGAAGGATGACTGTTTCAGTGAATCTTTTCTTTCATCCTGTATGGGCAATGTCCAAACTCATTTTCAGTTTTTGTTTCACTGTGGAATATGTTATGGTAAACATATTTGATGAATTTTCTTGGATCAATGTTGTTGAAAATGGTTTACAATATTGTGTAAGGTTGTAAGGGTATTACAAGAACTTGCAAGAAAGCCTGAAAAAAAGGACCAAACCAGTAGCCCAAAATATCTATTATGACAACATGTATCCCTCTATTTCTTTAAAGAGTGTGAGTGTAGCACTGAGAAAGCCAGTTTGGTGAGAAGTGTTTTCTGTATTAGAGAAGTAAACAAGGGTAGTCGAATGCATCGGTCATGCATGGACAGCCATATTATATCCTCAAGTTAAAATGCACTCTTGATAAATTTACCTGTGGTTAGCTGCAAAATGTGTGCCAGCTAAACCATGGCATGCCTAAAATAAAAATGTGATTATCTCTGTTTTTGGGTTTATCTAACCGCTATTAAATCTGAACTCCAGAAACAAATTGCACAGATAAAATAAATATATGACAGTTGTTTTACATGCCAAAGGGTTTTTAGTTCTGTTCACTGAGATTTACACAGCTCTATGTCAAAGGACAGTAATGTCTAGCATGGGAGGGGACCTGAAGTTTTATCTGCTGCAATTCCACGTCATAAATGTTATCTCCCCACCCCCAACCTGTGATTGGACAGTGATGAGCTCATCTTTCTGTTACTCTGATCTATTCTCATTCGCAAACTAAAGCATACCTGTCTGGCTTCTTGTGCTGCTTCTCCCTCAACCTCTCTGGGCTTGGCTGTGCAGATTGTGCAATAAATGACAAGAGTATGATGTATTGTTAATTAGAGAACTGCACTAACTTATGACTTTTATACCTACCTAGGATTCAGATTTACCTTTTCATACCAAGTAGTAATAAAAGTGTGTACTGAGATTGTAGAAAAAAACTATTTTGTAAAGAGCATTAGTGAGCCACCTGTGTGGGTGATTTTACTTTGCATTTACATGATTTTGTGTGCATGTGCAAAATTTCACAAGCTCATGCCTTCAATGGACATTCTAATAATAAATACTTGTATATGTGCTGCATTTTTTCCTCTGATAGCAACAGTTTTTTTTAGACCTGCTTCTTTGCTTGGTGCACATACATTTCATTGCTTAGCAAACAAATCACATCTTTTTTCTTTGAAGGTAAAATATAAGCACATGTAAGCCTTAGCGCATTTCATTGAAACAGAAATCACAAAATTTTTTTCCACTTTTCATTATTTTGATGGTCAATACATAATGTCAAGCTGGAACTGCATTGTATACTGAACATTGGTATATTATAATCAAGGCAGGTTTAAGGAATGCGATTGTGATTGCTGTGCGTGCATATATCTACACGCCCATATCCCTGGGCCTGCAATGCAAACATACAAAAGTGATTTATCCTAGCTCTTGTTAATTAAAAAACCAATCTCACTGTGTGGCAATAGCTTTGAAAACTAAGAAATATATTTGTTTAGGGGATGTGGCAATAGCTTTGAAAACTAAGTAATATTATTTTTTTGGAATCTGGGAACAAGGTCTATTTCCTTGTTAGAAATAATTTTGTTTATGTAGTTAGCTGGAAAGGTTAGTTTTTGTTATTATATTTACATTTGCATGCTGAGGAGCAGCTGCTTCTGTTGCATTAGGCACTGGGTATACAAATAAATTGGTTGCAGTTGGTTTGAGACCAAAATTGCACTTTAGGCTGTACACCCCTAGTTGAGACAGTCTAACCCAAGAGATAATAAAAGCAAGCTTGTCGACTTTAAAATAAAAATTCCATGCAACAAGAAAACATTTTCTTGAGCCATTAATACTAATAATGAGACAGTGCACCTGTCCTAAAATTAGAAATCTCACTCAGTTTACCTTGGCCTGAGTTGCCTGTAATCATCTGCTGCATAAGCATGTGCAGAATTTAACGAAGTTCAGAAGGAGTATACTACTTAACGATTACGCTGTGTAACTTCCCTTTATTGATTGGTGGCTGTTCCAAACTTCTTATTCCTAGCATGTTTTGACATAAGTCCTTTTGTGAGAGTAAGCAAGAAAAGTGTTCCACCATAACCAGTAGCTGTGTTCTAGGATCATCAGATTATTGACAAAGGGTAATGCACTGGACTGGTGCAGTACAACAATATCTGAAAATGGACTACTCCCAATATACATATGAAGATTGTATTTTAAATTTTGACGGGGAGTGAATTTATAAGTAAATTAACTAATTCTTACAAAGACAATATTTTTCTTGATACATGGCACCCCTATTCAAGTTGGCCTGAACTTAAAAAGTTAATATTTGTTAATCAATAATTGTCAATTGTTAATAGTTAATTGTCAATGAACTTAATCAATAATATTTAATTGTGCTTAAGCCGTACAGTGAAAATAATTACTATTTGCCTTGACTTACTCATGAAAAATAGCGTCAACTTTCATTTAAGAGTTTGTGCCTAAAGTCTCATAACTGCATATCTGTTGTGTGAGATTCAAGGCATGGCTGCCTTTGACTGCTAGTCTCAGGAGACTGGACTTGATATTTCATGAGATAACTACTGTTCTGCTCACTGTTCTGTTTGTGTGAAGGCAGCCCTCTTGGTAAATGAAAGGCGTTGCTTTCTCATGTCAGAACCACCAGCAGAGACACAGAACAAGGCATGGGAAGTCAGTAATGCTGAAAAGATCAGCTACAGGAGAACCACAGCAAACACGGTGCATAGTCTTTTGCACTAAGCCTGCCTTTTTTAGGCATAACTTCTAGAGTTCAGTACATTTTCATCAGCTTTTAAGAATCTGTACAAAATATAGGGCAGAAAGAGAAACAATCATTAGGCTCATCCTTCCAAAACCATATCTAAACAACCAACACTAATCTTCAGTATCGTAAGCTTTTTTACAAATCTTGAAATATTGTCTTTTAGAATCAGTTAAATTCCCCTTCAAGGTCATCATCCCCTATATCACAGTTTTAGAAATTGACAGATTCTCTGCAGCTATCAGTATAGAACATATGACTGAGTGATACACTCAGATAATATTCATGCTTCTTCATACACTCTTTATTACATTTTAAATCTGGAGCTTTACAGAGTTAGTTCACTGTGTATGATGTGACTGTCCTGACAAAATTGATTGGCTGTATCACAAACTGGGTGAACTGTGGGGTTTGTGTGACTGAAGAAGAGATATATAAGGGGGGGAGCAGCATGAGCCTGCCACCCTGATTTTCAAAAGTGAGAGCAAAAGCAAACATGACAGGCCCAGAGATCAGCCAGCCGGTAGTCAAGTGTTCTCATAGACGTGAGATCATTAGGTGATCTATTCAGAGGTAGATTTATTGCAAACTTTACTTTTTCTACCTCACCAAATAATCAACTCAGCACATCAATTTTAACATATCACTCATCTATTTTTAATGTTGCTGGGGTGCTCTTGCTAATTTCCAAAATATATATTTTTCATAAAAATATACTTTTTACTGTATATTTTATACTGTATATACTTTTCATAAAACAGGTCACCGTACACATTTCAAGATTACACACACAGCATTTTTATAAGTCAAAATATGGTTTACCTCAAGTAGTAATATTTGTTTTGCCCAAAAAATACTGAATATTAAGCCACTTTCTCCCAAACCTATTTTGAAGCATAATTAATTCTTTTTAGAAGCTTGTATTTCTACAGGGAACATTTTGTCTCTGATGCCAAAGGCAAAGAAGCAACTCCACACTAGCAAACCTTTGTTTTTACAGTTTTAGCAGATTAAGTAACATTCGGATAAAGCAGCATGCTTTGACAATCAAGGTAGCAAAAGCTTTAGAAAACTCATGCACCAGAAACCATGTCTACATTAATATGTCTTGTTTACATATTTAAAGGCATTTTTGTAATGTATCCAAAGTCTATTCTTATTCTGTCAGGTTCAGTAAAGTCGCTTTTTAATTTGCATTTTCAACTTTGCTACAGTAGACCTGACAGATTATTAAAACTAGCAATCATAACAAGTATAGCTGGACTCCCTGTGTTGCTTTAATCAGCAGAGTTGCTTAAGTCACTATGTCCTAGCATTATGGCCTTACAAGTTGATTTATTAAAGCTAGAAAAAAATTAACACAAAGCCCATAACAAAGGAACCTATGAAACCCTTCCTGGTTGGTATTGGCAACAACTCATTTTGTTCTCATTTTCTATACTTCGGGTTTCATGAATCACCCCTATATTAATTGGGTAAAAATGTCTGGGCATATCATTGCAAGGAATGTGCATAATGCCTTAATGAAGTAAGTTCATTTAAACATAATTACCAACTGACTGCTAGAAGATCATGGCTTGGTTCACCAACAGGTTTGGCAGAGTCATATCAATAGTCTACACAATGGGTAGTGCACCTGTAAGGATCATATGCACTTCTCTGTCCTTTGAGTGTGTTTTTTTAGCTGGTTTGCCTCTGACTTTACCAAATTACATTGACCACAAAACTAAATAGGAACAGCAAGCAGATGATAACTCCATCCAGCAGTTCCATCATAAGTTCACTGTTACCAGTTCTTGCCACTGCTCAGAAGAGGATGGGGGACCTGGGCTATCCCCCCTCCCCCAGCTTCAGCCCTGGTGATGGATGCTACAAAAAAGCTTGGATGGCAAAGGGACTGCAGAACAGTGTTTAGAATCACAAAACAGTATCACAGAGTCTGGGTCAGAGGTAAAGATATGACTGTAGGAAGAGGAAATGTGGCTTCTGAAAGAGACATAATATTGCTGTGGAAAATATTGATGTGAGGAAGAAGAATGAAATTTCTAGGAGAGAGATAAGGTGAAAAGAGGTGATTGCAAAAGGTATTAGTGCCTTTTGGAGGGGCATGCTGAGCTTGCCAAGGTTAAGCTAAGAAAAAGGCAGATACAGAGGAAGGCTACAGAAGGAAAATATGAGATTCCAGATGAATGGAGAGAAGGGGTGCAGAAGTATAGTTTAGGATACAATATGTGTTAAAGGGTGGGGTTTATGGACCTTGGTTTTTGAGCTGAGAAGTTAATCCAGTACTGTAATTACTTTCTTTTAATTTGGGTACATGCAGTATACTTCCAGGTGCATTCAGCTTGTCTGTTTGAGATGCATTTGAGATCCTTCAAATGTACTTCTGACCTCTTTCTAAGTTGCTATAATTTGTATTACATTTCAAATTACTTGAATGTGAGTAAAGCAGATCTATTTGACAAACAATGTGCATAGCACAGTATACCTTGTGTATATGGGCATTTTTTTTTCAAATTTAATAGACTCACAAAAGGCAAAGTAAAGTCGTTTTACAATTCTGCTGATACATACAGTATGTATCAATGAATGTTAATGTTTTATAAAGCTTTGTTTTGGTCTGTAGTAAATATGCGTGTACATAGGGACAGACATGTTTGCTCACTGTATATGTATCTTAAGGGGAATAAAAAACAGCCTAACAACCGTTATGCAGCATTCTGCTTTCTCAAAGGCTCATTACACATGCAGGCTTTGCTTGCTCAGTAGTGCGGTACACAACTGTGCTTTGCTACTCCTCTCTCAAGGATAGTCTACTGAGGAAAACTGTACAAAGCTTTTTGAGCTAATCAAAACAGTCCTTAAAGGTAACTACTGAAAGAGCTAAACTGGCTGTCATTGCATTATTGCCACTGGATCAGTATGACACTTGGGCAACTAACATTTTAAGAAGGAGGTTAGCAATGGCTGTCTACTTATTTCTTCCATTACAGATTTGTTTTTACAAGGATTCTCACATCTGTGCTATACATAAAACTACTAGGCCGAGCTTCTATAAATGTGAAATATGTGTCAAAAAAGACATTCAGACAAATACAATAGTAAATAAAAGTGTAGACTTACTGAAAATGAACTTTTTTTATTACTTTAATTAACCCATACAAAACCAAGAACATTTTAGGTGGCTCTCTGCTAGCACAGGCCAGAGGGATTGCCAGAGGACCAGATTTCTTTATGGTGGAAGCCAATATTGTTATTTAAGGGCCTGGGGCCTTTCTCTGCCACATGTCTCTACTATGGTCATTAGCAACACCAGCGATACAGACTGTAACTGCTTACTGATTTGCTTGGAGAATGTACAGTTTCCTGTAGAGAAAGCATTCCACTAATTTCTTTTTCTGGTTCCAAAGATGATCAAAAATGTTTTCATTTTGCTTTCTTAATCTTAAAAAATGATCCACAGTAAGACTGGACTGAGATTATCTGACACTATGAAGTAATGATCCAACCATGTATAAAAGATATAGAGTTATATATACTATATTTCCCAAAAAACAAAGATGGACATTAGGCATCTCTACCTGGTATCAATATCTAAGTACTAAAACCAGCTCTGACAGAAGCACTGAAAAAGATGTCATACCGTGGTTGAGCTAAATCATTGCAAACTACTCTTCGTCTTAAAAAGCATCATTGTCAATCAAAATGTCTGCTGCCGCCATGTGCAGAAGGCTAAAAAGGTGATGGTGTATATATAAGAAAGAGACTTGGCAGATAAGACTCTGAAAAATTCTGTTGTTTACCTTTGACATTTATCACCTGACAACAGTGAAAAAAGTTCATTTACAAGACAAACAGAACGCAGGTCTTCCTATATGAAGTGATTTCACACTAAGAAATGGAGAAACAAAATCTATAATCCTGTATTAATAGTATTTGAAACACAGGTAGTGTATCTAAAGCCTTTTCTGGTTTGTTTTGAATAGTGGGGTGAGGAATTTAAACCATGGAGAAATTCACCCTCTCTATTTCTCCTAATGGTCATTGTCACTGCTACTGAAAGTGAGGGAAGCTCCCAATTTCTGCGCTGTCACCAAATAGCAATAGAGTGGAAATATTTCAATAGGGATACCTGTTCAAGTGACAACTGTCTAACAAGGGAGTAGAGGATCAGGTCATTAGAACCAGCCCCACTGCAGTGGAGGAATGACAGACAGTTAAATATATAGAATATCATAAATATTCAATATTATGCAGAAGAGATATTTTGTTTCATACAGAAGGATGTAGTATTAAATACAATTAATAGTTATAACAATAGTATGTGCAACCACAGCAATGTTATTTATGTCCTGCTATATTTACTGGTGGAGACTGACACCTGAAGCTACTTTCAGATCTGCAAGGCAGCTCTGGGCCCAGACTGAATGACCTAATGCAGTATTTCAGTCCAGGGAATACATCCAATGATCTATGATTACATAGTTAGTCTGGTTGAAAAAAGATACAAATTCATCTAGTTTAACCAATAAAAAAAAGACACACACACACACAGAAAACATCCACAGATGATCCAGAGGAGGGCAAAAAACCCAATAAAATACAATTTGATCCAGTGGGGGAAATACATTCCTTCCTGACTCCCCAGGGTGACATAGAATATTCCTTGGATTACTACCCCTGGTGTTAATACATATTAATATTAGTATCCAGGTATATTTTATGCATTTAGGAAATAATCCAGTCCTTTTTTAAAACAATCTACTAAGCTGGGCAGAACCATCTCTTGTGGGAGTCTACTCCACATTTTCACAGCTCTTACTGTGAAAAAGACGTTCCATATGTTGAGGCTAAATCTCTTTTCCTCCAGGCGTAAAGAGTGTCTCCTTGTCCTCTGTAATGACCTGAGAGTAAACAACTCAACATCAAGCTCACTATATAGACCATTTATGTATTTATACATGGTAATCATATCCCCGCTTAATTGCCTCAAGAGAGAATAAACTCAGTTCACCTAATCTTTCCTCCATGCTCATCAGTTTGGTTGCCATTCTCTGCACTTTCTCCAGTTCTCCAATGTTCTTTTTTGAACTGGGTTCCAAAACCAAACTGTATGTTCCAAATGAAGTGAAATACTAGAAAAATTAGACCTTAAAGGCATTCTCTTTATATAGAGTGCAGAGATAACTTTTCACTGCCTGGGATCAAACAATCTGCCAGGCCAAATTTACCTAAGCTTGATACCAGGTAGGCATTAAGAATTTTATAGATATCTGAAATAGACTTTTTTGGGTTGGGCTACCCTGTGACAATCTTTCGCATGTCAATGTGTTTAAAAATCTTAAAATGAGTGTGATAGTAATGCATTTTGCTGTATTTGGAAGCAACCATAAAGTGCTGTAGAAGGTAAACTATATCTGTTACGCAATATGGCAAGTGGGTTCAGTTGCTTAATGGTGATGTCTGCAATTTGGCGATTCTGAAACAGTTTATTTTGCATCCAGGGCTGAGTAATAACAGCAGTTAGGCAATGTGGCACTCCAGGGTTAAATAAAAAAGCAGTCATAAGTGAAACATCTGACATAGCTTATTCCACAAGGTGCGTGGGAAAGACATGAAGCGCAGAAGACGAGAGGTATCAAACATCGTAGCTGCACTCCAAATTAGATTATTCGGATGAAAAGGTGTGAGCCAAAGCTTCTCCATCTCACTCCAGTGGTGTATTAAATCTCATTTGCCACATTATTGTTCAATTAAGTAGAGCATCAATGTCTGCTTATAAGTTGGAGACATTGTGTATGGATACTATTCCACTACATATCCTGGTGTCATCTGCAAACACTGAAATTCTATATCAGTTATGTTAAAATAGTTTAAGGTTATAATGGTGTACCCCAAGGTTCAGTGATGGGCACCTTACTTTTTGAGTATGAATCATTAATTAGTACTCTCAGAATACAGTGTTTTGGGTAGTTTTCTATTTACAGATTTTTCCAAGTCTGTAGACCAGGGGTGCTCAACCTGTGGCCCTCAGAGTCCTCTGATGTGGCACTCCACCTCCATCTGAATGCAGGAGTTTTGGTACGATTTTAGAAAGTTCACCACACCCACAAGATATAATAGAAGTCTATGGCAAAGAGCAGCTAACCCACAGGATTGCCGCAGGTGCACTGAACTGCACCTGTCATGCAGGTAAACCGCAGTGCATCAGTGTGAAAGGGCTCAGGACAGTAACAGAACAGATATTTGTGGTTTGGGGGCTGTAAAACCCCATGCCATGTTTTACCACCCCCCAACCCTTGGTGTAGCGTCAAGGGTTGCAGTTGTTACCCTGACCATACAGTAGCTCCAGGGGGCCTGTGCAACCTATGCTAAAGATAGTTATTAAGAGGTTGTTGAATAAATTATCGTGTCACCCAATATTTGGTCTCCATTCAGTAGCCAAAAGAGGCATACAAAAAAGGGGATTTGTGAAAAGAGATTCACAGAAAAGCGGCTACATAGTGAACAGAACGTGACACTCAGAAAAATTTCCAAAAATTATGCTTTATTACACATATATAAATATGACATATGGGCAATCGCCCTGGTTTACCATCACCACAGTATGAGACAATACACACAGACCTAAAACCATATAAAATGACACCAGAACCGGTCTGAATGCATGTGCAGCAGAAAAAATGACTACAAGAGTCTAATGTCCCTGTAGCACAGACACATAGGTGAACACTTCCCAAAGGAGGTGTATCCAAAAATTATACCATAGGCATACCGTAATGTAAGATATAATAGATTAAGCTATTACCATGATGGTAAATCCCAATCAGGGAATCCAAAAATTATACTATGGATATGGATATCACATGTATGCAATGCAGCAAGCACAATATGCGTCAAAAAGAGAACATCAAGCCTCAGGCCTGTATGAAGGAAGACATAATGTCAAAAATATATAATGCAATACATTCCTGTGCCGGCACAAGTGGTTGGGGCCCATTCATCTGTAATATAAACAGCTGTTTCCTAGAGCTCTTGAATGAGAATATGCCCCATTAATTCCCAGGATGGAAGAAAAGATGCACAAAGCAGCACTCTGCTTGAAATGGTTTCTTCACCACTATATGTGGACTACACACCACTTTTCGTAGGAACAACAAGACACATCCCAATAGATCTTCTGCCTGTTGAAATATATGTGGTATATCTTGTTTCCTATACAAAGCACCATGATGTCCCCATCCACCTGTGCTGTGGATAATAGGAATGAAAGAGAAGTCCTTCATAGGTACTGCCATACAGGGCCAAAGAGGCCAAGGAACCACCGCTGACATCCGCCGATATACCGCGGGTTCCAGCCCCTTCTTGGCGCTTGTGCTGCTTAAGCTTGCCTCATGGCATGTGAAGATGGCTTCCTCCTTAAGGGTCAGCGTGCGTTCCACCTAGTGTGCATGGGCCTGTGCAACCTCCCTTTTATATTCTGTTTTACACTTGGACAGGAGAGGTCATTGGGCGACATATATGGAAACCAATCTTCTCATTTTCCTCCTGCGGCTGCTCCTCTCCCTCCCACAGACATTGAGTGGCTGCAGGAGGAAAATGTTCAAAATAAAAAAAATTAAATTCTGAACCATTTATTTTCATTGTGGCCTGCAACAGGTTTTCAAATCACTTAAGTGGCCCTCACTCTTCAAAAGGTTGAGTACCCATGCTGCAGACTTTACCTTACACATTAGCCATGTGTGGGGAACTGTGTCAAATACTTTTACAAAATTATACTACTGTATATCTACAGCCACTCCTTTGGATTCATAAAAGACAGAAGTTGTCAGACAAATCTGAATTCAATTAATGAGGTAAGCTAAACCGTAGACATTCTGTCTACTGCTAAAAATATTTTTTCTAGCAAAAACCTAAGTGGTCGTTTATTAAAAACTCGAGTATCTTCGCAACGCAAGAAGTGACAAGAAGCAAGCACAGGAATAAAATGAGAAGGCCATGTAAAGGGGGCTTAAAACATATTGAGTAATGTCCACTCTGGATATTACATTCTTTCTCAGCCTTAGGACAGCAGGGGTTATCAATTTACCCCAATATATTTTCCATTTTCCATTATGAAGAAATCAGCATTGTGAGCCAGAATAACTTGCTGAAAGTGATGTTTTAGATGAATTTTGTGCATTCGAGCAATATGTGGAAAATAAAGTTGCATTAGAAACCTTGATACATTTTAGTAGATGTTATGCACTGAATTTGGAAGTGGTAGGCATGTGTTTACCTATATTAGATAAAGCTCTATGCATTTAGAGGTCATGCTACTTTAGTTGTCAAAAAAAGTACACCTACATTATCAATAATATTCTGTATTTGTTGTCTGGAAAACACAATACTCTTAATAATGTCTAAATAAAGTTCCATATAGTGAAAACAACATTCATGTTGTATCTCCTAGTCCTTCTTGCCACTGGCTATGCTCTATACTAATAGCAATCATTCGCTTGTCAAGCAAATATAAATACAACATTAAATATCTCATCTACTGCCAAATATTGATCTATCCACATGCTAACTTTATTTATTGCATGAAGATATATGACAACTTAGAAAAAATATTGGCATCTGGCATAAATCTGAAACACAATGCACAATGAGATAAAACTTTTAAGCAAGTTTTTTCATTATCACTTTAAATGTATTATAGCAGTTCAAAATTATGTATCAGAACGTGCCTATGTATGAATTTGCCATTTTACAAACATGCATTTGCTTCTCTCTGCAATACTGCCTCTCCCGTGCCACAGTATTTTGGATGACTGAAGACCCTGAGGAGGTGTTAACATGACTCACTACACTTACAGTGTAATTATGCAGAAAGCATTTACACCTCATACATTTACAGTTAATCATGAATGGGGGGTCCTTGAATTACTGCCATACTCTTGTGTGTACAGGGATTCCCAAGATGTGCTGCACAAATACTGTTAACATACACGTGCTATTACAAAGAGGCTGGCAAGCCTCCTATGTGCTACCATAGAGAAGGTGAGAGGGCCTCTTTAAGGAAACATCAGAGGTCTTTTAATTCCTTAATATGACCCATGCATGTTGCTGAAGCCTCAAACACAAATGCTCCTGCGCTTGCGGATGGACTCGATGCAGGCTGCAACCACATTAAGAATGTCCTGGAACATGCACACCTTGCTGCCCTCAACAGACCGGGGGAATCCAAATATACTGAAATAAAATAGGCGTTGTACTCACAAACAACAATAAAGTCAAGGCCAGTGGCTCTGAGGAAGAGGCAAGTCCTCGAAACGCGTCAGCTTATTGGATGTCTACATTCCCCATTATGGACTGTTACTCAGCGCAGTGTTGACCCAGCTGTTCTTTTATGATGTGCCTTGACTTTATTGTCGTTTGTGAGTACAACACCTATTTTATTTCTTATTAAACATTGTTTATGGTAATGCACTAGTGCACCCTCTCTTTGTTCTTTCCTCATTCATGTTGCTGAAGCCAAATGAGCACAGACTGTGCAAGAGCTGCAGAGAGTTCCCTGCGGTCCCTGCCAGAGCTGTCAGGATTTCACAGCTCAGAACCAAGAAGTGCTCAGAGATGAGTGCTTCTGGATTCATACTTCACAGAAAATGAATGTTGCATGCTCTCCCACTGCATTTCATTCTCACATGCTCCATAGAGGTCACAGGCAAAGCATTCAGGGGAACATCTTAACTCTAATTCGCTACAACAGGGGTCCCCAAACTTTTCAAACAAAAGGCCGGTTTACTGTCCTTCAAACTTTAGGAGGGTCGGATTGTGATCAGTGCGGGTAGATAATGTCTCAGCATCAGTGAAAATAAACATAGGGTACTATTGCTCCCATTAATACCCATCATTGGTATTAATGGGAGGAATAATGCCCCATCATTTGTATCAGTGTAAGAAATCCCTTTGTTGTCCCTTTGTTGTGTCAGTGGGAGGAATAGTACCTGATATCATTGGGAGGAATAGTGCCCCAAGAGCCAGATAAAGGCTAGCAAAGGGCCACATCCAGTTTGGAGATTCCTGCTCTATACGAATGCCCTAATAGCTATGGTGGTGAAACCAAAAGTGTTAAATGCTTCTAAAAGTAGCATGCAATAAAATGGAAAAGCCACTTCTTTATAGAGAGACTTTTGGTGATATGAAAAGCCAGAACATAACTGGGAGATTTAGAGATCAAATGTAAACCATTCATGTTTTATTATACACTCATGTGCAAAAGAGTAGTAGTCAGAGTCCATATACTGATGCTTGGAACAGAGGTTCCGATAATAAATAATGTACATAAGGTGTGTTGCCTTTTTTTCTTACAATAGCATAATGCACAGCACTTAGCATAGCTTGGTACAGGAGCATTTCATTACTTATCAAGCTGGTCATATCAGGAATTTTTTATTTTTATTTTAATTCATTTTAAGTAAAAGGTCATGATCATTCCTTAGTTCAGAAAACACAAAAGCAGCATTACTTGGATGTGTTTTTTGTACAGAAAAAAACCCCATCATTTACAATTAACTAGATAGGTCCAGAAATCACAATTGCCATGTGTTCTCACAATGGAAGAGTGCCATAAGAATTTATCCCTGCTCTTGTTTATTTGCTTTAGTAAATCAGCCTCAATGTGTTTGTACTTGTATGACTATGATTGGGATATTCATTTGTACAGTCCTCTATGAGAAAAGCTGATGGAGATCTTTGTTCTCGAGATGGTTCTTTGTTCTCTATAAAGTGCTGCACAATATGTGGATGCTATCTATATATATAATATATATATATATATATAGTATATGGGGAAAAAATACACTTTGTTATGCAAGTAATGTACATTTTTGAACTTTTCATCTAACTAACTTTATAGGAGCAATGGCTGATTCTGTGAACCATGTTTTCATAGGTAGATAGTGACATCACAGATTTGGGTGCTCTAATAGTATTTTCAATCTCAGGAAAATACAGTTTTGTATACTATCACTGGTATTTTATTATTGTAACATTGTAAACAACTGCTCTGAAATAGATAGGCTTTAAGTGGTGTTATTTATATTGTGCACTGTATGCTGGAAACCCAAATGGTTTTCCACATTCAGCGTTTGTAAAGGTACAAGATTATATCATGACCAGCTCATCATAAGAGTTGGCCGGGAAAACTATTTGCTTGTACTTGTAAATGGCTTGCTAATACAGTCGGCAATTTTTAGCAGAAGGGTACAAGATTGCATTTGTTTCTTCTCTGAGCAGACAAGATCCTTGCCATTGTATTTTAGTGGGATCGGAGTTTTTTTTTTTTTTTTGTGGAAAGGGTAGGGAGCCCTATATCATTTGATAAACTGATATGATGGTGCCTTAAATAAAGTAATAAATAACAAAAAATATTGAAAACCTTCAGTCTAGTCACAGCTGCTGGATGGATCACTTGAAAATAGTGTTATTGTGCTATATTCTTCCACTGCAGGAAGCACATGACAAATTTCATGCTGGCCATTCTTGAAAAGCAATTCCAGGCAAGATGGGAAATCAGTCCATCAGTAGCTCATATTACCCTGGAAACATTGTAACAGTGTCAGAATGTCTCCTCTCTGCCGTACTCTGAATTCTGTGTAATCCACTGCTTGCCTTGATTCTGCAAATTCCTCACATGTGCTGACGAGTGACTGGAACTTTTGCTTTTGGGAACATGATTTGTGTTGTTCAACTTTCCTTTCTTTCTCCTCTGAGAGACAGTGAATAACCTGGTGGTGGGATTTGAAATAGAACAAGTAGCATTTTTAAACCCCAGATTACCAGAAACAAATAATCATTTTCTGCTTTGTAAAATACTCTCCATCGCTCTGTGATAAAATATTATTATGCCGATCTTAGATCAGAAGCCTGCAAAGGGGATCTGTGACTAGCAACAATAATTCTAAAGTCTCAGTCTCAGCAACCGAATAATACAGCGATGGCTATGTGTTTTATTCACATGCACAAAGCTTTTCCATGTTTAAAGTGGCTTAACACCCCCCCTTATGTGGTCCCCCCAGGCCCTATAGCAGCCATGTGGGCTGCAATTCATTGTTACACTATTGTTTGAGCCTCTGTTTACCTTGTCACAACAACACTACCTATTTCTTTGTCCACCAGTAACCTAAAATCTGCCATAACCACTTCAGGACCTTTTCCCACATTCTACTGCAGATGGGCAGCTCCTATAAGCACAGCTACATATCGCTTCCGGGTTCAGGGCACAGCAGCACCTCTCCCCCCACGTGCCAACTCCCACTTTGTCTAATCATCATGTTCCAGCTCAGGGGCGGATGGACAATTCATGGGGACCCCGGGCAATAGAGGATCATGGGGCCCCTGTGTCCTTGCCCAAACTCAAAAAAGCCTATGAAAAAGGTACCACGGGCATCTCATGGGGCCCCCTACTGACCCCGAGCCCTTGGGCAGTGCCCGAGTTTCCAAATGGTCAGTCCGCCCCTGTTCCAGCTAATGATTCATGACCGGGACCCGCACATCAGCTGTATCCAATCACAGCTCAGAGCCCTGTGTTGACAAACAACACAGGGCTCTGTTTAGAGGGAATTATTTCTTTATTTCTTATCCCTGCCCAGTAGAGAGAAGGAACAAATAGATTTTTAATATAAAAAGCAGCACATAAGACACACATTACCACTTGTTAGGTATGCGCAACACTTAGTATAGCTTGATACAGGAGCATCTCTTTGCTTATCAAGCTGGTCATATCAGGTCATTTATTCATTTTTTTTTAACCATTTGCCCTCCAGAGGATTTACCCTCCTTCCTCACCAGGCCATTTTTTGTGATACGGTGCTGTGCTACTTTAACTCACAATTGCGCAGTCATGCAACACCAAATTAAATTTACATCCTTTTTTCCCCACAAATAGACCCACATGCGATCAAATACCACTGAAAAAAAGCTCTATTTTTGTTTATAGCACAAAAAATTAACAGACAATTTTGAGAAAAAAACAATATTTTTTACTTTTTGCCATTAAACATGTTGAATAAAAAAAAATAAAAATATAAATTGTTGTCATAAATTTAGCCCAAAATGTATTCTGATACATGTCTTTGTTAAAAAAACCCCAATATGTGTAAATTAATTGGTTTACGTAACAGTTATAGTGTTTACATATGGCGGTATATATACTTTTTTTTTTCCTACTAGTAATGGCAGCGATTAGCGACTTATATTGAGACTGCAGGACTGTGGCGGGTGTTCTGACACTGGGAGGAACTGACTTGGTGTCACCGACATCGCCAGTGACATCAGTACAATGATCAGTGCTAATAAAAAGCACTGACACTGTACTATTGGCACTGGGCAAGAAGGGGTTAACATCTGGGGTGATCAAAGGGTTAACTGTGTGCTGTTACACTATGTGGACTGTGTGTGTGCTTCACTGTAAGCACACTGCTTTATATGGCTCTGCTAAGCAAAGCCCTACAAAGCAGTGTGCAGAAGCTGGCAGGGTAGAGATCTGTGTTATTTATACACAGGTCTCTCCCCCGTCGGAGATACTTGGCTATTACCAGGTGCCAGTGAGTAATCACCGGCCAGGACCTGGTGATTGACAGCCAAGGCCACAAATGGAAGCGCCCCCTACCCGGAACTGCAAAATCACGTATATATATATATATGTATATGATTTTGTGCACCCATGCCGCCCTGTAGCAGTATCTCTGCTATAGGGCAACACGGAAGTGGTTAATTTATTTTAAGTAAAAGGTCATGATCATTCTTTAGTTCACCTCACAGGAACAGAAAACAGAAAAGCAGCATTACTTGGTTGTACATGGATGTGCTTTGTGCATAAAAAAATCTAACTCCCCCCCCACCCCTGCGCACGCACTGACACCCACTGTGTCTAATCAGTAGGCAATGATTCATATCCAGGACCCCCTGATCAGCCGTATCCAATCACAGCCCAGAGCCCTGTGTTGGCAAACAACACAGGGCTCTTGATTTTTAATATAAAAAGCAGCACATAATACACACATTAACATTTGTTAGGTATGCACTTAATCCCTTGATTACCCTGAGATGTTAACCCCTTCCCAATCAGCATCATTAGTACAGTGACAGTGTATAGTAATATCACTGATTGCTGTTAGTGTCACTGGTGATGTCAGTGTCAGTTAGTCAGCTCTTACCTAGTGTCAGTTAGTGTCAGATTGTCCCCGCAATAACACAGTCCTACTATAAGTCGCTGATAACAGCCATTACTAGCATAAAAAAAACAAAAATTCCAGGATATATACCATAGTTTGTGGATGCTATAACTTTCACACAAACCAATAAATATACACATATTGTCATTTTTTTTTTACCAAAGACATATAGCAAGATACATTTTGGCCTAAATTTAAAAAGAAAATTGATTTTTAAATTTTTTGATATTGACATGTTTTAAATTTTATGTTTTATAGCACAGTAAAAACATTTTTTCAAACTTTTTAGACTTTATTTTTATTATATAAAAAAAATTTGTGTGAAAAAATGTTATAATTGTCATTATGGTACAGTGTTGCATGAGTGCACACTTACCAGTTAAAGTAGAACAGTGTTAAATAGCACATAAATCTGTTTTTGTATTAGAGAAAATCATGGCAGCCTGACAGCTCTCTATTGTAAACAATCAGCAGGATTTCTAAGCTACTAGTAACTCACTGAAACCGTTAAATTGTGTGAATATTCACATCGACTATTCAATCATGTGAAAATCAAATATCTGTTTAGTTATGTCATCTGCACATGACTGGATAACTGAAGTGAATAATCACATTGTTGTTTTCTGATAGATATTTTATTTAGAGAAAAAAAACGATATTTTATTATAGTTTTTTTGCAAACAATTATAAATCATAAAAATTAGCACACTTTACTAAACATCTCTCCATCTATGTTCATGGTAATACTGACTATTTGGTGCTTGCTCCAAATATTGTTATTTGTGGTAACTCCTTTAGCAAACCAACCTCCTTGTTGAGATGCTTGATGATATTTGTGAATGGATAACATCACAGTACAATGCAGCACAGTCACAGCTGCTTGTACTGTGATGTTATCCATTCAAAAAAATCATCAAGCATCTCAACAAGGAGGTTGGTTTGCTAAAGGAGTCAACATAAAACAAATAAGCACTGCCTATTAGATACAGACTCACCACAAAGATGTGAGTGAGGACTCTTTTAATGTCCATATGTGAAAAAAGATTAATGTCTATAGTGTGGATACAGGTTCATTTTAAAGGCCTCCACCTGCATGTGTCTAGTGGCTTGGATGCCACCTCCTCTTGAATTATATTGTAGCTAAAACATTTGTTTCACTGCTAATGCACTCGTTTTCAGCCATATAGTATTTTCATACTTTGTGACTGACCACAAAGAGGTGAGTGAGGACTCTTTTAATGTCAATATTTGGTAAACAAAATCCCAATAAGTGTATATTTATTGGTTTGTGTGAAATCTTTTTTTCAAAGACATGTAGCAGGATACATTTTGGCTGAAATTTATAAAGAAATGTGATTTTTAAATTTTTTTATATTGACATTTTTGAAATTTGATATGTTTTATAGCACAAAGAAAAAAAAATTCCAACATTTTTAGACTTTTTGTTTATATTATAAAAAATAAACAATTATTTGTGTGAAAAAAATGTATACATTTTATTATGGTACAGCGTTGAATGAGTGCACACTTACCAGTTAAAGTAGCGCAGTGTTAAATAGCAAAAATGACCTGGTCATGAAATTCAGAGCTCAAGTGGTCAAAGTGAACCTGTGCCCAGATTATGAACATTAAACATTTATATATTCCTTAGATGCAGTAAACTCACTTTAAAACAAGCCCATTTCACTCCTGTAGCTTTAGGCATTGTGGAGAAATGAATTTTCAAATTCTGCAACAGAAGCACATAAATCTGTTTTTCTATTAAAGAAAATCATGGCGGCCTGCCAGCTCTCAATTGTAAACAATCAGCAGGATTTCTAAGGTACTAGTAACTCACTGAAGCCATTAAATTGTGTGAATATTCACATCAATTATTCAATAATGTGAAAATCAAATTTCTGTTTAGTTATGTCATCTACACATGACTGGATAACTGAAGTGAATAGTCACATTGTTGTTTTCTGATAGATATTTTATTTTGCAAAACAACTATAATAAAATATTGTTTTTGTCTAACAATTATACATCATAAAAATTAGCATGAGTTGCTAAACATCTCTCCATCTATGTTCGTGTTAATACTCAGTATTTGGAGAAAGCACCAAACAGTATTTGTGGTGAGTCTGTATCTTGTATGCAGTGCTTGTAACACTGTTGCCTATTTGTTTTATGTTAACTCCTTTAGCAAACCAACTTCGTTGTTGAGATGCTCAATGATTTTTTTGAATAGATAGTGTCACAGTACAACACAGCACAGTGCAGCACAGTCACAGCTGTTTGTACCGTGACGTTATCCATTCATAAAAATCATCGAACATCTCAACAACAAAGTTGGTTTGCTAAAGGAGTTAACATAAAACAAATAAGCAATGATGTTACTGCACTGCCTATTAGATACAGACTCACCACAAAGAGGTAAGTGAGGACTCTTTTAATGTCAATATGTGAAAAAAGATTAATGTCTATCGTGTGGATACAGGTTCATTTTAAAGGCCTCCACCTACATGTGCCTAGTGGCTTGGATGCCACCTCTTCTTGAATTATATTGTACAGTAGCTCAAACATTTACTAGTTGTTTCACTGCTAATGAACTAATTTTCAGCCATATATAATTTTCATACTTTGTGACTGACTGAGAGTATAATATATGAAGTTTCTAAAGAAAAAATGTTTTTTTGATTAAGTGGTTAAGGATTAGACCCTTGCCATTTTATTTTTGTCTGTGCCCCATTGGGGAAGTTTTCCTCTACTTATTGACCATAGGATGCAACAGGAAGCAAGTGTAAATCTCTGTAAAGTGAAGGGAATTATGATCTTAGAATGCAGTCATAGCAACAGATGTACCTGTTGGAGGATTAAATCTTACCTTATGTTTTGGGGAAAACCTATAAAATTTAAATTTTCCATCACTTTCAATTTCATCAACATTAGTCACCAAGATGAACAGAGCTGGTAAATATCCCCATGGGAACACAAAAAGATGAAGGCTCTAGCACAGGGGTCCTCAAACATTTTAAACAGGTGGCCATTTCAAAAATATGAACAAATTCCTATGCACATCCACACTTCTTATTTGTAGTGCAAAAAGACAGGGAAAAAAACAATACAATATTTAAAATGAAGAACAATTTTAATCAACATTGTTGACTGAGATATCACCCTTCCAAGTCAGCAGTGAGTAGTTGGGGAGGAAGCAGTAACCTCCTGGACCCCTATGTTGACCTGATGGGGCCCAGGAAAATGTTATTACAACCCCAAAAGCAAGTAGGAGTGAGGGTGACGTTTAGCAATCCCTATTTTTTTATTATGCAGTAAGGAACTGTAATGCTGCCCGGGCCCCCCTGCAGAGTTGATGGAGCCAGGCCCGGTACAACAGGACCACTGGTAGTGCCTAATCGGTGCCCGTGAGCCCAGGTCATGTGCCTGCCCCTCCTTGTTTTGGCTCTGAATGACAGGTAAATTACTTTGGCGGACTGTATCTGGCCCACAGACCATAGTTTGAGGACTCCTGATCTAGTACCTTGCTACCCTATCCAAAACTACAGTATTACTATTATTATTATTATTACAGGTACTTGTATAGCACCATAAATTTATGCAGCTCTTTACTTATATATATTGTACATTCACATCAGTCCTTGACCCTCAAGGAGTGTACAATCTAAGGTCCCTAACTCACATTCATACATACACATACTAGAGCCAATTTAGATAGGAGTCAATTAACCTACCAGCATGTCTTTGGAATGTGGGAGGAAACCGGAGCACCTGGAGTAAACCAATGCAGCCACAGGGAGAACATGCAAACTCCAGGCAGGTGGTGCCGTGGTTGGGATTCGAACTGACGACCCCAGGGCTGCCAGGTGGAACATTATATGTAAACTTTAAGTAATATATAGAAAACAACACATTGCAGACCACTAAAATCAGTTCTGATTGAAGAGTTTGGACTAATACCCATTTCATATTGCTCTGTGACTTATTAAATAACACAGTTCTTACATGTCTATTCATTAGGCTTGAAATGCTTAGTGCTTTGTTTCATATATATCAAAATGACATTTTTATCGCATTTGATCTGTTAAGTACAGTTGAAGATATGTAAGGTTTTTGTTTTATGGGATGTCTGTGACTGTTTTAGCTCCTAGAAATACAGTGTAAGGTTAAGACACTGCTATCTCCTGCACTCCATCAATACATTCTTAGCAGAAAATAAGGGACACACTGATTGTTGAATGAAATACATGTGGGATAATACTGTGTATAACTCTTTTGACTAATATTCACCTTCTGTACTGTGTTGTCATCATCATACTTATTAACAATGATTAAAGCGGTGTGCTTGTTATGGAAAATGATGTATAGCCTAAGAAACAAATAACAAGCCAAAGCAGTTTACATTAATTGCAATGAAACACAAGGAAATGCATTAATGATGTTTAAGAGATGCAGCTAAAATGTTTCGGCCAGCATAAAACTATGGCAATAACAGCTTCATATTATAGCTTTTTTGTTAACTGTTTTCACATGTAATTTTAGAAGATCCACCAGAAAAATAAAGTTATGCATAAATGCGTAAAATCGTTCAAAAAGCTAAGTAATGGGTCAAAATGTAAACAAAAGGGGCTACTCCAAAGTGAATAGAAACAGTAATACATTTTAATGGAAGGATAAAGTCAGAATACATAAATGTTCAAGCTTGTTCTACGAATGACCCCAGACCATTTTTAAAGATTGTTGTAATCCTGTCCCAAGTAAGTGCTATTACGTTTAACAAAACTGCCTCTTTTCGGGCTGCAGAGATGTACATCTAATTTAAAAAAGAAAGTAAATTATGGCTGACCTAAACAAATAGTTTGTTTTTTCCTTCAAGTGAATTGAAAACACTTAAGGCTATCATGAGCAGGCTCCCCTAACCCTCTTATCCTGATTTTTATTGTAACTATACTAAATATGAAGTGAATTGGTGCAGCACTACCCCAATACTACACTACTTCCTCACTGGCTTATCCCAAATACAGATGAAATAAACCAATAAATGATGTACAATGCATATGTAAAATAGAATAGAATGCATATAAAATAGTTTTAAGCATCCAAAATGATCATACAAAACTTATAAGTGACTAATGAATGCCACCGATGCAATTCAGTAATACAACAAGCCAATCTGTCACAGTTCATAAAGTGAGCTGATCCACTAAGGGATCCATAGTGGAACAAAAATGTAATAGATAATGTGTAGAAAAAGAAACGCCAGTGAAAAGAAAGTCCTGATGGTGTTTCTTTTTCTACACATTATCTAAATTTTTGTTCCACTGTGGATCCCTTAGTGGATCTGCTCACTTTATGAACTGTGAGAGATTGGCTTGTTGTATTCACTGAATTGCACAGGTGGTATTCATTAGTCACTTATACATTTTGTATGAGCATTTTGGATGATTTAAACTGTTTCATGTGCATTCTATTCTATTTTACATATTCATTGTACATCATTTATTGGTTTATTTCATCTGTATTTGGGATAAGCCAGTGAGGGAGTAATGTAGTATTGGGGTAGCACTACACCAAACCACTTCATATTTTGCACAATATCCATTTGGTATATGGTTGGGTGTTAGCAGCCCCCTCCCCATAATTGTTATTAGTCCAATTTTGAGTAGTGCAGTAGGTTCCTATCATTTTAATTGTAACTATACTGTCTCTTTTTTGTAAAACACTGTGCAAATTGTTGGCACTATATAAATCTTGTGTAATAATAATAATAATAATTATTATTATAATAACAATAGGAAGCATTGGCAGTATGTTTATTCTGTAAAAGCAATGGCTAAATCTCCTTCAGTCCCTTAAAGTAGAAATTTGGTCACACTTTAAAATCACAGATGCGATATAGGCCACACTTACTCATTATACCAATCTCAACCCTCTGGAACATTTTAAAAATACATGTTGATCCTGCCAGTAGAATTATTGGATAGGCACTTCCTTTGATTTCCTTATTCAGTGAAATCATGACAGTGTGGTCACCCTTGCTGCTGCTGTAGTAGCTTAGGTGTTAGCACAATTGACAGCCCAGATCAGTGAATAACCAGGCATAACTCCACCCACAGCGATTTAGCGCATTGTCCTTTCTGTGGGAGCTTTGGTAAATGGTGTTAAAGCCTTGCTCAGTTCCTAGCACCACCTTCAGCTTCCCATGTTCAGCTATCACTAAAGTAGTTATGAAGCCTTTTTTATTTTAATGCATTCCTTGCAGGGTAAAAAATGTTTTTGGCATCAGTAACCCCCCTCCCCCCTTTACTTAACTTGAATGAGTCCTCATTCAATCCAGTACTGTGGCCATCTTCAACTCTTCAGTCCCTTCACTTACTGTTCTCACAGGCTTTGCTAAAGCATTTGCATTGCTGTTAATCAAAGTCAGTATCATTGGAGCAGGGGGTGGGGCCAAATCCCGCTGTCTATGTCTATAGACGAAGACAGTGAGGCTAGGGAGTAAGTTTGCAAGAATGCCCCCATAAGAAGTGGCTTCCTATGGAGGTACTCACCAGAGAGGAGGAGCCAGGAGCACTAGTGGAGCTGAGGAGAAGAGGTTTGAGGCTGCTATTTGTTGTTTTTTATAATTATTATTTACCTGGATTGAAAAAAAAAAAACTTTAGATAGATTTTAATTATGTCTGATCTCCATATCCACAGGACACAATTTAGAACAGGCATGTGAAACTGATGTTTTCCAGGCTACATATTGCTTTTTCATGGCTTCTGCATAACTCTCTGCTAGTTTAACCACTTCCTGTCCAGCCGTTGTATATGAACGGCTGGACGTGGCAGTGCAGGGGCGGGTGGCCATTTTGGACAATCAGTGATGCAGAGTAGTAAGCAAGATGTCACTTCTGACATCATTGCTTACTATGTGTGAAATCTGTGAATGATCACAGAGGTCACATGGTACAAGGCTATTCACAACTGTCTTGTACCATGTGACAAGCTGTGACCAATCACAGCTCACACATTATTTCTCAATGGCTGCAAGAATGCAGCCAGAGAGAAGAAGAAATTATTGCTTTTACAGCATTTATGGGTGTAAAAGCAATCAGTGTAAAAAAAAAAATCTTCATCTCCCCCCACAAGTAGTACAGTGTCACCATGGTGACACTGTACTGCTAGGGTGGCAGTATGTAAAAAAAAAACCCATATATAATAATATAAAAAAATCAAATAAAAATGTAAAAAACATTTTTTAAAAATTATATTTTTGGTTATAAACTAATTTGGGTTATTTTTTTACTAAAAAAGATAATGGAATAAGTGTTGGCCAAGATTTATGATAAAATATTATTTATTTGCAAAATTTTATAAGAAATACACCTTTTTCAAAATTTTTTGACTTTTTCATTTATATAGCAGAAAAAAAATCCCACCAAAATAAAGCTTTATTTATCTAAAAAAATTGCTAAAATATTCATATGGGTACAGTGTTGTATGACCGCACAATTGTCATTCAAAATGTGATAGCGCTGAAAGCTGAAATTGACCTGGACAGGAAGGGGGTAAAAGTGTCCAGACTTGAAGTGGTTAAGGACTTGAACTGTGGCCAAAATCAAACATGACATTCAGTCTTTCAATATCAGTTTTTGTTTTTTGAGTGTTATTACCTGTTGATGTTGTCAGTATATCTGTTATTTTTCCAATTCCTTAACAGGGTGACAATATTGTTTGTTCTTCATTGTACTCACACAGCATTGTCACCTTGTGAACAGTATTAGATCAACGTGTATTTTTAAAATGGACTTTCGGTATGAGACAAACAAATGAAAGCCCACCTCCAGCTAACACTTTTTGAGCAGTTCAAGCAGCAGTTATTTTTTCCTGTAGGAAAAAAAGGTTTAACTATCTAAATAAAAGGTGACTATTATAAGCAATAATGGCAGTGTTTTACTTCACTGTAACTTCTACTTTGACTGTACAGCTTTGTCTGACTGTAAATATGAATACAAATATAAATAAAGGAGTGGGGAATAAATAAACACTATCACTGCAGTAAAGAATCCTGTATATGACGGACCTGACAGTGGGGGATTTTATATACAATCTGGTGGATTGTGTATAAAACTGACAGGCAGACTCCTGCCTGTCAGGTGGAAACAGTCAGGCAGCTGCATTGCCACCTGATCACTTCCACAGCCCACAGTACTGTCCTCTATGTGCACACTCCCGCCATGTATCCAGGCCCTGCTTGCCCACCAGATACACATGTTACATATTGCTGTTCACGCCGGAGTAAGAGCAACAATTCAAGCACAAAACCTCCTTCGTAGTGCTAAACTGATGACCTGTAGGGGCTTTTAAAGCATCACCTACAGAATATATAGGGTACTGAAGTTTGTCGCCTATTCATAGGTGCACACACATTTAAGAATTAGCATGTTGGGTATCTATTTATTCGGCACAACCTTGTCTTTTATATTTTACCAGCAATTTGCATAATTTATTGCATTTGTTTGTCCTAAAATTCACTTTAGTGTGTTTTTTATTCTCTAGAGTGTCTGCTTTCAGAAAATGTATAATGTTTTGGGTGTTTTGTTTGATCATCAGGCCCAAAATGATTTTTTAAAATGATTTAAATGTGTGAACAAAAAATGCAAAAACTGCTCTGGCAGTGAAAGGGTAAAGCAAATGTTAATCCTCTCTGAAAGAGGGTTAGTGCTATTACTGCTATTTTCTTTCAAATAAAATACTTGTTTCCACCATTTTAGTGCTGCCATTCCACTGTAGCCTCTTTGTGCCCCCTTTCTGTCTACATGCAGAAACTCCAGCAATAGCTACATCCTATTTCTCATGGTAGACCTGAACAAGGACTTTCATGGCAATAACATTAGGTTTGGCAATAACATTAGTTGCAGATTTTGAAAAAAAAAAACTTTAGAAATCACGTTAACCTATTAAAATACAATTAAGACTCATTAAGAGACTAAGAAAAAGATGCCCCCCTGCAGGTTTAAGTCATAATGTACTAGTATGCACCGCATACCAGTACATAATGAGAGACTTACCTACAGATGGAGCCTTCCAGGGCTGGCCAGTCATGGCTCTCTGTGCTCCACAGCACTTCCATGGTCTTTATTCCAGGTTCCACATCCTTGGCTGCTTGAATGGCCAGTTTGTGGTGACATCGCTCCTGCACATACGCATGGCAGTCACTTTGTCACGCAGAACGGGCCATAAATGCAATCTGAGCTGAGCATGTGGGCTCAGATTGCATTACCTGCTGAGAGGCAGGGGGGTCATTTATCACAGAAGAGACCTCAAGGGTCTCTTATGTTACTGACAGGCAAGGTTTTTAAGTTTTTTTCCGGATACGGTTTACTACCATTTTATAGAGGAACATTTTTTTTCATTTTGGATAGAGCAGAAAGGGATTAAAACAACTGTCAGGTTTTTACTGCTGTCTCTTGACTCACTTTATTTGTCCTGTTTAACATCACCCTAGGAGGGTGCTCTATACTATACTGTATAAATGTGTGTGTATATATATATATATATATATATATATATACATATCTCACAGCCTCAGACTGTGATTAGAACTGTTGACCATGGTACTTATTTTATTATTTTACACCACTAGATTATCTCAGTATTCTAGAATGAATGAAGGACAACCCACTTCCTCTTAGACCAGGTTGTGATGGACCCACCCTCATCCTGAGATTGGCCAGTGAAGGAGAAGCAGAAACGTTTTGAGATCAACTCACTGTCACTCTGATATTCTCTACTATGAACATGCTCCATGTCAGTATAATAACTTTTCAGATCCTTTTGCTGCTTCTTCATCTCCCATACTAAATTTATGGACTACAAGAGGCTGATACTAAGTCAAATTATAATATTTATACTGCTTGCATTTAAAATCTACATTACATGATTTCTCAATGAATACAGAACTCCATAATTTTTTATATCTGCCTAGAGTCCATCATTAATGTAAGTATCAAAGCTATTCTCCAAGCATCAGGCCCTGTGCAGGCATTATGGTGAGGCAAAACACCAAATACTAGAGTAGGGGATGAGAATTCCTAAAAATCCAATCAATAGACTGACTACTGTCACAATAATTACAGTAAGAGAAAATAAATCTTTCTTTTTGTTTTGTTTTTTCTTGCAGAGGTTTCAGTAAATTATTGCAGTCTGCAGATTCAAGTAAAAAGATAATTTTTTAATAACACTAAATTACAAAATGGCTCATGTAGTAATTATGTATGTTCTATAATTTGTTGATAAAACTTTCTTTTAAAAGAAAGAACATTTTTTTACAGTTGCAGGTTACTAAGAAATTCTACTAATGCTTTGAGAAAATATGTGACAGTGTTCAGAAGCTTTTGGTTTCCAAGACAAACATGCATAATTCTAAACGTACCTACACAAGGAAAGTGTTTGGAGGCTACTGATGTGGATGAAGGTGAATTAAATGATAGCAGAAAGATCAGTTTTACTTCTTGTTTGATTACAAGTGACTTGAAAAGTTGCTGAAAAATGTAAATGATGTGCTTATAACAAAAAGGAACATTATGGGGTATTTAGGATGTGAAAGATATATAATACATTAAAAAATGCCACCAGCAAATTACTTTAAAATTAACATTTGTTGATATTTAGGGTTAAAATAGATATTATTCCTTCTAAATTGAATAAAGTAAACACTGATGCAAATCCCAATAAATATTTTTTTTTAACTTGCTATGATGATTTATCCAATGCTAGCCATACACGGTACAACTTGATCATATAATCTCTGTACAATCAGCCGCAGACCTACCAAAACTGTGTAATATAAGGACCTGAACTAGCCAATTATCCAACTGGGAAGACTCTTGCACTACATACTTCTTGGTAGATGAGAAGAATCTAACTGCAATCTAACTGCAACCTTTGCAACCTAAAAAAATTAAAGTACATGTAAACCCAACATTTCATATTCCTGAAATGTGCCTGCTGTACTTGTATGAAAAAGTTTCTATTTCTCTTTGTTTCGATTCTTTTGTGTCAAAATTCCTGATGTTCTCTGCTTTCCTATTAAAAACTGACCACATTTAGCAGGAAAGCACAGTGTGGTCAGTTCTCTAGCTGTTGTGGAAAGCTCTCCTCCAATGATCAGGCTTGTCCTAACATGCTCCTCCTGCACAGTTATTCACTGAGATGTTCAATTTACTGCTGTTTGTACTCTCCCAGGTCTAATGCAGTTGAGAACAGAGGGAATGTGATCACTTATAAAAAAAAGGGGGGAAAAAAGGTATTTATAATGTTTTTATGCCTTTCTTTTCTATTTTAAACTGAATGGGTTGTTTTACAAAGTCAGCGTTTACTTTAAATAAAAAAAAGAAAAATTAATTCATTAAGAATTGCCTGTCCATTGCAATAAGCAGACATTTGAGTGCTATAAAGATCCAATGTTGCCTTTCTGAAACTATTGCATCCATGAACACAAAGGAGAACTTTGTATACACACCACTATAGCAGGCAGACCCTCCCAATCACCATGCATGTGTCAGTTTTAGCAGAATAACAGCAGGTAAAACACTGAAATTAATTTCTATAATCTTTACAAAGAATCTGCATTGATGCAGGGTCCGAAAGATAGAAACAGTGGGGACAAGTAGGGTATTGGATGTTATAGAGTTTTCAGACACTGTAGCTCCATAAGAAGTCAAAGATGGGACTTTCTTGAACATTGATCTTTTGCAGTGTGTTGTTTTAGCATTTTTTTGCAGCAAACAAGTCCTTGCAAAGTGAATCCTTAACACTTAAAGCTAAACTCAACAGTTGTATGGAAAAAAAATGCATTTAATCCAGTTACATATTTACAAAAAATTTTTATTAACATAAGTACCTAAATGTGTCTTGATATGAGCATCTTGTAATCTGCACAGTAGATTGGAAAAGGAAGGGTCAATTCTCTAAGCTAATCAGGTTCTCCTACATGCACACGTGCTGTCAGGTAACATGCTAATAGAAGGCTAGATGGAGAAGAGAGGAGAGAGATGACTTTGCCAGTCTATTGGTACTCCTTCACTCTGCTGTTCATTTACAAGGTTGGGACCAAGGAGGTCAGGGCTGTGGGGCTGTGGCTGAGGCCTATTAACGTGGCCTCCATAGATGACACTCATGAAGGCATGGGGAGGGTGGAAAAGTGACAATAAGGCAGGAATGTCCATACAAGACTTTCTGTCCTCAACGCAACTCAGAAAAATTTAGCCTGGTAAAACCTGAGGCTCAGCAATAGTAACCTCCTGCCTGGTTGTGCTGGGACAAAAAAGGTTGCTTAGGGTGCACCCACCCCATCACAGCTCTGTGAAGGTGTTCAAGCTGTATCATTTAACTGCAGTAAAAAAAAGTAAGATCACCAGCCTGACTGTGCTTTCTGACAAGGTTTTGTTCTGTAAATCTCAATGCTTGCTAGACTGAAAAATGTAAATCCTTTGACAGAAAGGGATGAGTCAGTGTTGCAGGTAGCTCCTTTATGTGAGTACATTACTAACCAAATCCTTTTTTGGGGGGATAGAGTGGAAAAGAGTTAAAACCTTTGTAAAATGTTACTCCTATCCAGGGCTCCAGTAGACAGGCTTCTCCTCATTAAGCCTAGGTTCACACCTATATAGTTTGCAATTGAGCCATTTCTGCCTTGCGTTTTGCATTTTGCACCTGCGTTTTTGATGCATTTTTTTTCTTGCTACTAGGCAGATTTAAAATGCAAACCGCATCAAAAATGCATATAAAACATCAAAAACACAGCAAAAATGCACTACATGCTTTTCTGCAGCATTTCCATTGAAGTCTATAGGATCAAAAGTACAACTTTTTGCGTTCAAAAAGTCCCTGACCCTTCAAAAAACGATTCAGGTGAAAACACAGAGATGTGTAAAAACAATCCTAGTGGCTAATTAGCCTCTGGATCACATTTACAGGTGGCAAGAAGGGTCGTTGTCCCCTTCCGAATGCCCACCGGTGCCTCTCTTGGTTCTTCTTTCCAACTAGGGAGCCCAGGACTGAAGCTGGCATTCCCTCCAGCTGATCATAGAGCTGACCAGTGACTGGAACATCCCCTTTCATCTCTGTGGTCTAAAAGACCAGGAGCAACACTTGTCACTTCTGGTTTGGGCAGAATGTAAACAATCCATTTTTGGATGGGGAGCATATGTTCAAACAGATCTTGGGCAGATGAGAAATATAAGGTCCAATAGTGCCCCTGTCCCACCATGCTTGCGTGCAAAGGTAAACACTTCAGTTCCATATCGGTGCTTAAATGGAGACCGCACCACACATGTGAGGTATTGCCATGAACATCAGATCAAGAACAATAATTCTAGCACTTGTGTAAATCTAAAGTGTAAATGCTTTTAAAGTGTCACCTCTGGATACGTTCATGGGCGTGCTCGATTTAAAGCTTTACATATTTGGTATCTATTTACTCATATTTACAAAATATTTTATATTTTACCAAACAGTTGAGTATTCTATCGTGTTTTTGTGCATTACAATTCAAGTGTATTCCCCCCCCCCAAAAAAAAAAAAAGATGTGCAAATACCATGTGACTTAAAAAATTGCAAAGCTTACCATTTTATTCCTTAGGGCCTCCGCTTAAAAATATATATAATGGTTGGGGGTTCTAAGTAATTTTCTAGCAAAAAAATACTGATTTTTACATGTAAACAAAAAGTGTCAGAATAGGCTTAATTTTCAAGTGGTTAAATTATTCCTTTGGCAACTCAGCACTCTGTGTCTAGCACTCAGAAAATAATTGTAAACCCACAGCATTCAGTCTCATGTTTTTATTCTCTACCAAATACAGTAAAATATATATAATTTAGCCTGGCTATTTGTGCATAGTGTTCTGCAAATAAGCCCTATATTTACATGTATTTCTCTAAGGTCTAAAACAAATGTTTCTACTTTTATTTACTCCACTATAGCAGCAAAAAATATTTTTAACAGCTAGACAAGCAGCCAAGATTTCTTCTGACTGACAGTAGATCATAGGAGGATGGCCCATATTCTTTTCATATCTTATTCTGTGCTGGCTCGAATAAAAGAGGTTGATCTGCGATTTGGCACAGCAAACTGCTAGCACATGCTTCAGGCAATTTTTTTTTGCAGAGATATAATGGATACAATATGCTATAGCAATAAACTCGCAACCATTTTCTGGTTGTTTTACAGAAGGATGCACCAGCTGTGCATTTTGTGCTCCCTCTCTGGGGTGCTCTGAGTTTTAGGGGACACTGTACATGAGATGTGGGAGAGCCAGGTGCTGGTACCTTCTCTCACTTTCACTTTCAGGACAAGTTGGGAGGAGAAGGTATTCTTTATGCTGCCATAATCATTTCTCCTAATTATATAGTGGGGCTCAAAACTATTTTCCTTTACAGGGGCCCTTTGTGGACTATGTTTGTCACTCTTGTTTTTTATTGTAAACTAAATTTGTTAGTGAAATACTGACTACAGAAGTGCCTAAATGTTATATCCGCAAAGCTGGCATTGTGTGAAACAACTTGCTTGAATTGCGGAAACTTTTTTCATGTATATATTAGTATGGTTTCATCCATTGCAAAAATCACAATAATTAAACTATTGATGAATGAATATGATGGGTAAAAGCTTTCGCTCCTTTTTTCCACCTTTAGAAAACTTCTCAGATGCGTTTCACCCTTTTTTGGGCTTAAAAGAGAAGTATGGGAATAGGTTTTTTTCCCCAATTATATTTACCTAGGTGAATGCTGCATCGGTCCAATGCTGCATATGTCCCCTGCCTGCTCTAAGAGTGAGAATTCAGCAATCACATGACCTCTGATCGCTGAGTTCTTACCGCTGTTTTGAGTAGAAAGCGGTGACGATCAGTCACTGCTGTCTGCTCACCCCCCCCCTCCACGTTCACTGGAGTACTGGGCTGTGGAGGGGGAGGGAACGGCTGGATCAGGCTCTCAGTGGCTTGCTGAGAGGCTGAGCCAGGTGCCACTCCAGACTCTAGGGTGGATCCCGACTTTAAAGTTGGGCTCTTTCCCCAGCTTCAGCCTGTTGTCAGCTGAAAATAGGTCACAGGATGCAGAATGAACTGCACTCCTGTGATCCACAGAAGATGTAAAGAGCTTTGGCTGTACTTCTCCTTTAACTATAGAGGCCTCTACAATTAAGACCTAAAAAAGGCAAAACATGAATGATGAGTTCTCTACAGGTGGAGCACAGGAACCAAAGCCATCTTTTATCCATATTATTCATATTTATGCAAGAGGGAGCCAGTGTCTATGTGCTACCATTTTGTTGATGTCTACTAGATCCTGTTTGTCTTGCATCAGTCTATTCAAATACTGATCTGACTGACACAGGTTTGGGGGGCATTTAAGAGGTACCATTTCCATTGTTTTGGGCTACATATGGATAAGTGAGATTGAACACTTCAGCCCCCAATCTTTTTGCAAAATCTTTCCATTTTGATGAAATCCATTGGAGTCAATAGGGATTACTAAAGTAAGCTTGGCTTGCTGAGTTGCAAGTGTTATAATAGGACATAAATGGCCCCTAATGGTTACAGAAACTGCTTTCAACTATCCTGAGCCTATTTTTTGTGGCAAATAACTCATCGTGAATTTAACTATATCTTTTTTAACAAAATTTAAAAAATGAAAAAAAAATTAAATGAAACTTTAAAGCAACACTGCTCAGCTATAATATAAAAAAAATCTGTAAGTAAAATAAAAAATGCTAAATACACCCCCCCCTAAAAAAAAACTCTAGTAACATCAACAGTTTCCCCTTTTGCTGATGGTATTTTCATTGTTAATTAATTTTTACTCATACCAAATTATAACAGTATTTAAGACTGTACCCAGATTTTTTTTCACCCGCAACTTGATAACTGTTCAAGGCAGCAATACTGAAAACTCCATATGGACAATTGAGACACCTTCTGCAATCATTCATCCATATTTTTACCCTGCAACTTTGCAAAAGGAAAATATACTGAATGCTCTTAGATCATTGCTCTATTTATAATGTCACTGAAATAGTGTGTACAAGTGCATGCAAATACCAAAGCACAAAAAAAAAAAAATAATAATAATTCCACCTGCCTTTTTTGAACTGCTGCATTCAGTATACACCATTTGCTGACAAGCCTGATCCCTACTGGATATCAATTTCCCTGAACACATAGTTTAGTGACTTCCTGCTCATATCTAGTACCAGAAAATTGTGTCCAATAACTGACCTGTATAGGCACTTTTATAGAAATTACAATACAATTTAGCCAAAACTCTTTACAGGAAAGGCACTCTCAGTGATTGCAACTTTACTCAGTTCAAGTTACAATTTGGTCATGTGCTTTTCAATATGCAACTTTGGTTTAATCACTTTTTAATGAAATCAAGTTAATAGTTTTCTCTGCTTCAGTAGGTAAGCATTTATTTTCTTACATTCTTTGTACAAAATGAACATGCACAAACATTGCTCTTTCCTAGCGCATGCAAGATGTATGTTTACTAAATACAGATCGTCCTTATGTTCCTTAATGGAAAAAAACTGAATATGCTCCGTATTTATTATCCATGGTGACTGCTCTTGGGTAAAATGCATTCTAAGAATTAAATTTTTTCCTAAATACATTCACACAGAAGCATTAAAGGAAAATTTTAGCTTACACAATAAAGGTTTTAAACAGAAAAAAAAATTACCATACTCTTCCTTTGTGTCATGTGTACTGTTGGCTAAGCCATATATGCTCCAGCAAGGAGTCAGCAAGGATAGTAAAGGGCAGAAACCCTGAGTAACCTATTTCACTTTACTTAAAGCACTTAAATAGGAAAAATGACAGGTTGAACTTTTGTGACAGGTTGCAACTCCAATGTCTGTGTAAATGAATACAATACTTTGCCACTGTTAATACTGTGAAACATCCACAATGTTTGGAATCCAGTTTCATTCATGAACATAAAAATAGGCAATATAAAGACAAGTTATAAGTACATTTAAACAAAATAACTCTTTATTTGTCATGTTTCATAATTGATAACAGCAGGAGCCATCCTGCTGCTGTGTGAGCCAATAATGAGACAGAGACTCGAGAGAGAATCTGCTCTCATAAACATCTCTGGATCGAGATGGGGCTTAGGTAAGTATAAGGGGGGGGGGGGGGGCTGGGGGGAAGTTGAACCCAGAAAGTTTTTTATCTTAATGCATATGATGCATTAAGGTAAAAAAAACCTCTGTCTTTAGAACCACTTTAAGTGTTGCTTGAACATGTCTGTGTCTGTTTTTTAAGCAGCCTGAACAGGCATAAAATCAGCAAAAACCCTGAACTCATTGAAATCATTAAAGGCAGAATTCAGGTGGGCAGTACATGCCACACTCCTGCTGTTAAGTGATAGATTTCTGGCTGCAGTAATACCCCTGGAAATCCCAGATGATGATAATTGTCAAATTTGTTAAATGACATCACCCATGATTCCCAGCAGTAAATGTAAATGACCTCAGCCTGGAATCTATCATTTAGCTTTGGAAATGCAGCTTGTACAGACTGGCCAGTAATGGGTCACATAGCTAATGTGAATATCCTTGTTGCACAGCTTGAATGACAGAAACATGATTGCATACCGTCATTCATGCTGGATGTGCTTCCAGGACATTATTAAACTTTATTTTAAAAGCCAGTTAGTGTTTGTGTTTTATATTTGAAATAATATTTTATTTGGTGTTGGTGTTTTTTCTATTTCTACCCATTTGTAGGAATAGACATTATTAAACATCTGTATTTATTTCCCTGGGTGGAGGGAGATATTTGATGACTGATGTTAAAGTGCATCTACCACATCTTCCCCCATTTTACTATTACCTCCACCTCCTTTTTGGGGCACATGGATGTAAGGAACAGGGCCTTGTACCTCAACTTTGCTTTGCAAGATGCTAGGCTTTCTAGGTTATTTGGAGACAATACATTAATTTTAAACCAGCCTTGTACTGGTTTATAATTTAACAATGTAACAAACCCCCACTGACTTTAAAGAGCTGCACATGTAGACGGAGCCTGTTGATTGGTACCTCAGATGGAGGAGAGGCACACAGAGACCACAGAAAATGAGTTAATATTATTTTCATTGGAAATAACAATTAACACTTGGAGAACAGCTTCAAGGTGCTAGCTTCACAATCTCATGGTAATACACTTGGAGAACAACTGCAAAGTGCTAGCTTCACAATCTCATGGTAATACACTTGGAGAACAACTGCAAGGTGCTAGCTTCACAATCTCATGGTAATACACTTTGTGAAGCTAGTACCTTGCAGCTGTTCTCCATCTCATGGTAATACACTTGGAGAATAGCTGCAAGGTGCTAGCTTCACAATCTCATGGTAATACACTTGGAGAACAGCTGCAAGGTGCTAGCTTCACAATCTCATGCAATGTCAGAGTCTCAATATTACAGGTATTACAGATGCAAGGGCTCTCAGCAATGTCAGTGACACATTGGAGTAGTTTCAGAAATAAAAGCTTACATTACCAAGGCAGAATCTAAGTAGTGGCATGGCTGCTAGGCAGGGCAAAGGTATGAGTGGCACTTAGAAGACTGATGACCAGATCTATGTTGCAGCTCTAGAGTCCCAGCAACGGTGAAGCCAGCAGCATTATCCCTATTATGTCCTTCCTTGTCAGGAACCCTAACCTAGGGCTGATGACAATATTCCTATCCTGTCCCTACACTATCCACTTGGCATATACATACCAACTGCAATGAGGCACTTCTATTAGCATTGCCCTCACTAACGAAGGGCACTGAGGTCATCCAGTGTTGTAGTGCCCAATCAGACTGCTGCTCCCCTGGTGACACCTACATAGGCTTCAAAGGAACAAAGCTTCTCTCACCCTCCATTCCCTCTGTACAGCGGCCAGCAACACAGCACCACATACAGAAGGGAGGGTAAACTTCACCTGCCTAAACACCTGTATTTATAAGAATATACTTTTACCACTATGCATGCATATTTATGTATTCTGCATTTTTTTCTCAATTAAGTACATTCAAACGTTGCAGATGTAAGGTTCTACCTTTTCATAACTGCATCTGTGATGTTTGAGATGAATTTAGCTCTTTCCCTTACACAAACAGTTATGTGTGCATTCAGTCTTAATGATGCCATAATGCCATATAAATAATCAATATACTAGGAAGAAAATAGAATATCTTCTTTCAAAGAATGGTGTAAATAAAATATAATATATTAAATAATGCACATATTATATTGTAGTGACACTGTATACATTAAATGATGTACAGTGTCTGAAAAGTAAAATCAAGCTGGAATTTTTTTTTTCAGCAATCACAACTTCTGACAAAGTGTTACACTTCTGCTGTGACCTCACTTACTAGTACAGATGCCAGGGCAAACCATTCTAAAGGAATAACACAGACTGTCACAAATTTTATAATACATATATTCCTGGCAATTTACTAGTGTCACTGAACATCTCTCACATTAGAACCATACATAATACTGCACTGTAGATGTGTGTGCATGGCATTTCTATGTGTTTAAATGCTTGTGAATACTTGCCTTTTTTCTGGCCTGGGAGTTTGGAAAGTAGGAAAGCCTGGAATAAAACTAGCTAGATTTCATAGTTCATTTAAGATAAGGTTTGATCAAAGTTTTATTTACTAAAGGCAAATAGGCTGTTCACTTTGCAATGGAAGTTGCCCCATGAATGAGTGAATGAGGTTAAGCTCTGTTGGCTTCCTCACCCATTCATGTGCAAGCAAGAATTATGTTTTTTTTTTAATTTTCATTGCACATAATTGGGTATTCTTTGCAAAGTGAGACTTTACCCACTCACTCTAGGGCTAATTCCCTTTTGCAAAGTGGAACTTGCCTTCCAATATAAACAGCCTATTTGTCTTTAGTAAATCAACTCTAAAGTGTTTGACCGGTTCCATGCCGCCCTATAGCAGAAATACTGCTACAGGATGGCACGGGTGCATAAAATACGTGATTTTGCATTTGCGGGTAGAGGACGCACCCTACCCATGCTGCCATTCACGACATCGGTTGTCAATCACCGGGTCCCAGCTGGTGATTCCTCGCTGGCACCCGGTGATCACCAAGTATTACCAACAGAGGAAAGACCTGTGTATAAACAACAGAGATCTCTCCTCAGTCAGCTCCTGCACACTGTTTTGTATGGCTCTGCATAGCCATACAAAGCAGTGTGCTTATAGTGAAACACACACACATAGCGCACATAGTAAAACAGCACACAATTAACCCTTTGATCGCCCCACATGTTAAATGCCCTTCCTGCCCAGTGCCATTAGTACAGTGTCAGTGCTTTTTATTAGCACTGATCACTGTATTGGTGTCACTGGGGATGTCAGTGACACCAAGTCAGTTCCTCCCAGTGCAAATATGAAAATAAATATAGTACATGGAAGGATGGTATAACATATTGCAATACATAAAGTGCAATAAATGATATCACTATTGGTGATCACAATGAAATTAAGTGTCCAAGTAAAGAGACGTAAAACATAGGGATCCTGTAGGGTCACAGCTTAGTGTGTAGATGTGTGATCCAGAAGTGATAGGTAAATCTTAATGAGCAGAATGCGCACTCACCAGAAGTGCGTATAAATTACGCATAAAGGAGAACTCCTGTATCATCAGGCACTCATATGGTCATCCGTATTCTGGTCAGGCAGCGTCTGGTCACTATCATCGTCTGGTCATAACCGTATCAGGATTCCAGGATTCCTCAGTAAATCACATCACTTGGGGTCACCTCTAGGGCAGGCACTGCGGAGGGTGGCACTCACGAGAGCCCAATAAGGGACACCACATAGTGTGATACTGCATAGGTGAACTTTATTCCAAAGTAAGGTAATTAAAATACAAATACTGACCAAGGATATCAGGGTGGCCACCAGCGGTGGCTAGATGTCCAGATGCTGTAGCCCCCCTGACACGTTTCGTGCTAAGCACGTATTCAGAGGGTGCAGGAATCCTGGAATCCTGATAAAACTCCCCAAACCAAACTCTCCTTCTTGGGCACAGGGTGTCCTGAAGAGCCTAATATATGTTAGTATCACATTCTATTACTTGATAATACTTGTTAGCATCAAAAAAACCTAAGCCCCTATTTTTGTATGTGGACTGGTACTAGCATGATATTATCTATTGGCATGAAATTTTTAAATTATAGTAAATTACAATGTTAAATTGTGTTGCAGTGAGCTGTATTCAAGGAGCACTCTGGAGGTCCATTGGAGTGCTATTTAAAATGAATGGCACTGCAATGCACCAACATCCATAAGGTTCGTTATCACATATTGTAACAGTGTGAATCTAGCCCAGAACATTCTACTTTTTTGTTTTTACATCTCTTGACTTTTCAACACTCAGGTTCCTAATATTGAGGCAGCTGACTAATTCTGCCTAAGAGAGAGCTTCCCACCATTGTCAGGGGCTGCACTGGGAAAAACACATTGTCATACTTTGAATTACATATATTCAGTCATGCAACACTGTATCCAATTCACTTTTTTTGAGACAGATATCTTTCTTTTGGTGATATTTAATCTCCACTGGGTTTTTATTTGTTGGTATATAAATGAAAAAATACTGAAGTTTTTAAAAAAAAAAAAAACATTTTCTTTGTTTCTGTTATACAATTTTGCAAATAAATAATCTTTCTTCATAAATTTAGACCAACATGTATTCGTCTACATTTCTTTGGCAAAAATAACCCAAATCAGTTTATATTATTTAGTCTGTGTGCAAGTGATAAAGTCTATAAACTATGGTATATACGGTACATTTAAAAATTGATCAATCCTGATGTACCGATTGCCTATGTCGTTCTTTCTTTTCATCTCTTTCTTCTTCTAACATGCCAGGACAGTACAAATACCCCCCAAGTGTCCCTTATTGTGGACAGTACATAGTCCAAGGTATTAAATAAGAGGCAGAGTGAGTGTTCTGAAGTGGTAATTTTTTGCTAAATTTGTTTGGAAAATGAAGAAATTAAATAAAATGTATTACTTTCACAATTTCTTTTACATACTGTCACCAGAGCAGTTCCAAAACATCATATGACTGGTGTGGTGGTGATCAGGGATACTGGGTGATGACAGTAACTTTTTCAATGGCCTGGGCCATTGTGTGACTAAAGACATTGTGTGACTGAAGCAGCCCAGGCTAGCACAGCCAGGAGACTGATATACACACAAAATGCATACACATTAGAGAGAACCTTCCATGCTTGTACATCTAGTATATGCAGATCTCCTTTGAGCTGCATCACAAAATGGCAAGCATAGCTATAGCCCAAAGGCCAGCTCTGAGATGAGGAGCTCTTCTAAATCAAGTGTACAGAGGGTCTCGTTCCCCACTGCACATATTAGGGATATGCCAGTGAATGAAGAGCAAATGCCCAGTAATGGGTATTTCCTATAGACTCCCTCCATCTTATCTTTTCCCATTACTGAATTGACATGTCTCATTCTACTCTGCGTCCCTGTGTGGAGGCAGCCAACTTGAAAGGGAAACAGAGGAACTGGGCCTTGCTTCCTCCTTTGGTAATTTAATGATTGGTTGGAGAATACTTAAGAAGCAGCAGTAAATTTGGAAAGCAAGCTCTCAGGTCAGCAAGCACAGAAGCAACATTACCAAATCTCATGAGACTAATGGTCAGTTCTTTAAATGATCTCATACTACAGATTTATAGCTATTAAACTACAGGAAAAGTGAACAGCTATTTTTGGTGAGGAAGACAAAAGGTAGATTTTTCACAGTATTGCTTTTGCAAAGTTAACATTTCTAGATGGTGAATTTTTGGTTTTTGAGTATCGGTCCAATTTAATGCAGGAATATAAACAAGTATCTGGAATTCCCGCACCCTATACTTCTGTAATCTAGCAAACACCTTTTGTGGATTAGCTAGAGTAGTTTACACACATATTATCAAGGATAAATAGCACAAAAAATGGAGAAATAACTGTTACAACTCTAAAGATTCTTAAGCTATTTTCCACACTTTACATTACAAGCTCTTATACAACCCTCACTGACTAGCTGTTAATTACAGTAATTTAGTATGGTGCTAATGACACATCTCTGGGGGAATAGATGGACGATGGCAATATCCTTATTTACTTTGATGTTGATGTGAAGAGGCAGGAATACAGAAATGATTTGTTAAGGATCACACAATTTCATGATGAGAGGTGGATGGAATCAAAACATTGCTTAATGTCAGCGCATTCTGTAGGAATATCGAACAAGCCTACTAACAACGCTACACAAACTGCTTTACCTTATTATTGTCTACTTTGAAAAATAGTGCCATTAATAATAGTTATCATAGAAGCCCAGATCATTTTAAACATACTTATTTTTCTTGAGTGATTTTTGTGTGTTTTTTTTATCTGCAATGTTTAATAGCATATTGGCAATCAGATAGATAGATAGATAGATAGATAGATAGTCTATCTATCATTATAACCACACATACACACTTTACTTGCATTTTTTGTGAGGTAGCAGAAGCCTTTTATGATGACTGTCCCATTATGTCACTGTGGTCACCTGCTTCATTTCCAACATCACTGGACTAATAATAATATGCTTCAATGATGCAGATTTCAGATCACAGGTTTTCACATTTGCTTAGGTCTTAAGTGGCCCTTAGTGACAGTGTGCCCTATCTTTGTACAATAATTGACATTACTGATGCGTGAGCTACACAGAGGACTTTAAAATGGAAATACACCTTGTGACAGTGCAGTTCCCTGTCATGGTGTATGTTGCCCATGAATCTTAACTAGGCAGGTTGAGCGGGCTCCAGGATACTTGTTTCATTTGGAGGAAACCGTTTTTTGAGTTTCCTTGGTGGTTGGTAGAACTCGGTTTGGGACCTGGAGCCCAGAGATTTCACAATAATCTGGGTGTGAAGAACTGAATACCGGAATAGCTGGAACACTGATTGTTCAGGTGTGTGCAGGTCTTTTTGTAGAGTCAGAATCAGGGTTCTGGGCTCCACCATCCCAAGAACTCCATGTGCATGCATGGGAGCAGCCACAAGGGTGCAAGTTTGCAAGGTGCAGTCTGATAGAACAGAGTGCCCAAGCCTGAGGGCCAGACCAGCACTGAGCTGCAAGAAAGCATGCCAGCAGAGGTACAGAGTTTGTACCAGAACACAGTGACACTGTTACATGAGCAGGAGGCCTGAGGTAAAAGTGGAAAATGTCTTTAATTACAAGCTAACTGTGACCTTGTGAAATATAAAGATATACTGTAAGCTTAAGATGAGTTTAGGAATTGTACTGGAAAAACTGAAACCTTAAATCTTCTTGGGATATTAAATAAGCCTGCACAAAAAAGTATTTAATGTGCAATTAAAGTAAACAACAGCAAAAACAAAAACAAAAAAAAAAATTAGGCCCCAGGCAGTTTAAGTCATAATGTGCTAGTATGCACTGCATACTAGCACATTATGACGGACTTACCTGATAACAAAGCCCTCCAGTGGCACTTTGTCACTGCTGTAGGCACTTCCATCTTTACCCGTTCTTCCTTACGGGTTCATGGGCTTCGGAGGTATAAATGGCCGAGCAGTGATCTTATCACTTCTGCGTGCATGGTAGTGTGTGCCACTGTTTACAGCACAGGGCTCTGAAGGAACAGCATGGTATGCCATTCCTTCAGAACACATGCACTGGTGACGTCACTAGCTGCTTCACCAGCTGCTTCTGTAGTAAATATTACCTAAATGGTGATATTTACTGTTCCTACAGGTAAGCCTTATTGTAGGCTTACTTTAACCTCCCTGGCGGTATTCCCGAGTGTAGCTCGGGGTAAAGTTTCAGTACCACAAGCAGTAACCCCAAGCTACACTCGGGAATACCATGCGGTACTGCTCCGCGATGCCTCGATCACTTACCTTGTCCTGCGCTCCCGCGATGTCCATTCTGCAGTGTCCCCGGCAATGTAATCCGGCGGATGCCGGCATCTGTCATCTGGGTTCCGTCCCCTGCGAGCGGCGGGACGTACGGGGGACGGAACGGCGGGAAATTTGAAAATGACAAAAAGTGACATTCACTAAAATCACATAGTAAAACATTACTGTATCAAACCATTTCACATACATTTTGTCCCTAGTGCTTTGTCCTGTGCCCTGCCTGCATTTTTACTGTTCTTATTGCCTGGAAACTGAGAAATGTCCATGGCGTCCAAAAAGCGTCCCTTTAGGTCAAAAGCGGTTTTAGACCAGCTAGAGAACAGCGATAGTAAATCAGAACCACTTGCAGAATTAAGTGATAATGATTTGTGGGGAAATTCGTCATCAGACACTGAAAACAATTTTGCGACTTTGCTTAGTGATGTGCGAACTTGGCGCTATATTTCAAATTTCAGTGTTTTTAGTTTGATTATATTATTGAATTAAATTTATTATTACTATATTATTTTTTATGATTATTTACTAAATTATAATTTATGATTTAGTGTTTCAAGTTTTATCATACCCGTGATGTTTACTAGACTCTTGTTCGGACAGATTTCAGTGAGTTATTCCTAAGAATTACAGGCCTACAATATAAAACGCCAAATTTCCATGCAAAATAATGGTACCGTTTTCAGCACCAAAAATCTGAAATTATCATACCGCCAGGGAGGTTAAGGGAAAAATCAGCCAAGGGAGTGTACTCCCACTTTATTACCATAACAATACTGCTGTCAGAGCTGGCTTAGTGCAAAATTAATCAATATATATTTCTTTTCTGTGTCTGTGCACTGTATATACAACACTTTCATATAACTGTAGCAGACCCTATAGACTTTCTTCAGTTACATTTAAAAACATTGTCGCACAACAAGAAACTTTAGTGTTCTCAAGTACATGATCACATTTGCTGAAATAGCATCTACATGCTAAGTATACAAATCTTATCAAGAACTTGGCTCTGACAACTTTTACTTCTTGTCATTAGAAAAACCTAACTGGATTATAAGTGATAAAGCATGTTCTATAATCTCTCAATACTACCCAAACACAATTAGGGAGAATGGTGTTTCAGATAAGGTAGCAGCTCCCCCCCATCCTTTCAATTTGGCATTTTAAAAGATCCCAACAGGACCAGAAAGGGCTCCCCGTATGCATTCTATTATCTAACATAGCTTCTTCCCTTCAGACACCAACTGCCTATAAATGACTTATCCCTTACAAATTGTCAGGCAGGTGCACAGATGAGCATAGAACATGATTTTGAATTAAGGAAATTTAAAAAAGAAGTTGATGTGGGCATCACCATGACTTTACCTTATACTAGTATTTACAATAAGCTACAGAAATCTTTGTTAGCTACACGGTACATGTATACATTGTAACAAATGTAAACCCCGGATATGACCTGAAAGAAGAACAGCTGTGGAGAATAAAAAGATGATCTACAGCAAGTAATGTTGTGGAGGAAGGAGGGACAGAAGGATTTTGTTCTGAGAGAGAAACTGCCCTACAAATTAACCACCTCTAGTCTAGGAAAATTCTGTCATTTCTCTCATACATGTAAAAATCAGCATTTTTTGCTAGAAAATTACTTAAAACCCCAAAACATTATATATAAAACAAAATGGTTGGAGAACAAAATGGTTGTTGTTGCAATGTTTTATGTTATACATTTGTATTTAATAAACCACTGCACAAATATTGTACAATACCACATTATTAGTAAAATATAAAAGTTAATGTTACACTGAGAAAATACCTAACATATCACGCTTTAAAATTTTGTACACCAATGGAATGGCAATGAACTACTGTACCTAAAACTCTCCATAGGCAAAGCTTTAAAAGTCTTAATCAGTTACTAACTTAAAGCTACATGGGAGGTCTGGTATTAGAATTATTGCTCTCAATCTGCTAGTAGTCTATTAGACCCCATATCTCCTCTCTGGCCTCCAAAGCATCTGATCAAACTGAGATTGGTTCTATCAGATGCTTTACAAGCTAGTATCGCCTTGTTTCAGATGTCTCTGCTTGTAAACAAACAAACCAAAAGTGACAAAATCCTTGGTTCCTGGTTTATGACATCACAGAGGGAGAGGAACAATGGAAGTGCAGCTTTGGATGTGGCTGACTACATCAGAACTGGTATCCCCAGTCTAACATTAAAGCCCGGTAAAGGCAGCAGGTAGCAGTGGGAGGGGGGGACCCGCTTCCACTGCCTGTAAAAGTAATAGAGAGCTTGTATAGCCTCTTGGATTAGTTTTACTTTGTGCAGAATCACTAGCCCTAAATCATTATGTTATGATCATTGCAACAGCTGTATCAATGGCCAAGATATTACTGTTCCTGCCCAAGGATGTATACATACATAAGGTGAATGGGAAGCATTTAAGGACAATTGGGGGCTATGTCTCTCCACAGACAGTTTGGTGGAAAAATGTGTGCTTATGGAATAACTGAAGAGTTTGGAAACTGGTAAGCCAATGGAGTGGGTGTGTCCTAAGGATCTTGATTTCATCCAGAATTATAGCCTTGGTTTGCTGATAGTATACATAAAAAATGTCAGCTGTCATTCATCATTTTTAGATACAACTACAAATAATCAGAAATCTTGACCTCTTGATATCCTCTTTTCAGCTTCAGAGTGAGACATCACTGAGGAGCACACTCCGGGAAATTCATCTAGCAAGTTAACAAAAGGATCAAACACTCAATTAGTGCAAGTCAGTCGGTCACTACTTTATGAAAGGATTTACAATACTTTTATCTTGTATCACTTCTTCATCAGCAATTAAAATTCAGTGTATCCAAAGTATTTTACAAAAGCTTGATGCTTTACAAAATATTGCATAATTTCTTTGAAATGATAACTAAATCTTATAAAGTGCCATTGTTGGCATAAAGGGGTTGATTAGCAACATATTAGATAATGTTCACTTATCAAGATAAAAGTTCACTTAAAATATAACCTTACTACCTTAATAATCAATGCACTTTTTTGCAGGTAAAAAAAATGTGCATTCATTATTTTTTGTTTCTAGTGCCTTTAAAGCATTGCGCCAGTGATCAGCAGATTGCTCATGCCATGCAGGTCTCCTGCAGACCCGTTAGTATATCTGCTTGGCCATACAGGAGAACCTTGAGAACTACATGCTGAGAGCTGTGAATGAGTGATGCAGATGGGCAAGCGGAGCCCCGCACGACCGTGTTTTTATTTAATTCTGACATTTATCAGGGAGAACAAGAAGTGGCAGTCTGTTCATAACATGTTACACCCTAAATATGGGTGTAACATGTAACATGTTACGAAAGGTGAACGTATCCTTTAACTGAATACAGTGAAGCCATGTTCACTTTGAATATCTAATAACACACTGGGGAATTAAAGGATACATTTTTTTTTCCTGGAAAGCAGTGCACCAATGATCATCAGATTGCTGGTGCCATGCAGGACTCCTGTAAACCTGTCAGTGTATCTGTGTGCCTGTACCTCGCACAGGCAAGCAGATACACTGTAACAGGAAGAATCAATGAACTACCACAGCACTCAACAGCACCATGGTAGTTCATTGAGAACTACAAACCAACAGCAGCAAAGGCTGTCAGAACTTGTAGTTCATTCATTCACAGAACTCTGACCCCATACGGCCACTCTGTTTTAAAAATGTGACAGCTAGTATGGGGAACTGCTCCCCATACTGCTGTCACAGGGAGAGAGGACAGTGACCAATGGCTGAAGCAGTGGGATATGTTATATGTTCCACCCGTTTTTAGGTTGGAACATGTAACATGTTCCCAAAGGTCAACTTATCCTTTAAAAAAAAATGCTATGCTCTGAAAATATTTACAGGATCAAAGACCATCTTATTCTCTAAGCAAAGTAAACATCTTCTAATCTTTTAGTATATTAAATAATTGGGGTTGTTTTACTAAAGGAGAAGGGCATATTCACTTTGCATGGTAATTTTCATCTATCTTGGTGAATGTGGGGAAAATTATTTTTGCAAATACAATTGAAAAAAATGTATTTTTGCTTGCATATGATGAGTTTTACCTCATCCACTAGCATTTCATCCTTGCAAACAGAAAATTCAGTTTCCTAAGTGGACAGTCTATACGCCTTTAATAAATCAATACCTGGGTATTTTACCTGATACTGCTCATGTAAGATTTCTGATCTGTATGAGTATTTGAATTTCTCAAAATAGGAATAATGCACTTGGACATCATGCTAGCCTCTTTATATTTTCTTGGGGATCCAATGATCAGATAATAAAAAATTCCTTTAAATCCATTCCCTCTAAATTTGACTAATGCCTTACTGCATTCCGACACTGATGCACTTTGCAGTTGCAGCTATTGATGTCTGCATGACGGCTGTCAAATGATGATATGCTTTTGTCAGCCTCTGTCCAAATCATCAGATGCCAGATTTTCTATCCACCTTGCTCTACCCTGTGCTTGTCAATCTGTAAGGACAAATACATTGGTTAAAAGGTCTCTACTATATAGTAGAATTGTAATACACCTTTCCCAAAAAAGGGTACAGGAGCCCAGATATTGGTTGTTAAAGAAAAATGTTGTAGACTTTAAATATATTTTATATGATCATTGCTTGATTTTAAAATGAGGCTGCTATTCACCCAACGTCCCAAATTACTACCTACTGCCCAAAGAATAGTGACAACCACTGCAGGCTGTTACAGCAACAATTTGTGCAAAATTGGCAGACATTGCATTTCATGTATTTCCCCTTTAACGTTGAACAATGGCTGTGCATGCCTCTATAACATTTTATTTGCTTATGTAAACTTTAGTATTTTAGTAAACACATAAGCTATTTTGATTTAGGAAATGCAAGTTTCTTCTCATGGATACACAGCAGAGCTATAAAAATATATATCAGGTATAAATACCACAGAATTATCTACCTTAAAAATCATACTTTTTTTATGGTCTGAAAATTTTGGCATATGGTTTTTAAGACAGCTAGAGCAATACTGAATATACTGTAGCTAATTAAGCTCTACATAGAGCGAGCACATTGCTTTATACTGATATCTGATGTGGCTGGGTGCAAAAGCAATCCTAAACATATGTATTGCTATTTATTTTGCTATCGTCTACTAACAGTTGGCACCACGGAAATATAAAATTGTTTCAAAATTGCCTGTGGGACAAAAAACATCTTTATGGATTGAACATGCATTAAATGGATTAAAAATCAGTCTTTTAGATAGGAGCATATTTTTTATAGTTGTGTTTACTGGGCATTTTTAAACTATACACTTTAATCCATAGTTGGGTGTTAGACTGCTGTAAAACAATGGAAATGTCAAAGCAGACTGAAGCATTACACAAATTATGGTTTTACTCATTAAGCATTTTAAGGCTTCCATTTATTATTTACCACATGGGATTGTTCTACTTAATTTACCAATACATGATGAAAACACAGTGTAAAATTGCTGCACTGCTCTGTGTGGAACTAAAGCCTTTGTGGAGTGGAACTTACATAATAAACAAAACCTATTCTGATGCCACTGTGTAATAAAAGGTAAAACATATATATGTCCTTGCAAACTCTTAACCTATACAAACAGTAACTCTAATCATAAATATCCCATTTCTCAAATTCTAATTTAAACTTTCTTCTGCATTGGCTTATTAAAACATAAACTTTGACAAGGTTGGATTTGAATAGGGAAAAGAGAAAAGGCAGGTAAAGTGAAAATATACATAATAAGGATCAGCATATTTAGCATTTAGGATCCATTCCAGTGTGTGCTGAAAAAAATGGTTCTATAGGACCTCCAGATTCCCATGTACTTCATTTACAATTAAAAAATGATCCTTTGAATTAAAAAATTTCAAAACACAGTCTATTTGGTAAGGACTTCAGTTTTTCATCCAGGTTAATCTGTAATTCAGAAGTCCACTCCTCTGCTCTTGAAAGGTAATTCCTTTCACTTAATTTGTTTATAACAACTGGTAATCCTAAATGCATTCACTGTAGCCTACTTGCTGTTATTTAAAGTCTTTAGTATGCCTGATGGTTTATAAATTAGAAGAATCGGACATTACACAGTGCAAATTCAGAAATCAGATCCACCCATTTTAATTGTAAGGAAATATCTAGAAACGTAGATTAAGGTAAATATGGACTATGTAACCTGAAAAGACCAGGGGCAAAGAATAGCAAACAGATACTGTATGTCCAATAAGTAAAATATGAATTAGAGTACACTTACAGTTTTTGCAATATATTATTCTAACACCTATTTGACACTTCCTGGAGGGTCTACCCACTATAACACCTCCCCCCCTCTTATCTCATCACTCTGTTAGTGCTGATATTAGAAAATAACTTTACGTCAATGTTTTAGTATTAATCAGCTCTTAACTATGATCTTTGGGGACTTGTTTCCATGATTTTTTTTCTATGAGCAGGAATAACAGGGTGTTGATGTAGGAGTCTGAAGCAGGAAGGTGTTGATTTTCTTCTGGATTCAAAACCACTTAAGAACCGCCCACCTACATTGTACTGAGGTTGGGTGACTCCTACAGGCACAGCAACGTACCTGTACGTTGCTCTCTTCTTCTGGGTTCAATGCACCCCCCCCATCGACTCCCACTGTGATTGGACACAGTGAGATTTTGTCAGCAGGTCCCTAACAATGATTTATGGCCGGGACCTGCTGATTGGCTGTGTCCAATCACCAATTTGGGTATTTTTCTTTTGTTTATATAATAAAAAACCAAGTGGTGATCAAATACCACCAAAAGAAAGCTTTGTGTGAAAAAAATTATGTACATTTCATTTGGGTACTTTGTTGCATGACCACACAATTACCAGTTAAGGTAGCACAAATGGCCTGGTCATGAAGGAGGTGAAACCTTTGGGAGCTCAAGTGGTTAAAAAACTGATCACTCTGCTTAGGGAAAATAAATTACAGAAAGGTTGGCTACTCAAAGCTGATACTTGCTGATTGGACACATGTATTTACTAGGCCTTGTTGCATGTGTTGACAGGGTTTAAGCATGCCTGGAATGCTTCCAGACTAGCATATGCAATTCACCAACTGATTTACTTTTTCTTGGAATTACTTTTTTAATTTAAGCTCTGTCCTTGGACTCTCCTCACTCTTGCATACTTATGGCAATAGGCCTACAGAGGAACCAGTTACACAGGAATTTAGAAAAAATCTGAACAAATGAAAGTCGATTAGTAAAAAGCACTCAATACCTTTGAAGCGATCCAATGGTAACATGAAGTCCTTCTGTACATGTCAACAATGATTACACCATCATGAAATCTTACTGCAGCCCAGATATGCCTATAGCCATTTACTGATAAATAATAGGTTTATGTTTTATATTTGAAAATATACATTCTACGGGTATTATTGATAAGTTCCAAGTGAACATACCTATAGGAAAGGAGTTTTGATATGTAAATAACATTATGAATGTATGGTTTGTCATTGAAAGAGCAAAAAGCTTTACAGGCACCAGTGTGTTTCTTAGCTTTCAAGAAGGGGCGTCACACTAAGTCCGCCCTACCATTTTGTAGGAAAGATATCCAAGTTTCAGACAAGTCGGGATGCTTAAAAATATTTTTCCACACTAGTGAAAGCTAAGGCCTGTCCTTTGAAGAACATTAAGGGATTGAACAAAGCTGAGCAAGGAAGCATATTTCAAAGATATAAGTATACTAGAACAAGAGGTCATATTCTGAAGCTAGAGTGATTGAAAACTCAAGGCTAATTGGAGAAAAGTTCTGTTTTACTGAAACGATAGTGAATGTATTTAAAAGAGAAAGTGGAAAAAAAGAAAAAGGGAAAGGGAAAAATGCCACACAAAACATAATTAAAAAATGTTTCCAAAAGTACTGGCAAAATTCAAACTCAAGTACTGTATATTAAGATGTGTAAACTCAAGTGTAAGAAGTTCTGATGCTGACACAGGCCAAATATACTACATATTTGGTTAATCCAGGTTAAAATACACACGAAATTGCTCACCCACCTAAAAAATGTATGTTTCGTATATGAAAATTTGAAACTTCAAACTTCTTACTGTTTGCTGCTGTGCAACTGAAATATTCAGCAATATTTTTTTTTTCAAGGCTCAAATATGTTTTGCTTTTCAATCTATACAAATGTTATATGTGTTAAAGCAATCTAAAAATTTCATTTAAAATACTGCTATCAATGCATCTGCTAAAGCGTCTTCTAGAGCAAGTCAAACAACCCAGTCATGATTTCACAGTATTATGTGCCCAGTGTGCACGTCTGCTATGGCATAATCACTGTAAATTCACATACAAAAATGTCTGAACGTATGCTAGATACACGTTGAATAATTAAAAATATAAAATAGTAAAAATGCTGTAGATCATGCTGTGCAGCGGGCACCACAGTGGCTGTATGCCTACCATTGTGCACACCATACATAGCTGCTGTTAAAAGGAGGTTGCAGTATTAAATACTCATATATACTTTGCCTTGCAGCATGGCATAAGTACCTTTTAGGCTCTTCCTTTACTTGGCAAATGCACATATCATTATTAGAGAGTAATGACGCTGCAGTTTACATTGGAGGTTTTTTTTTTTAAGGGCTAATGTTAACATGCACATTACATGCATATTCTAGGAATATAAGGCAGAAACACGAGCAATATTTGGATGTTTTATTAGGTACACTTAAGGCATATGCTGCAGGGCTGAGTGTACGTATTAGCATATCAGTATGTTGATCACAATTTCTGCCTGCATGTACATCTGGGCATCCATGTTGCAAGTTTTACAATTATTGTTATAGTGATTTCTTCCTGCTGTTGTGCATTTTCTTTTAGTAAATCATGGAGAGTGAGTGCAAACCCATCATATTATATGTATTAAACTAGAGTATACATTTCTCTTTTTAATATTCCTCTCAATAGGGGGGTAGTTTTATTAGCTAATTTCAGGAACAATTGAGTAATGTCCGTGATACTTTTTTTATTTGCACTAACATACAATTTTGAGAACAAGGGTACATTTCCCGAAAGCTTGTCCTCAAAATTTTATGTTAGTGCAAATAAAAAAAGTATCATGGACAGTACTCAATTGTTCCTGTCGAAAATGCACTCATACGGCTACAGTCACCTCAAGCATTAGCTAATTGCACAAATTTTGGGTTAGGTTGGGTTTCTTCTGCCAACATCACTCTTGTTTTTCTTGTATCTCTTAAGGACTTCAGAATTCCTAGTTCAGACAACTGTAAAGGTCAGGTGGTTATTTCTTTATAATATACAGTAAGCAAGTGTTACAAGAGTGAGATTAATTTGATATTTTTGTAGTAGAAAACACAGATTGAAAATCTTACCAATGGTATCTCTAGAGTTACAAGAAACAGGTAAGTAGCTCAGGCGCCTGGTGATAACCCAAACATGAACTGTGCTTAGGTGAATTTGAGATTAAAATTCATTGGCTATAGATTTCATACAGGAAAGCATTTTGGTAATGAGCTGTGAGCAAAAAAGAAAAATAATTTTCAAGCCAAAAGTCTAATTCATGGAACATCATCCAGAAAACAAGAGCCAAAGCATCTAGATAACCTATCTGCAGGAATTTTTTTTTCTCACTGCATAGATCTTTTACACCAAAAAGGACTAAAATGGCAAGATATTATAAATATACAGCATAGCAAGAAACAAGTGTTATATTACAATCTATATTAAAGTGTTACACACTGATTTTACTGTTGTGGGTTTAGTATCTGCAGTAACGCATGCTTGTTATACTCACTGTGGAACCTAAGAGGTTAATCCTTTGCATTGTATTAAAAGGCAGTTTGATCCTGACTTCTCTGTTCCTCCTGTTCAAATGTCCACGTCTTATCTCCTGATAAGACAGACTGAACTCGTAGCTATTCTGCACATGCTCAGTTTAGTGTCTATTGCTAAAGAGGTTTTTTTTTTCTTGGGAGAGTGCATGTGATCAGCACAGGGCCAATCAGCACTGTCCAGCCAGAGGTCAGGGGTTTTACATCCTCCTAGAGCAGAAAGAAAATTCCTCCTACAAGCTTTCAAGAGTGCTCTGCTGAACACTGAGAGAAGTCACAAGACTGCTCTAACTGCTGATGACAAAAGGTATTTAGCAGTTTATATTTACTAACATAATTGCACTTCCATGTTCTGTGTACTGTGGGAGACCAGATATAATGAATGCAGAGTCCTGGGTTTAAATATATTTTACCATTTTAATTGGTAGATTTTCATTTTAATTGGTAGATTTTCAAAATCTGGTATGTTATAATTTACTCATACCAAATTGTAAATATATAAAATATATTCCATAAACACAATGCTGAATTCTTTATGATAACCTAAACCTTTCCACTTCCAACACAGAGATAAACAGATTTTATAGGAGTTAAATAATAACTTTTAGTGGGCAACTTTAAGCTACTACTGCAAAAAAAGGACATATTACATCTTAGCCTTTTCTGGCTCCTTTTTGCCGAACAAAATAAAATCTCTATGGTTCAAATGGTTATGAGAGCATCAGCAGTTCCTTTCCAGACAGTGCATTATCTTAAAAATCTTTCTGTTGTTCTTTTTAGTATATATCATTGTCCTTGCTGTCACACTGCATCACTGTTCTTTATTTGCTGCTTCCCTTTGTCTTGTCACCAAACTGTCATACAGAAATATAACTTTGCCAACTTCCTCTTGACCTCAAGAAACAGGTTAATATTTTTATGTCCATATACACACAGATCTTCCATGACAAGAATATTGGATAATACGAAAAACTCAGCTCATTGAACATTTTTTCAGCTAGGTCTTCTCATAAAGTGTCTTGAGCAACACTTTAAATCTGTTAGGGCAAAGATGCTGAACAGCAAGGATTCATTACCTAAGAGAAGCTCTTTCCCTTTGGCTAAAAGCACACAGTTGCTGGATGCAAGTGAACAGACACTCAGTTTGGCTGAATTTTAATACAGCAGCATGAAAATGATACAATTCCTTCTCAATATGGTTGTATGAATTAACTTGCCTACCGAGCACTTATACCCCCGTAATTACCAGGCCAATTTTCAGCTTTCAGCGCTGTCGCATATTGAATGACAATTGCACTGTCATGCAACATTATACCCATAAGAAATTTTTATCATTTTTTTTACACAGATAGAGCTTTCTTTTGGTGGTATTTACCACCGTTGGGTGTTTTATTTTTTCCGCTATAAACAAAAAAATAGCAAAACATTTGAAAAAAATTTTTTTTCTTTGTTTCTATTATAAAATTTTGCAAACAGGTAATTTTCTCCTTCACTGATTTGCATTGATGAGGCTGCACTGATAGGCAGCACTGATGGGCACTGATAGGCAGCACTTATGGGCACTGATAGGTGGCAGTGATGGGCACTGATAGGCAGCACTGTTGGGCACTGATAGGCGGCACTGATGGACACTGATAGGCGACACTGATGGGCACTGATAGGTGGCACTGACGAGGTGGCATGGATATATGGCACTGATGGGCAGCACTGAAAGGTGGCACTGATGGGCACTGATAGGTGGCACTGATAGGCGGCACTGATGAGCTGGCACTGATGATGGGCACTGACTGGTGGCACTGCTGGGCACTGCTGGGCACTGACTGATGGCACTGACTGGCAGTACTGAAGGGCACTGATGGGTGGCACTGCTGGGCAGCATTGATGGATAGCACTGGTGAGTGGCACTGGTTGGCACTGCTGGGCACAGGTGGGTGGCATTGTTGGGCACAGGTGGGTGGCACTGCTGGACACTTATGGGTGGCACTGCTGGGCACTTGTGGGCAGCACTGGTGGGTGGCACTGCTGGGAACCGATCATCAGGGCACTGATCATCAGTGCCCTGATGATTGTTGCTGATCCTTCCTCTGACAACTGCTAGCGTGAGGAAAGTGCAGCTGATAAAATGCAATTGCATTTCCCAGTGATCAGTGTGTCATTGGACACGGCTGATCACGTGGTAAAAGGCCGCTGTGATTGGCCTTTTACCATACCATGTGACAGCTGTGTCCATAGGACACAGTGATCATGGAGATCGCTGGGTGCACACCCCCCGGGGGGCTCGCAGGAGAGCGTGTTCTGGGAGGACGTCATATGACATCCACCCAGAACTGGCCGGGCTCAGTGAAAACGTCATTAGGCTATCTATGGTTGGCAAGAGGTTAAAGAGACACTAAACAATATCCCTATTCATCAAAAATAATCCATACACATCCACTACTTGTAATCTATTTTTCATGAAAGCATTTTTATGGTGTTTTTCTACTACCTAGTAATTTCCCCTGTAAGCTCCCAAATCTCTCCTTTTCCTGCTCACTTCTTTTAGTTTGAAACAAGCATTGCACGTTAGTTGTGGTCATGTGTCCTGCCCTATGCATACAGCCCATCCCATTGTCCACAGATCATCTCAGGAGCATGCAAGACACAGCAGCTACATTGCTACATAGAAGGGGGCCATGGGGAATGAACGTACAGTAGCTGTCCTCTAAAACTGAGTTGAATCATAGCAGCAAATAAACAGAATCTGGATATTTGGGGGAAACTGAATGCAATATAAGGTACTTTTTGAGTTAAGAATGTTATACTTCATCCAGAGCTTAGTGTCACTTTAAGCCGTTAATCATATTGAAAATCTTGTATGAATACACCTGTGTTCTTCATTCAGGGGAATGTACAGTCAATTTGCCCTGGTAATACTGGTGTGTGCAGATGGTTACTTTGCACTAAATAGAGGAGAGCACTATAGAACATATTAGTACTTTGACATAATTTCTACAAACTATCCAAAGGGGAGGATTAAAAATATATGTTTATTATATTACAATGTACAGTATATCACAGTCACCTTTTACATAAACTGATCTATGTAGACAAGGGGCCCCAATAGTTTAACCAGTTGCCCTCCGCCCTATAGCAGAACTACTTTTAGAGGGTGGCAGAGCTGCACAAAATCAAATATACAGTATATATGTGATTTGCATTTCCAGGTAGGGGGCGCACGCCCTACCAGCACCACTATTGGCACCGGGTCTGGGACTCGGTGATCGTTGGCAGGGCTGAGAGGGGAGAGATCTGTGTATAAACAACACAGATCTCTCTTCTGACAGCATGGACATGCTGCTTTGTATCTCTCTGCACAGCAGAGAGATACAAAGCAGCATGTCTCCCTAGTAAAACACAACACAGAACACAATCTGAAACACACACAGCGCACAGTTAACCCTTTGTTTGCCCCAGATGTTAACCCCTTCCTGCCCAGTGTCATTATTACAGTGTCAGTGATTTTTATTAGCACTGATCACTGTATTAGTGTCACTGGGGATGTCAGTGGCCATTAGTCAGTTCCCACCCAGTGTCAGAATGCCTACTGCAGTCCCGCTATAAGTCGCTGATTGCCGCCATTCCTAGTATAAAAAAAAATAAAATTCCAGTATATATACCACCATTTGTAGACGCTATAACATTCACATAAGCCAATTAATATACACTTATTGGATTTTTTTTAGCAAAGACATGTAGCAGAATACATTTTGGCCTAAATTTATGAAGACATTTGATTTTTTTATTGGATATGTTTTATAGCAAAAAGTCACAAATATTTTTTTTTCAAAATTGTTAGACTTTTTCTGTTTATAGCGCAAAAAATAAAAAAATGCAGAGGTGATTAAGAAAGCTCTATTTGTGGGAAAAAAATTATATAAATTTAATTTATGTACAGAATTGCATGACCGTGCAATTGTCAGTTAAAGTAATGCAGAGCCGTATCGCAAAAAGTAGCCTGGTCAGGAAGTGAGGTAAATCCTTTGGAGGGAAAGTAGTTAAAATGCACTTTACTGCTTGTAAAAATACAGTTTAATGCCAATTCCATACCTATGGACCTTTTCTGACTCCCATGGCCCCTGGCCAAAATACTCCCAATGTTTACATTCCTATGTCCTGACTTACAGTATTTCCAAGCCACTCAAGATGGTTGGGAACTCACCCCCAGCATCGTAGGATGGAGCACACTGATTCAAAATCCATGAATATGCAGTGCATGCTCTATTTCTATCTATCCTAAAGGCCATGACATAACACTACCTATGTTAGAGGCAAATTTATTTTTTCTGAAGATTACTGAAGATTACCTCACTGTATAGGTTGAACAGGAAACGAGACAAGATACATCCTTGCCTGACACCACGTTTTATCGGAAACCAGTCAATGTTGCCTTATTCAGTTCTCACTGCAGCTCCTTGATTTTTGTAGAGGTTCTTTATTGGTGTAATGTGTTTAGGTATTCCCATTTGCAACAGAGTCCTCAATAATTATCATGATCCACACAAATGCTTTACTGTTGTCAATGAAGCAAAAGTATACTGTCTTTTGGTATTCTTTGCTCTTCTCTAATATCCATCCAACATTGGCAATAATGTCTCTTATTCCTCGGCCATCTCTGAACCCAGCCTGAGCATGAGGTAGTTCTTGCACAAGGTATGATTGTGTTCTCCTTTGTAATTTTTCAGTAACACTTTGCTAGCATGTTGAAATAAATAAATAAATATATTTGGAAGAAGAGTCTGTTGATATTAAAATTGTCACCTGAAACCAAGGTGACCTGTGCTATGCAGATGACACGATGCTCATCACCAGCAGCAAAGAAGATTTGCTGTATCTACTGAGAAAGGTTATTGTCAAAAGTCGTAACATGGGATTGGAACTGAATATAAACAACACAAACATTATGAACACAGAAAATGACAACCATTTTGAGCTGGATGGTGACAGATTAGAAGTTGTAAAGCATTTTAATCAACTAGGCTCATAAACAAAGAAGCAGCCATCAGTGATCAAATATTCAGCAGAATTGCATTTGGTAGCGGCACAATGAAGACTCTCAACAAAGTTTTCAAATGCAAAGAAACTACACTAAAAACAAAGATCAGACTTGTCTATGCTCTCATTTTCTCAGATGTCAATTATGGTTGTGAAAGCTGGTCACTACAAAAACAGGATAGAAAGAAGATCAACTCATTTGAGATTTGGTCCTGGAGAAGGATTGTATATGTGCCGTGTATAGCCCATAGAACTAACAGATCGATTTTGGAAAAGATCAAACCTGGTAAGTCACTAGAAGCAGAAAATAATGAAGTTGAGACTGTCCTATTTTGGTCACACTATCAGAAGGAAGAGATCACTGGAGAAGGAAATAATGTTTGGGAAGATTGAAGGAACCCGGTGAAGAGGGAGACTGACTACTAAGCGGCTGGACACATTGACTACAGCAGTCGGAATGACACTGGAGATTTTACAAAACTAGTACAAAGCAGACTTCTTTTTAAAGCTCTTATTCATCAAGTCATTAGGACTCAGACTCGAGTTGATGGCACTTATAATAACAACAATAATAAGTCAGATGCTGGGATAGGGTAAGAGGAACTAGTGACATGGATGATTAGGACAACTGAATCTCCATAGCAAGGACACAGAAGAACTTAAAAACTTGACAGAGTTGCTACACTCTCAGCAATCTAAAAAAAAACCTTTATTTTTACATTCGTATTCTTATTAATAGCAATATTTCATTATTATGGTTAGAATGAATTTGTGATTCTTCACCTCCTTCCCGATTTCTGACAAATTTTGGCGAACATTTTCCATTTGGGCTAAATACATAAGAGCAAATTAGAAAAGAAAAACTAGGGTGCTATGTTTTTTTAAGGACAGAATGGAATTTTATTAGCTCCTTTTAACTATCTTTGATTGCAAAAGAGGTCCTTTATTATCCTCATAAAAAAAAAAAGACATGGACCTCAAAATGAAGCAAACTGAAGATCCTCTCTAAATACATTAAAAAAACATAGATCATGTTTTGAAGTAAATTTCACCCAAGTAGCAAGCAAGATTAGTGGATTCTGCTTTGATTTATTTTTTTTTCTGAATTTAATTATCAAAATCACCTCTCCTATCCCTAGGTGTAAAATTATTATTGTTAGTTATAACAACTACTGTTATACAAAGTAGCTTTTCTAAATAAATATTTAATTCCGCTATTGAGGAAACAACATGGTCTCTGAAATTCATTCAGATGACTGTTAAATCAATCTTTTGTGTTTCGTCTACATAATTTTACACTTTTTTTCTATTTCCATCAAACTAATAAAAATGTCCCTGATCTCTTCACTGTCATTTCTCATCTTCTGTGCAATAGCTGTCACATTCCAGTGACAGGATTCATATTGTTAGGCAGAAAAAGCACCAGCAGGGACCTCCGCCACACTGCTTTTGTACTGGAGAGACCATACTCTGACGTGTGTATTGCTGCATACAGTGGAATTCTGCTGAGTGTTTTTTTACTCCCATATGGATCTATACATATGTTTGCCTCTGCACTAACAAATATATATGGCATTAACAGCAGCTTCTCTCTAAGAAAGAATGACTGCTCACTTCTTTTTTGAGTAAACACAGGCAATTTATCAGATGCAAATTAAAGATGAACAAAAATTATTTGGTGTTTGACATAAAATTGATTGTGTTAATTTTTTGTTACAATATACAAGTTTAGGCATTTTCAGCCTACTGATGATGTGTGTGGCATGTATTTCACTGACATACGTGATTTTATTTCCCCCACAATGTCAAGGCTGCAAATAAATCCAAATCTCTAACTTTATTTAGACTTTATTTTTAGGCTCCCAACTGCAAATCTTTTGGAACAGAGAACTGTCATTCCCACTGTCAGAAAATCAGAGCTGACAGCTAGGTACTTTGTTCACAGAGGATTAGTTGCACTACAATGAATTTACAGCTATCCAAAGTAATGTGCCTTAGCATTGCTTAAAAATGTCGACATTGCTTGTGTATTAATCCAGGTGGCATTAACACTTCTGATACTGACCTAAGTCGTTAATTTGCTGGGCACACAGGCTAAATAGTTTTTTTCCTTATTGTTATTTTATACCTTTACAATTTTCTACCATGAATTACACTTTGGCATTTTCTGTTGCCAGTAAGAATCAAGTGAACATGCCAAACATATAACCTATGCATCATTTTTTTTTTATAATTTTTTTTTATAATATTTTGACTAGAGGTTTTGATTTTTTCTTAAAAAGTTTTACACAGATCTGAAGATTGCTTAATTTAAATAATTGATGACATTGTTAGTCCACCTACTAAAAAGACAACTTCAATTTAAGTAGAGTTGTCTTTAAAACGTTTTCCCAACCCCTCTCAGTTGAAGCCACCTACCTAAACATTTACCTTTGGCTTTACTCATGGGGGCTTTACTGAGTAGTTCTGGCCTAGTGCCACTCTTCAACCTATTAACTCCCATGACTGTACTCCTCTGGATGACTAAGGGCCACTGTGGGTACAGAAAAGCCAAAGGCTGAAAGGAGTGGACAGTATTCAAGTGCTGTAGAAGTCAGGTTCCATACAGCCTTTGTAGAAATGGTCCTGTTTGTGCCTAAGTGAAGGTGTAAGATTAAATGTATAGGTAGATAGTAAAAACTGAAGGGGTACAGTTAAACAACAATTGCACTAAAGTGAAGTTGTCCTTTAAAGGGAACCCCTTTTAAGCTAGAACCATAAACTGTACTTTGGAAACAAACAGAATTTTCAATCCTCTTGTGTTCAGAAGTAAACACACACACAGAGTGTGCATTCCCTGCATGTTGAGGGAATGATCTGCATATTGAAAATGGTCATTCCAAGGCTAATATAGAAAAATAGCTCCAGGGCTGTCATATAAAATGTGAGGACTAATTCACATATACTCTTTACAAACATATCAGCTTATTTAATATGACTTTCATTTAACTGAACTTAGATCAGTTAAGAGGGGATTCATGTTCAGGTTAATATGGTTTACCTCAGGTCCTCTTCATTGGAGTTTGCACTGCACTATTGAATAAGCCATGTAGTGTTCTAATTGTCCCCCAAGCAAAGAAACCATGTGTTTGCTGAAAAGTCTTTTGCACAGGGTACAA